>NW_011888783.1:15288957-15361895 GCF_000151845.1 Pteropus vampyrus | reverse complement strand
TATAGTTTTGGTTTTCCTGAATGGACCCTGCCTGATATATTATTAGTCTGTAGCTGGATAACCAAGTGCCACTAAAAATTCTACTGCTGTTTAAGAAGGGGAGAATGGAAATTGAAGACAACTATAATTTTATTCTTCACTTATACTCTACCATACCTTTCAGGATTTGTTGAAATCATCTTGAGTTTTGTTCCAGTTCATTATTTTTTGTACTTTATGATCACAGCATTTTAAGTCTTCCTTAAACAGTTCTACTCAAACTCACAAATATAGTATCAGTAATTATTTGGACTTAACTATATATTTTACTGGTTTTGTTTTTCACAACTCTTTCTGGTATATCAGATCTTCCAGTTTTATAAGTTCCTTTATTCTGATTCTTTTTCCTTCCCTGGGTACTGTTTTAAAGAAAGGATGTTTGTATATGTGGCGGTGGAGGGCATACATTCTGGGTTCCCGGGTATTCAAAAATGTGCTCTATAGTGAATGGGTACACAAGTCGCCCATGGGTACACATGTTGGTGTGATACAAAATAAAACGATTCAATTAAGAAAAACTTACAGAGATGTACTACAGGGCACCAGTGCCCTGAGCTTTCATTATCCCACAGCAGGGCGATCTCGGGGTGGCATAGCTGGACTGCATACACATGGACCGGTTTCCAGGAGGGGAGACCCTAAAGAACTTTATCTATTTACGGGGAGGATGGAAGAGAATGAAGAACACTTAGTGGATATAACAGTGGGATTTCCTGATAAAGAGATGGAGCGTAGCTTCTGATTTTCTGCTGAGTTAACTCAGACCTGCTGAACAGGCTTCTTAGGAAGCTGCTGAAAGAAGTGAGAAAATGAACCTCCAGAGCCGTTTGGGTGTTTGTCTCCTCAGTACTGTTTGCACTAACACAAAAAGAGATAATTTGGCTGGGAATGGAGTTCTAGGGTCAGAACACTAAAAATTACTCTTAGATATTAGCTGGGGTTTCTTGTGTCCTTGAGAACTAGATGAGATCGACTCGAACCCTGATTTCACATCTTGCACATGTCCAAGCACTCCCCAAGATTTCTTCAAATTCCTCGAGGATTTGTGGTGGAAAGGTTTAGAGCACAGGCCTTTGTTCAAATTCTGAATCTGTTGCTTGAGTAACTGTGACCTTTGTTACTTAAATTTTCATTGTCTCAGCTATAAAATAGGAAGATAATACACCAACTGTGCTGACCTAATCTTTCCAGTTCTTCACTTTTGGTCTCCTTGTGCCTGGGTCAAGCTATGTGACTAATTCCTGGTTGTGAATAGAAATGACATTTGTGGTCTCTGGAATTGCTGGTTTGAGGTCCCCAAGAGTTCTCTCCTTTTCCTCCCATTTTGGTACTCTGACAAGCAACATTTTGTGCACAAAAATAAATGGGAATAAAGAGCATCTTTAAATTAAGGCCCTCTAAATAGGCCTGCCCCTAACATTTCTGAAGTCTGGAACAGAGCACAAAAGCAGCTCTGTATACCAGTTGTCTAGATATTTGACTTATAAACTAAGATAACAAACTATTAAATCAAACATGTTCTACCCTCTTGCCTTGACAAATGCTATTTCCATAATAAAAAAATAAAAAATCATGTAATTATTTTTTTATGATCAAGAGTCAGCAAAATAAGAAATATGACTGAATTCAATAATTATTGCACATATTCTGGGTGTTCTTTGATGGTCAACAATATTTACATGAGTAAGAAAATTAAGACAAAACCTACGACAGCTGATATATTTATTCTTGCCTTCATTTCAATAAAATCACTAATTATGTTGATAGAATAATATATTTACATAATTTCTATTCTCTTGACAGTAGTGGTATCAATAGTAAAAAGCAAAGTAAATGATTCAAACTCTACAAAATTATAATTTCATCTAAATGGAAAACTACGTAAATGTAAAAATCATAAAGTAATTTTGTTTTCAAAAACATTATTTTCTCTCATAATAATAGAATTATCTGTGGAAAAATTTCAATTAATGAATATCAAACTTATTGCAAATTTTATTGCAATTTTAATTCAATGTCCACCTAGTTGTCAATATAAAGGGAATTGGTATCACTTCATGCATGCATCTAGATCTGATATTTACAAATTTAAGATAAAAATTAATAATATTGCCAAATATTTCTCAGATACTATGTGCACTTTTTGACAATACTACAAATTGGAATGAGAAAAGAAGATGGGTGTTTGACATTACTGGCAAATAATACTGTGTTGTGCAAGCATGTATTGCATTTATTCCACTGCTGGATATTTACCCCAAAGTCTGACTTGAAAACCCATATCCAAAAAGATATTTGCACATTGATGTTCATAGCAGCATTATTCACAGTGGCAGGACATGGAAGCAACCCAAATGTCCTATGATAGATGACTGGCTAAAGAAGCTGTGGCACATATATACCATGGAATATTACTCAGCCATAAGTAGAGATGAAATACTGCCATTTGCGACAACATGGATGGACCTCGAGATAATCATGCTCAGCGAAATAAGTCAGACAGAAAAAGTTGAAGATCATATGATATCACTTATATGTGGGATATAAACCTAAAAGCAAGAAAAGAACAGGACAAACAGAGACTCGTGGACATGGACTATAGACTAGTGGTTACCAGAGGACTATAGAGTAGTGGTTACTAGTGCGGTAGGAGAGGAGGGGGGAGGTAGATGGGATAAAAAGGGTCAAATGTAGGGTAGGGGAGTTGGGGGAGGGTGAAGTGGGTAAAGGGGATCAAATATATGGTAGCTGAAGGAAATTGGACTTCGGGTGGTAATCATACAATAGAATATATAGATGTCAAACTATAATGTACACCTGAAAATTATATAATTGTATTAACCAATGTTACCCCAATAAACTTAATAAAAAAAAAGGAAAAAAAAGAATGTATGGTATTTATTTTGAGAGAAAAATTTTGACAAGTTAGTCTTATTTCTTACCTAACTATTTCCACGACTTGCATCTTCACTCCACTACAAACTAGTGTTAATCTGACATCAGAGTTAAATAGCCACCAAAACTTCATGACAATTTGATGTCATTCCTTTTGTTTTGATGACATGTGACAGAGATGTAGAGAAGTGTTTTTCTGGGGCCTGAATGGTATAAGTTATGAGAACAGCCGTTTAAGGTTAGGAGTTGTGCTCTGCCAGGGCTGAGCATTAGATCTTGAGTGATAGAGGGACTCTCTAAAGTATGGGGCTCAGGGAAGCAGTCCTTCTTGTCCAGGTGAGAGGGGACTAGAATGGCAGAGTTAGAGAAGCTATTTGCTCCTATGCTCTAAAGAATAAGAAACCTTAAGAAAAAGGTTGACTGTCAAAGGCCAATCAATACTGAACCCAGCAGCGAAGAACTGAGTCTTCCCACTTAGGTCTGATGGCTTCAAGCTGCTATTGATTAGAGAGAAAAAGAACTCTGAGAGTGAGACTTTAATGTAATAAACCAGACTTGATATGTTTGGAAAGATATGTCTAGGAACGAATGTTGGATGTGCCTATTGGCTCATGAAACTGACATGAAGCAAATAGATCATAAGCCAACTGAGATTCTGAGGAAGTTATTATTGCAGAAGAATCCATAAGCCTAGGCTAAAAAGCCTTCAGCAGATTGGAACAATCCCTGGCTCCAAACTTGCATAGGCAAAAGTGGGCTGTGAAATCTTGAGGCTCCCAAGGAGCGCATAATCTCCAACACCCACCAGAGTTGTGCCCAAGGAGTGTAATGGACACAGAAGAACCTTCAAAAAGGCAATCCAAGGGCCACAAAGGATAGAGGAACTCCACCAACAAGCAGAATTGGGTCCAATCAAGGAAAATCCCCAAACTGCCAGAAGAGGGCTCTTGCAATGTCTGTGCCATCAGATTTCATGATTGCGGTACACCTCTACCAGTCCTTTTTCTGGAGGGTTCTATTGTTGTCCTTGGCTTGCAATGCTATTTTGAGAGCACTGGGGGTCCAAGAGAGATAACATGTCCATTAGTTCATGTATTGTTAGGTCACACAGAGCCACATCCAGGTCCGAAAGAGAGAGGTCTGTGCTTCAATCTCCCCCATCGACCTTGGACTGTGAACTGGATGCAATAACTCGGTGGGACTCTGGTTTCTCTTTGTTTGGATGGTGAGAGTATGTTCACTGTGAAAGAAGAGCAAACTCAAGAGTTGGTGGCCAAGACAGAAAAAGTTGAAAATCACATGATATCACTTTTATGTAGGATATAAACCTAAAAGCAACAAGTGAACAGCACAAACAAACAGACTCATGGACATGGACTATAGACTAGTGGTTACCAGAGGGTAGAGAGTGGGGAAGCGGGGAGGTAGATGGGGTAAAATATGCGGTGACAGAAAGAAATCTAACTATGGGAGGTGAACATGGTGTAAATATATATATATATGCCTTACAGTTAAAATGTACAGCTGAAACTTATTGGATTTCATTCACAATGTCACCATAAAAAAATAAATAAATAAATTCAATTAAAAAAAAGATTTAGTGGCCAAAGGGTGAACTGTTGCAGAGATGATCACCTTCCATAAAATTGTGCTCCATTTCCATAGTGTAGAGATATTGCTGTGAAGATGCATAGTTATGCTGGCAGTAAGTGGCGTTTACTGGCTCTGGGTTCATAATGGAAGCCCAGCAGCAGCCTCTCACTTGCAGCCTTGATTCCTCTCCCCTTCTGACTATAAGGTATAATAAAAGTCTGCTCTATAAGGTCAGGTGAACTACACAGGACATCTAACTTTAAATTTCTGCTTTGGGCTTCCTTTATATTTATGGCACTCTTCCTGCTTTATAGCTCAGCAATGTATTAAACTACCTCAAATACTACATGTAGCATTTTTATTTATTTGGAGGAGGTAGGGTTGCATTCTACATTAGCTCTATACATCATTCTAAAGTTCTCCCAAACAACAGCAAACTTTCAAAGAGAATCCCAAAATTCAGAAAAAAAAAAGTTGAATTAAATCATTGGGAAAACAGAAGCATTAGTTTCATTTTTCTTTTAAAAATATACTTATCACATCTTATCCTATGCATGTTTTTAACACAGTCGTAACTAGAACACAAGTCATGATTTTAATGCTTGCATAATATTCATTGGGTTCTCATGCAATATATTTGCAGTGGATTTCTTACTGGCTTTTGCTTATTATTTATCAAGTAGAACATATATATGATCTACTCATTTACAGCTAGATCTGAAGATCTTAATTTTTAAAAAAATTTTTGACTGTGGCTTTCCTTCTAAATCTAATTTTTCTAATAGGTTTTTCATTTAGGAGGATATATGTCCTAAGATATTTGTTCTAATATATGTTAAGGATGTACAGGGGCTGGGATTTGGGCATGGTGTTTTAAAAAGCAGGTTGTTATGAGAAAATCTGGCAATGAGCTACTCAAAAAAAATCAGTATAATTTTAGTAAATTTATTTTCTATCTAGCATTGTTGAATATTTTCATTTTTAAATTTTACTTTAAATTATGAAACAATTATATATGGAGAAAAATTAGACATAAGAAGTAAAACTGATGAGTGATAAGATGCATATGTCTTCAGCTTCATAAAGTACTGCAAAGCTGCTCTTCAAAATCATTGCACCAACTTACCAGCAACGTACGGGAGATCTGATTTCCTCACATCCTCTCCCAATACTTGGTCACATCTGATTTATTTTTCCAAGTTGAGAAATTTTCTATCTCATATTGTTATTATTTACATTATTCTGGTTATTACTGGGGTTGTTTTTAAACATATTGTATTTGTTGGTTGTTTGGGTTTCCTTTTTTTTGTCTTTGTCTATTTTTTAATGTAATATTTGTCTTTTCATATTAGTTTATAGTAGTTCTTTAAAGAAACATTATTTTTACCTCCTTTTAGTGGTTGCCCTAGCATTTACAATATTCATCTTTACTTAATTACAATGTCTTTAAATATCATATTATTTTACATATAGTATAAGAGCCTCACAACGGTACTATCTCAATTTCTCCTTCCATGTTTTTTGTGCTGTTTTCACATGTATTATTTTTGCATACGCTATAAACCTATCATACATTGCTATTACTTCTGCTTTAGACAGTCAGCAATCATTTAGAGTGATTAGACAAAAGGAAAGAATGTCTTATATTTAACTTTATTTTAACCATTTCCGGAAATTTTTGCTTCTTTTTGTCACTCCAAGTTTCCATTATATTTCTTCTTATTGAAGGACTTACTTTGACATTTCTTGCAGTGCAACTCGGCTTGTAATAAATTCATTATTTTCCCTTCAGCTTTGAAAGATATTTTCCCTGGCTATAGAAATTTGGGTTCATCATTTTCACCCAATACTTTAAAGGAGTCATTAAGGAGGCTTGCTTAATTTTGGACAAGAAATTTGCTGTAATTCTTATCATTTTCCTCCATATATCATTTTTTTCTTGTTGCCTTAAGATTTATATTTTCAAGTTTGTAGAAGATGTATCCAGGTGTGTGTGTGTTTATCTGCTTAGGTTTTTCTAAACTTCTTGGACGTATAGCTTGGTATTGTTCATTAATTGTGGAAAATATACCTCTTCGAATAATACCCCTGTCAAGTTCTCAACGTGTTATTGTCCCCACAGCTCTTGGATGCTCTGTCCTATTCTTTTTTCTCACTCTTTTTTCACTTTGTGTCCACATCCTGTACAATGCCCTCCCCTTTGAGTGCCTGTGGGGCCTGTGAATAGGACGGGATATCATTCTCGAGGTTATCTTGCCTATCTGGCAGAAGAGATTTTGCATATGTAATTACGGCCCCTACTCAGTTGACTCTGAATCATCTCAATTTTGAGTCATTTTCAGGAAGCCTGGTCCAATCGGATGAGCCCTTAAATCAGATTCAAAGTAAGTGAGATCTCATACTGGCCTCGCAGGAGCAAACTGCCATATTATGGAGGGGCTCATGTAGCAGGGAATGGTGGGTGGCCTCTAGGAGCTGATCACCAGCAAATAAGCAGTGTCACTAGTGCTACAACAGTAAGAGACTGAATTCTGTCAACAAGCAGTGAGCTTTGAACAGGATCTGGAGCCTCAGATGAGATTTCAGCCTTGCCAGACTCTAAGCAGAGACGCCAGCTATGCTATGCCCAGACTTCTGTTCTAAAGAAACTGTGAGATAATAAACAGGTAATTGTTATAAGCCAATGTTTGTGGTAACTTGCTATACAAATAGAAAACTATGTCTTTTATCCAGTGATTTTTAAAATTAAGATATAATTGACATATAACATTAGTTTCATATGTAAAACAATGATTAGATATGTTTCTAATGACCATAAGTCTAGTTAACATATAGTTATACAAATTTTTTTTTGTGATGTGAACTCTTGACTTATTCTTAGCAACTTTCAAATATGCAATACATTACTGAGTATAGTTACAATGCTGTACATTATATCCCCATGACTTGTTTTAACCCCCTTCACTCATTTTGCTCACCCCCCTCCCCCACCACTACCGCCTCCAGTAACCACCAATTTGTTCTCTATGAGCTCAGGTGTTTTTGTTTTTAACTTCTTTGCTCTTTTAAGATTTCACGTATAAGTGAGATCATATGGTATTCATCTTCCTCTTATTTCACTTAGATTACTGCCCTCAAGGTCCATCCATGTTGTTGCATATAGCAAAATTTCTTTCCTTTTTTTATAGCTAAACAATATTTTTGTGTATGGTGTAAAACAGTGGTCCAGTTTCATTCTTTTGCATGTGGCTGTAGTTTTCCCGACACCATTTATTGAAAAGACTGTCCTTTCCCATTGTATATTCTTGGCACTTTTGTTGTAAATTAATTGACCATGTATGTGTGGGCTTATTTCCGGGCTCTCGATTCTGTTCATGATCTATGTATCTATTTTTATGCCAGTACCATAGTGTTTTGATCATTCTACCTTTGTAATGTAGTTTGAAATCAAGGAGCATGTCTCCAGCTTTGCTCTCTTTCAAAAATTGCTTTTGTTATTTGAGGTCTTTCGTGGTTCCATACAAATTTTAAGATTGTTCTATACTATGAAAAATGCCATTAAAGTTTTGATAGGGATTGTGTTGAATCTGTAGATTGCTTTGGGTCATATGGATATTTTAACAATATTCTTCCAATCCATGAGCACAAAATATTTTTCCACTTATTTTTGTCTTCTTTGATTTCTTTCTTCAATATCTTATAGTTTTCATAGTATAGGTCTTTCATCTCCTTGGTTAAATTTATCCCTAGGTATTTTATTTTTTTTGATGCAACTGTAAATGAGATTTTCTTATTTTTTTCCTGGTAATTTGCTATTATCATATAGAAATGCAACAAATTTTTGTACAGTTGTCCCTTGAACAACACAAGTTTGAACTGCATAGTTTCACTTATAAGTGAATTTTTTTCAATATAGTTGGCCCTCCATATCTGCAGGTTAAGCACCTGCAGATGCAACCAAACGTAGATTAAAGACAGTATTTTTGATCTTTTGTTGGGAATCCACAGGTGCAGAGGGCTGACTGCATGTATTGCTCTACACCATGTTATGTGACTTCAGCATAAGAGAATTTTGTTATCTGTGGGGAATCCTGGAACCAATCCCGTACAGATATTAAGGGATAACTGTATACTGATTTTGTGTCCTGCAACTTCACTGAATTTATTTATTAGCTCTAACAGTTTTTTTTTTTTTTTTTTGGAGGGGTGGAACCTTGAGGGTTTTCTATATATAGTACCATGTCATCTTCAAATAGTGACAGTTTTATTTCTTCCTTTCTGATTTGGATGAATTTTTCTTTTTCTTGTCTAATATTCCTGGCTAGGACTTCCAATATTATGTTTAATAACAGTGGCAAAAGTGGGTATCCTTGTCTTGTTCCAGATGTTAGCTATGGCCCTTATTATGTTGAGGTATGTTCCCTCTATACTCTTTGTTGAGAGATTTTATCACAAGTGGATGTTGAATTTTGTTAAATGCTTTTTCTCTATCTACTGAGATGATCATATGACTTTTATCCTTCATTTTGTTAATGTGGGGTATCATATTGATGTGTAGATGTTGAATGATCCTTGCATCCTTGGAATAAATTCCACTTAATTGTGATTTGATTCTTTTAATGTATTGTTGAATTTGGTATGTTAATTAGAAGATGTATGCATCTGTGTTCATCAGGAATACTGGACTGTAATCTTTTCCAGTACTGTCCTTGTCTTGTTTTGGTATCAGAGAAATGCTATCCTCATAAAATTAGTTTGAAAATATTCCATCCTCTTCTATTTTTTAAAAAAGTTTAAGAAGGATTGGTATTCTAAATATTTGGTAGAATTCACTAGTGAAGCGCCTGGTCTTGCATTTTTGTTCGTTGCGATTGTTTTGATTACTGGTTCAATCTCCTTACTAGTAATTGGTCTCTTCACATTTTTTATTTCTTCATGATTCGGTCTTAGCAAGTTGTATATTTTTGGTACTTATCAATTCCTTCTAGGTTATCAAATTTGTTGGTGTGCAATTGTTCATAGCAGCCTCTATGACTCTTTGTATTTCTGTGGTAATGTCTCCTCTTTCATTCCTGGTTTTGAGTCCTTTTTTCTTGGTGAGTCTAGACAAAATTTTGTCAATTTTATGTTTTCAAAGAATCAGCTATGAGTTTCACTGATCTTTTCTATTGTCTTTTTAGTCTCTATTTCATTTACTTACACTCTGATCTTTATTTCCACCTTCTACTAACTTTGGGCTTCATTTGTTCTTTTTCTAGTTCCCTGAGATATAAAGCCAGGTTGTTTATTTGAAAATTTTCTTCATTCTTGATGTAGACATCACTATAAACTTCCTCTTAGAACTGCTTTTGCTGCAGCCAGAAGTTTTGGTATGTTGTATTTATTTCAATTTTCAAGTGTCTCAAAGTAGTTTTTGATTTTTCTTTTGATTTCTTTGAGCCATTGGTTGTTCAGTAGCATGTTAACCTCTACATATTTGTGAATTTTAGATGTTACCGTCTTAACGAATTCTTTATAAAGTTCTGAAGTTATTGCTATTGTTATTCTGTTTTATGGCTCTGAATTTAATCCCTTTTTTTCCTAGCATGGTTTATTTGTGCTTGTTATAATTTTAACTTTATTGAAGAATAACATTATACATAGAAAAGCACACTAACTGTATACTTTCCTTTTAATCTTTAAATAATTTCTCCCTGTTTTTTTTTTTTTTTTTTCAAGTCCCTCCCTCCCTCTTTCATGTACCTCTATCCATTCTCTCTTCCTCAAAACCACCTTCGGATGTTAATTGTTTTTCAAAAATATTAATTTCCACTTTTCTCTTCTTTTATTTTACCCTTTGTCCTATTTATTGTTGCATTTTCTTGATTACTGTTTTCATTACTTCTTGAATTATATGGTTAGCTCATTTTCTTCCTTTTCCTATTTATGAAAACCTATGTACTGATTTAGCAGCAACCCACACATTTTGACATGTCAGTTTTTCTGTCTCTTGTGTTCGTCCTCACTCTTATCACTCTTAAATAGCATTCTGGGTTGACTATCATTTTTCTCTGAGTTTAAAATTTTTTAGTAAAACTTTTTTATTATGGAAATTTTCAAAAACACTGGGAAAAGAATCCAGCATTAACAATTATCGACAATACATTTCCTCAGCACTTTGGAGATGGTTAAAAGTCAGTTGTCATTTTTTTGTCATTTCTTTGTGGGACAGTATCTTTTCTCTGCTCTTAACACTCTTTCTTTGTATTTGGTGTTCTAAAAGCATTAACATGATGTATCTAGGTAGAAACTTAGTTTCATGTAAACTGTTTCTTGAATCTGAAAATTCATGATTTTTATTTATAGTATTTCTGATTCAGAACCCTTATTTGACATAACTGAGTTAAAAATAAGATTCTGAATCAGAAATACTTTCTCAAATAATTGAAGTACTGCATAATAAAACCATGGCAACTGTTATGTTAAAAAAATTCTAGCTCAAAGAATGAGGCTTTAAATATAAAAATCTCATGCAAAATAAAGAGGCAGGGGAAGGAAGGCATTGTGACAATGAGGGTGTACATCCTCTTCTTGGAAAGCCATTGGAAAAATCTGCATATACATTTGAGGAAAAAAGATGCAACTCATTGGCCCATTAGTGAATAATAATAGAACCCTTCTAGTTTGAGTGTTGTGACATATTTGATAATTTTACAATTAATATTTGATTTGGCGCTTTGGACTGCTGTAATAGAATACAATTATATATATTTCCTTTTTTAAGTTCCAATGTCATATGGCTTTTATTTTAGAATAAATCCTTTAATTTTGGAAATTTTCACTGATCACATTTTCTATGGAAATATAATAACTGGCAACTTACCATTTATTCAAATGGTAAGGCAATTTATTCAAAAAAGTCTTTATTCTACATATTTGAGGGTTTTTTTTTCACATTGGATGTTAGCACTATAGGATCTTTATATTTGTCTCTGGAACACCCAAGTCTCAATCTATAGTTATAGTCTGGAAAGACCTGTATTTTTTAACCATGTGGGAGAATTATAGAAAAGAATTATTTGTATTTATTAAAAGTTTAAAGAAATGATTTTTCACAATTACTTCAGACCAAATAAAATGTTGTAACTTAGATTGCTTCAAAAATAACTATTATCCTGTGGTCAAGATAATAATGAAATGTTATTAAAAATCTTCTAAATTTCTTTTAGAACTAATTGCTTTGGTAACAGTACTCTCTAGGTGTTTGTGTGTGTCTGTATATTTATATCAGACGAAGGCCTAGGAGTAGATAGGTTTCTTGAATAATTACATTCTCACCAATAAATTCTTAGTGTCAAGCATCAAACTCTATAGTCGCAGAGATGCGGAATTAGCAAAACTGCATAAAACAGTAAGTACACACCAGAGACAAGAGATTATCTTCCCTGTCCTCTCAAATAAATCAAAGGAAACATGTGTTTGATCTTTTAATATATCAGTTGTCAAACTCTGTTACAGAAATACATCAGCTTGTCTTCATGAAATCTTTTATCTAATATCACATAATCTAGGTTAAGCACATTTTGTTAGAATGTGTACCTTAAAAGACAGCCACGTGTTTCTTTGCATCTCTTCAGATTGATTCATCCTGAGATAAGATTGAAATGTCGCTCTACATGCTCTCCAGCATAACTGCTGTCTTTTTCTTCACTTAGCGCTTAACCACTTCTAACATAATGCACAATGTACTTTATTGTTAACTGTGTTTCCCAACACACACCCCATCCCCTGCTCTGTAGAATGTAAGCTCCGCAAAGGCAGGAATTTTTATGTTCTGGTAAGTGGTATATTCCAAGTGCCTAGAGCAGTGACGGACACCTACTAGCACTCAAGACATTCACTGAATAAAATCATGGTAGGAGATGAGGTCAGAGGTGTTAAGGGGATAGAGGTGGGGGAACTGATCATCTAGGCCTTGTAGGCCATTATAAGGACTCCAGCTCTGAGTGTAATGGGGAGCCACTCCAGGATTTGGAGCAGAGGAAGGCTGAACCTGACTTATGTTTAAAAAACATTACTCTATCTGCTGTATTAAGGATGGCTATAGTAAATGGGGTGGAAGCCAGGAGACAGTTATGAGGCACAGTAATCTGGGTGAGAAATGATGCGGGCAAAGATCAGGGTGATAGCAGTGTAAATGCTGAAATATGGTGAAGTCTGGTTTATTTTCAAAGTAAAACAAAGGACATTTCCTGATGGGTTGGATGTGGGCTGTGAGAAAAAGAGAGGAAATCAACAATGACAATAAGGTTCTTCTGGCTTAAACAACTGGAAGAATGAAGTTGTCATCAGTTGACTCATGAACGATTGTGGGAGGAGTTACCTTTGAGGGTAAGGTGGCAGAGGAAGATTAAGAGTTCAGCGTTGGACATGTTACGTTTAAGATGTTTTGTTAGGCGGGTACCAAGGGACACCAAAGGCTAGTGGATCTGTGTGTGGCTGAAGCTGAAGGAATGTTTCAGACTAGGGACATAAATTAAAGATTCACTGTACATAAATGGGGCTTAAAGTGAATGCAGAGAAAAGGAATAAGGCCTGAGCCACCTGGAGTTAAAAAGTCTTTGAGAAGGAATAAATTTTATCACAGAAATAGAAAGAGTATCAGGTTCTTCTCAGGTAATAAGTGCCCTGAAGGAAAAAAAAAATATCATTATCGGGTGATGACAGGTAAGAATAAGCAAATTATGAACATAATTTAAAGATAGAATTTATTCTCTGATGGTTTACTCATGCAAACTGCACATAAAAGAAAATAGTACAGTTTGTGTAACATTGCAAATATAAGGACTCAAAATGCTAGGTACAGAAGTAGTGTGACATCTTGAAAGTTAAAATGAAATTTGTGTTTATACAACTAATAATGATTTTTATTTGCCGAGTACAGACTGATTTACAATGAAAGTTTTGCTAACGTTGGTAAGCTGATTAACCGTTTACATGACTTCTTACATCTATGTATTTTTATTTTACAGTTGCAAGAATTCCTGTTATCAAAGAACTTTAACTTGCATAAATAATAAAATGAAAGGAAAATGCACTGAAGGACTTAAGAGAAAAATTGAGGCTTTTCCTGGCCCATTCAAACTACAATAAAAAATAGCTTTCTTGCAGAATTTATATTTTGTGCCTTTGAGATCAACTCCTTAACATAATTATGAGAAAATCATGATTAGACATTGATTACTTTAAAATTATAAAATCAGTTAAAAAATTTTTTAGAAGTAGAATTACCAACTAAAAATGCTCTCATTTTTAATAAGCCAAACAATAAAATTCCTATTATCTTCATAACTTAAGTCCTGAAATGTCATTTGTATAATTTGAATGTTTCCCAGTTTGGAACTTAGGCAGGTGGGATATTTCCTTGAATTATTAAGGATATTCCATACAGGTTTTTAAATGTCAGTCTCATTAGAAGATGGCACTGAGACTTTAGCAAATAGTGTAGTATGGATGCAGAACAAACTACACAATTTATTATAAATGCATTGCAGATATTTACATAATGGAATCCTGCTTGAATGCCAGAAGTTGCTACTGGGTAGGACTCATAACTATTTTACAAAGTTTTCTTACACACATCTACTACTTTTTAATTTTTAACAATTTAGTCTATTTTAAAATAGTGTACTGTATTTTGAACATAACTGCAGAATAAAAATAGATAATGGCACATTAGAAAACTCAGTATCCCACAGATGACTGGATAATGAGAAAAGTGTACCTACAATCATCTCATCAGAAACAAACTACATCATGGAATGTTAGTTATCCAAGCCTGCACAGTAATGACGTTTTAAATTGCAATCATCTATTGGCCAGCATCACACTGAAAGGCATCGTTAAACATTCAAGCAAAGATTGCTGGCATAAACTATTGAAAGAAACACACACATACACACACACACACACAAACACACACTCACTCTTGCTTCTCACATTATAATTACATTGTTCTAAAGATAGATACTGATTTTTTTCCCACGAGAAACGTTATCAAAATTTGCTACTAAAAGATGACAGTGCTTTCACAAGAATAAGTACAAGTTAGCTTGCAAGTACAAGACAATGGGGGTAGACAGTCTTAAATTTTCTAAGTAGTAATTTTTAGGCTTTTCTGGCAACCATACCATACTTGATTATGCATAAACTTCTCAGTTTATAACCTGAAATCTGCAAAAATAAAAAAAAAACTTAATTTCAAAAAATTATTGGATACCTGATAACCCTGTATTATACATAATTTCATATTAGCCTCAAAACATAAGGTTTAAAATACTGAATTTAAGACTTGAAAAATAGTCATTTTTGAAAAAAAAGGATTCCAAAATTCATGTTTACTTAAAATCTTTAAAAAGGAAAATGCACTATTAACGATCTTGATTTAGGTTCAGATTAAGAGTGTGCATAAAAGCACTGTATGTCTTTTACCATGTTTTCACTCACTTAAACAGTATTCTCTAATGTTCTTCCTTTTGTGTAATGTGCAAAATAAAAGGCAAAAAGAGTAAAAGCAAATTTCTATCTTTCTCTTGCTAGTGCTTTATGACTTTAACATTACAAAGTCAATAGGGACTTAAGCCGAACTTTGGTATAAATGATATTAACAATATTACCATCACAGTTGAGGGTTAAGAGGTGGTCAAAAGAAATGGAAGTGGGGAGAGAGGTTCAGTAACACCCCCATTTATTAAAACACCACCAAATTAAAGGTGAAATAAACCATGATGAATTATAATACAATTTACACATTGAGCACAGAAAAATTAATAAATCTAATATTTATAAAAAAGCAAAATGTCCTTTTCCAGAGACTAAAAACTGTTGTTCAGTCTGATCATCAACTGGTGCTACACCAACTTTAGAGCCAAATTTAATTTCAAGTAAAAAAAAAAATGTACAACCACAGATTTCGCATAAATGAAAACTGGTCTTTCCTTGATTTCCCTTTGAAGTCACTAATGAGTATCTAAAACAGCTGCACTGCAGGTTTCTAATCAACTTCCTGAGGGCTGTGATTGCGAGGAAGGAGCCATAACAATCTGTGAAAGTGCAGGCTCTGTACTCTGGTCTGCCATCTGGGTGAGGACTGAAGTGGCTACAGCTTCTGCCTTGGAGGTTGAACTGACTCCATTGGATGTGCTGACAGAACTATGCTGTATAGCTTCAGTATGTGGACTACTCGGCACTGACAGATCTTCTGAACTATCATCTTTATCAGCAGCTGAGTGGAAAAAAGAAAAATTAGTTTCTTAAAATTTCTGTAAGAATGTTTCAATAGGTTTTGTCAATATACAGAATGAAAAGAAAGTATTTTACAAAATCAGTTATTTAGATACATTGGTGTGAGGGGCACTGAATAATTGAAAGGTGGCTATAAGTCATGAAGTAGGCAATTTTATTTGAAATAGGTCAAAGGCACAACCATGCACATGGAAACATCTGGGTGCGCAGCGCCTCAGAGAATAGAGCTAAAGAAGTATTTGCTAAATAGCATTAAGAAAAAAAAAACAGGATATGAATTTGGGAGACAGCCTCCTATAGCTATAATCAAACACTTATCAAACAATACATTTAACAAATCCAGTCTGTTTGCCTAACATCCCATTCTTATTAAAAGATGAAAAAATGTATAACCACATGCATAAGCAAAATGAATTCTTACATACAAATTATACCTTTAAATTATTCCTTCTACATTCTCCAAAACTGTATTTATTCTGGCTGACTTTCCATTTATTGCAGCAATGGATGATTACAAAACCTGACTGTAATGATGCATACGCATGAGAATAAGCAACACTAGCTGTTATCGTTGCATGAACTGAGATTCAAATAAAAATCTACATAAAACTCTACATACTGCAATTGAAAAGATATTTAGAAAAGGGCATTCTAAATATTTATGGAAATAAATCTACCAATTTTTAGACTTGAATGAATCTCCTATATCTTTCTCATTTTAATGGAATAAAATCCAATAATTTCATTTAGTGAAAAATTTGATATGCACAGCACGTACACACAATTACAGTGCATGTAAGTTATGAGACGTAATAACATGAACACCTGTGAACCCAACTCCCAACTTAAGAAAGAGAACACTGCCAATAACCCTGATGCTTCCTGGAAGCTTGTCTCCTTACCAAAAGTAATCGCCATTATGATATTTTGTTAACCCCTCCCTTGGTTTTTCTTTGACGTTTTGCCAAATAGGTATGTATCTCTAAACAATACTGTTTAGTTTTATTACTGAAGATTCTGAAAACAGTATCATACTGGATACATTCTTTTGCACTTTGTTTTTCACTTGGCATTAAAATAATTTTTATTTAGTGTTTAGAAGTGACGAGAAGCAAGCTTTCTATCAAATCTGAGAATGCATGCTAGCCTGCTTACCAATAGCCAAGTCCCCATTTTGAAAGACAATTGTTAAAAGACCATGGACCCTATGAAGCAGGACTCATCTCATGATTTATAATGTAGAAGATGGAGGAGGAGGAACCTAGCAAGCACAACTTTTATTCAAATAAAATTCCTTATTTTGAGGGTTTTCTGAAATACAGTCATTCTTATAGAATTTTGACACAGTTGTCCCAAATTCAATCATTTTTGAAAAGGTTTTAAAATAGTAAGTGAGACAGAATCCCATCTTCTCTATAATCTGCTATGAATGCAAAACCACACTCCTGGATAAAATTTTGACCTCCGGATATGAAAAAAAACATAATCAGTAATCCTTCTAAAATTACATAAAGCAGTGTTATAAATATTTAAATTCAGTTAAATAGACAACACCATAGTTACATGTTCCAAGAAAACACTAGCAATGACAGTTGAACTGAAGAGAATACTAAAAAGCCTTCTCTGTTTACTTTACCACTATTCTTAAGGGGAACACAAGCTGACCTTTCTCTCAATGTTAAGTTCTATGAATACACCAGCTTTCAAAAATAAAGAGGCTGATCTGTGATGAGTGGAATAAGGAAATGTAAATACGTAGTGGAGGCAATGACTCAAAATTAAACAGTAAATTCTAAGGGACAAGTGATTATCTCGTCTTTTAAAATTAGGTAAAGTGAATCTTTAGGCTGTACAAAGAATCAAGTACTCACTTATAAATTCTATAAATACAAATTTTATATATAAAATACCTTTATAATGAGATGTCTGCACCTATGTCCACTTCTAGAGGGTGAGGTGATTAAGATTACTAGCATAATCACAAGCACTAGAAAAATACAAGAGACCTTAGGGCACTCCTAGGTCCATTTTCGGCCCTACGTAAATGAACAGAAACCAGCTGTTTGACAATGCACTCTCTCTGAATGTGTTCAGTATTGAAAATATAAGCTTTCAACTACATTTAGGACCCAAGAAGCTTTCCTTCTCATTTATGATTATAGAAACTAAATAACTACAACACAATTTTAATTATGCCCAGAGATCTACGGAAGGTGAATTAATGGCATAAGATCACTCATGCTTTATTCTTCATGGAACCCAAATATTTAGAATGTATTCATATTTTCATTCACGTTTTACAATATCTGACTGTTAAATTGCCAATGGTCATGGTCTTCCCATGACGAAGGGGTTTCCTAGGATGCAGGACTTTCAATGTTAAAACTGAGACCCTATGACACAGTGTGATTTTATACTGTCACTTTTATCTGTAAGACTTTGTAATAGTCCTTAATTTCTACTAAACCTCAGTTTTCTTTCACAAATGTTTTGACAGAGTTAACTAGTACTACAGCTCACTACCACTGGCAATTGTTGTATGCAACATGATGAAAAGTGTTAGGTATTTGTGATTTCCCCTTATTTTCTATAAGATTTAAATATTCCCTTAGTCAATTTCTATATTTACCTTGACTATTAAACAACAGAAGTCAGAGTTTTTTCCAAAGACTTCAAATTTGAAGATAGAAATTACTTTAAAATTTCTACAAAATCCAATTATCTCCCAAGAGTTGAAGAGAATTTTAGGCTAGAACTATACTTCAGTTAATTTGATTATCTAGATGACTAGACAGGAACAAAGGTAAGAGTAATTCTGAATACCGAAAATGTCTTATTCAAACTGTCTTGCATTCTCACAACCAAGTATAATATATGTTCACTAAAAACTTATTGAGATTTTCAGTCAGTTTATTTTAGAGTATAATACATAAACCCATATATCTATATACTTAAAAATACCTTTATAAATCATGCTTAAAATTAAAAATTAGCCTGCATTGGCTGAACATATACTGCCTGGATAATAAATAATAAGAGATAAAACTTTTAGGATTATACAATAAATTATTTAAGATTTAAAAATTGCAGATAATTTTGAATTGAATGCAATTTAAGAGTTAATTTTCTAATTTTATAGAATCATTTGTATATTTTCTTTTGAGCTATCTAAATTCAAGACAGCTCTCGTGTTAAAATCATCTATGCATAATGCTAAACTCAGTAGCTTCTATAGGAAATTATGTTGTTAAGTCAGATGGGAGCCATAATGGCCTCATCCCTGCAGCAATCATTGTTAATACAAACCCCAAACATATTTCTATATGGTTCCAATTTACTCCACAATGTGTTTCACCATCCTGTCGGAATGACTAGATATCAAAGGACTGAGATTTATTTGCTCGAAACTGACAAAAATCAATGTTCTAAATATATATGGCAATAGAGAGCTGCTAAATTTACTGAATCTTTTAAATTAAAAAATATTGCCCATTCTGATGAAACTGCTTACAATGACTACAAGTAAAGATGGTGGCCATTAAGTTTTATCGTGAGCACCTGAGGAACTGTTTGCATCCAATACAAAATGTTTCTTTCTTTTGAATTACTGACACTGGCAAATTAAAATGAAGTGGATACATATGGTTGAAACAATCTTCACATTTACAAATATCCTGAAATACCACTAAATCATAAAAATGAAAGCTATGGGTTATATATTATGAATGTTGCTTAATGCACTCCCAGCTCTGTTATTTGTTACAAATTTGTGTACAATGGACAAAATTGGCCATTTATTCAAGAGTAACAGCTGGTTCCAACGTTGTGCATCTTATCAAAAAGAAGGACATTACAAGAAGGAAAAAGCACAATTAACCTTTAAAATGCTGAAAACAGAAGACTCTTGTTTTTGGGAAAAACATTTCAGAGGAAACTTACAAGCAGATAAATTAAATAGTGTTCTCTTTTAGCCTTTTTCTGACTAACTAGAAGACTCAATATAAAGGTTCCTAACAAAAAAACTGCACAATGCTGATAACTAAGAAAGAATGATAGGGTCTGATACTATAAACATATATTATTAAGTGAAGAGAGTTGATTTAAAAATATACATCATTAACTGAATAGAGGCTGTAAAAGTAGTGTTTCAGTCTGTCAATCTAAGTGTTACACTGGGAAGATAATCAAAATAATCAGCAATACAGTATATTTTAAATTATTAACTAGTTCATTTTGATCTATAGCAATCCCTAGAAAAAAGCTAGAAATAGGAAAATTCAAAAACTCTAGATTCTAAGAGGTATACCCAATTTCATAATAACCTTGTAGAAGTTCTGATAATTAATATTAAATATTAGCACTGCAGTCTCCATTTTTTTAATGGTAGCTTGATTCACTCTGACAGTATTTCACTGATGTAGCCTAAGGCTAGAGGTAATGGAACATTACTCACTGTGATAGCCAGATTTCTTCTGCATGGCGGTTACAGGGCAATCTTTATGAGCCAGAAGAAGCTGTTTCAGCTGTGCCACTTCATTTCTCAGCAGGGTGACTTCACTCTGGAGAAGAAACAACTTATGTACCTTACCAGCATCAGATTAAACATTTCTTACTGCTTAAAACAAGTGAAGATCAAGATATGAAAACAGGACATCTTTAACAGAATATCAAGGAATAACTGCTTAAATATTTTTCATCAGTACATATCAATTTTTATATTTTAGCATTTGTACAAAAATGCAACTTTTATAAAAATTTACAGAGGATAATACCATGACCAGATAGCATATTTCAAAGTTTTTACATTTCCATCTGCCTTGTGACTGCTTACATACTACAGGTTACCTGTTCAAGGTATTTTTATTTTGTATACATTATATGCTCTTTTGATTATGTGAACAATTAGAAACATCAAGGGAGTTAGAATAAATTTTCGCTCACTCTATTCACTTGAAAATGAAAAATTTATCCTGAAAACTCAATTAAGCAAGTTTCTAGTTTTCTAGAAATTAGGAAAAGCTCCATATGGGAAACAAAAATAACCAAAGAATCATGGATACCTAAAATGCTTTTAAGGCACTGTGTTGGACATGGAATCAATTCAGTAGATGTAATGTGTAAATGACTTAGTTGTCTTTGACGTAGGCAGTTTGTACACATCTAAATGATAAATCAATGGTGACTTGTCCTATTCCTTATTACAGAAAGAGCACTTTAGATTGTGTTTTGCATGCATTAACCTGGAAGAATATATGTAAAAATTTCAAATGAAGAGAGTCTAGGTAATTTCTTTGGGTCACACCCAAATATTAAATTCGTGATAATTACCAGTACTCAAGAGTTAGAAATATAAATTTAATTAATTGGTAACAAAAAAATCTTAATTTACAAACCCCACTTATTTGGACTTACATTAAATTTTAACCATTCAGATGTGATCTATAAATGAAGAAATATAGCAAATGGGTGTAGTAAAAGCTCAGGAACTTCATTTTCCACCCCTATTCTCTTAACCAGAAAGCTGAATGTAAAATAATTTAGCAGATTAGACTCATTAGGCCTCCTGACATGATTAATGATAAACGTAAAAATCAAAAGAATAAAAGTAAAGCAATCTCAAGGCAAGTCTGTTGGGTCAAATAGTTCCTTACACCTCAATAATAATGAACTGCAACACTGTATTAAAGCACAGAACAAAAATTGATGCTCATAATAACTCTGAACCATTAATAGAAAGGTTAAATTATGTTTAGAATATTGTATTTGAGACAATGGTTTTATAGTGATCAAAGTACAAAAGGAAATATTTTAAAGTTTTGCTTTAAAAATAAACTTATTTAGAAAACTCATCTCTATGAAATATTGTAGTGATTAGTGTCAATACTATCAATTACAGTTCTTTATTAACAGCAGTCCTGATGAGAAACCATGTTAAGAATAATCCAATATATAACATCCAAAAGGATGTCTGCTGCATGTGCTTGACTTTGAGACTCACATCTGTAAGTTTCTCTCAATTTCCATAATATAAAATTAGGCCTGGATATGTACTTATAGTAGTCGAGTGTATATATTCTTTTATAATCTGGTACCTGTGACCACCCTTCACATTAGTTTGAACCTATGAAATAATACTTAATCATTTTTACCTATAAAAACAGAAATTTCATATGGCTAAATATGTACAGTTATCTCTACCTAGAAAATCTTTTTTTTGCCTTGCTAATTATTTCACTCATACTTAAGGATCAACTCAGTACAGTAAAACTTGCATAGGAAAAGAAGTTAGGCATCTAATTTCTGTCCTCCCACAGTCATTTATTCACATCCATGTGTGTATTTACCTAGTACTTAGCACAATGGATTGCAATTTGAAGGTTTACTTGTTTGCCACCTCTGCTAGACTAGGATTGTCTCAAGGGCAGGGATTATCTTGCTCTTAGTATCCCCAGAGCTTATATAGCACACAGCCTGGCATAGACTGAGCACATAGTTATATTTAGAGAGGACCATGGTAATTCTATGTCCAGGGGCTAAAAATATCAAAGACAGTGAAGTGAAATAGCTTAATGTAAAAACATCCAGAGGTCCTAATTTCATTATTTATGCCAATAACCTCACCAACACATCTATACTCTTAATTTTCTCAGTCATGAAATGAAAATCGGCATATTTTACAGCACCAACTCAATTACAGAATCTTAAAAATCAAAAATGTCTTTTCTCCTAAATACTCTATATAGACATTCATAATAAACCATATTATGAAACAAAATGCTATATTAGATAAAATTTCAGAGAGCAGTCATGAATTGATTAAATTGATACACAAGAATTGATAATATAGATTAAAAATCTCTCTGTAAATAGGCAGGTTTGAAACTGATAAATGGACCATCAAGTTCTATATTTCAAACTTAACAGTTGGTGGTATTATGGCTGTACATCTAATTAGACTACTACCTGGTCCATTAACAAACGAATAAATGTGACGAAGTCACTAGCTAACAATAGGTTATGAACATAAGGACTGAAGAGATTAAGGTACATGATCATGTTACAAGAACTTATATTTATCTTAAGTGAATTTTAACTGGAGCAAACAATTGAAAAGACCAGGTAAAAAAGGAAGAAACTAAAAATAAAAATTTTTGAACATTTTACTATAATTTACATCTACCTAAAGGATACAACATACCAGCGGTCCCCAACCTTTTTGGCACCAGGGACTGGTGCTCCTACGAGAATCTAATGCCTGATGATCTGAGGTGGATCTGAGGCTGTGATGCTAACAATGGGGAGTGGCTGCAAATACAGATGAAGCTTTGCTACTTGCCTGAGCTCATCTCCTGCTGTGCAGCCATGAGGGTGGGGAGGTTGGGGACCCCTGCAATACACAACTATGCTGCTGATCTTTACCCAAAATTCAAATAATTGAATTTTTCCTCTGTACCTTTTAAGTTACAGAATTGGTAAGAAAAAAACAAATTCAAGGTATGCTCAATACAAATTCCATCCAATCTTTTACAACATCCTGATCTAAAATGTTTTACAATGATAAAAGGTTTTCCTAATGATCTTGAATCTCAAGTGACTTTTGATTGAAAGGTTAAATTAACAGTCTATATTATTATTGTATCCTAATATCTGATACCTTTAAAAGCTGGTATCAACCCTAGACTGAAAGCAGCAAATGGAACATAGTTATTAGCAAGGTATTGGGACTGAGAGAAATACTCAAAGTTGGAGTGCTGACTAGGAATAAGAGTGGGCTAATTTTTGAAGGAAGTAGATTTAGTTGAGCTACAAAGCCCTAAGTGTCAACATATGCTAGTGGTCAAGATCAAGTTTGAGCAGAGGCTGAAAATAGGAGGATTATGCAGTTAAAGGTCATATAACTGAATTATGCAGAAGAGGCTTAAACCCAGAAGTTTTTAAGTCATATATGACAAATGTAGTAAAATTTGACAAATTAATCCAAACATTCATGAATTGTAGTCTCACATCCATAAGTATAAAGGAAAGCACGGCAATATTAACAACATTTAGATAAAATGGGTGTATTAATCATGACTTTAATTCTATAATTTTTCTATGAAGAAAAATCAGAAAACAGGCAGAATCAGAGAAAAGCCTACATACACATAATGAGAAAATTGAAGATTCTACAGAGACCTTATCTGAAAGCAGTGACGGATAAATTTGTACTTATTTGTATTTATATAAATATATAAAACCAGTTTGCCTAAGCCAAAGGACTCTTAAGGGGATAAAGATTAAGCCATAAAGAGACTTTGATATTAAATGAATATAAGGAATATTTACACTTATACTAACTACTCTGTGGATTATTTTAGACTGAGTTTTAATTGGATTCAGCCTGCAGAGCCCATTTTGTAGTATTCTATACTATTTGTTAGTATATTTACAGAATATGTTAAGTATATTCTGGATCATTTTGAAGACTAAGTGAAATAAGGGACATGAAAACATTTTGAAAACATCAAAGTCCCATTCAAATACAAGCAATTATTTTTAAAAATCAAAGTAAAATATATTTGGTAAGATAAAGCAGATGCTGAAAAAATATTCCGGCCTAAAATAAAATGTAAATTATCTTGGCATTGTTTTACTATTGCTCCACTGTATTTGTAGCTACTCAAAAATTAATTATATACTAATGAACAAATAATATTTTTACAGTTTACCTGTAGCAGATCAGACTGATAAAATCATGACAAGGTAGCCAACTGATTAATCAATCAAAACTTTTCATTGATATCTGGCCATAAATTTATGAATGGTAATGACTCTTCTCCTTTTCTCATACTTTACTTCTTTCATGTCTGTCTCCTCTGCTAGGCCACAAATTCTGTAAGTGCAAGGACAATGTCTTTTTCACTATTATATCCCCTGTGTCTAATAAAATGCTCTGCACACAACAGATACTTAACGACAGAATAATAAATAAAATGGTATTTGCGTAGTATAGTTAAAATACACTTTTCTATATTTGATCTTCATAATAGTATTCTATGACTTTGACAGGTAGGAAATTAAAGCCTCAGAAAGATTTTTAGTAAAGGCTAGTAAAAAGGAGTGCTAGGTCTCAAACTCTTAATAAAATGCAAGAGATTGAGGTTTCATCACTATTACTCTTTTGCCCCCTCAACAACAAAGCTAAAAACTCAGGGAGAAAAAAAGAAAGACAGTTATATCACAGGATAATTTTTTTTTCGAGGAATTAACTCGTTTACTGTTTAGGAAAAAAAAAGTGCAAGCTCGCTCTCAGAATTAATTTAATTTTACAAAAACATGCTCTTTGAGGCTGAAGCAAATCTGACTGGTTTTCAATGTAAATATAAAAACTGTTCTTGGAGTTATTTCTGAACAGAACTTATATCTAATCCTACTGTAACAGAAATCGGATTCATCAAATGAATCTTTGGCTAACTGTTCTAGAACAATGTTAACATCATGTGTAGGAATGCCACCTTTTCTAGGATTTGACATTTTTGGCGATTGAGAATAACTATATTTTGTAAATGGAAATATCACTACTAAAAACAGAATGCTATAAATAGAATGATTTCATTTGTTTCCAAGGACTACTCATATACTGGAGTGATGCAAGATATTTCGTGGGAAATTTTGGGAGTAAGGTTAGGACTGTAATCCACAATTTATCTCTGGGTAAATGTTGATGCTGCAAGCGCCATCGCACCATCGGTGAGTGCTGACAGGGCAAAGGGGAAATGGGTTACAACAGGCCCTGTACAGCATCTTAAACTGTTGTTATTCCTTTTTATTTCAAGATACATGCTAAAGATTTGATTCTATTCCCTTTAAGTCAATGAACCAACAAATAAAACCTTTTCCATATCATTAATTGATAAGTGAACGCTCCAAACATATCCAGCTATCAAAGAACGCTTCTACCCCACATACACTTTGCAATACCTAAGTGTTAAAAGCAAAATCTACAACATAATCCCCAACATACACTTTGCAATACCTAAGTGTTAAAAGCAAAATCTACCCCACATACACTTTGCAATACCTAAGTGTTAAAAGCAAAATCTACCCCACATACACTTTGCAATACCTAAGTGTTAAAAGCAAAATCTACAACAAAATCCCCAAGTTTTATACACAGAGTAATTGTTAAGGAGTTAGTAAAGAGAAGTTAGTAAAGAGAAGTTCGTAAAGAAAAGACTGACTTTTGTTCACAAAGGGAATATGCTGAAATTATAAACTGAAAACCATCAAAATGAATATAACTGAAAGATAAAGCCATAAAGAGGTTAAAAACCATTTCAAGTAAAAGACAACAAAATCACGTGTATCACCTTAAAAATATAATACTTTATAACCAACAGTATCCAATTCTTGGTCTAGATTACCATAAATGTCTCTAATACAATTTGATGAAAATGCTTTTATAGCAATGATTTCAGAAAGCTAAAATATAATTAAATTCAGTGAGTACGGCAATAAGGTTGAATAAGCAATATTTTCTTTAAAATCTAATATAGATAAGTTATACCTCAACATTCATTAAATGTTTTATTATATATAATATATAAGTAACCATGGGTCATTACTGCCCACTATACTGATCAGCTAAGCCTGTATGTCACGTGAAGGATTATATTAAAAATGTAGAATTGATGAATGTTTTCACATAGAGTTTAATTATTTCTTTGACGTTCAATTTTCTATACAAGTCATTCTGCTATTCAGTTAGTAGTTTTGCTATTGGCAGACTGAAAAAAAATTTTCCCCTGAATCTACTACAAGCATGTTGACTCTTCACACTCTGAAAACTATAACCTGCCACTTAACTATTTAAAACCTTTTTATTTTATCTGACAAAGAACAAAAAAAAAAAAGAAAAAGAAAAAAGAAAAAATCACATGTCCACTTGAAATAATAGAGAAAGTCATAACTGAAGTATTTTTTCTTTCCAAACCATCCATGCTTCTCAACCCTCTCTTCTACCATTGTTACATCTTAGTATGTGCCATTCCTAAAATTTTACCTATATTTAGGGATTCATTTCTGTATCGATTTCCATACCTACATGTTTATCCATCTAACTCAATTATAAACCTTTTATTAATGAAAAACATTCATGGTATACATTTTAGTATGCAACTAACAACTTTTTATTGAGTAATAAATGTCTTGAAGTGAAAGTCCCACAATATAGAATTAACCATTTAAAAGCTAACAATTCAGTTTTAGTACAGTTATAATGATGTGCAACCATCTCTTTCTATCTACTTCTAAACACTTCTGTCACTCCAAAATGAAACCCCTTATCCATTAATCAGTTGCTCTCTCATTCCTCCTCCCCCAGGGCCCAGCAATGACCAATCTGCATTTTGTCTCTATGGATTTATCTGTTCTAGATATTTTGTATAAATGGAATCATATAATAATACATGACTTTGTGTCTACCTTCTTCCACTTAAGCATTCACATTGTAGCATGTATTTTATATCCCTTTTTATGGCTACTATTCCATTGTATATATATCATTATTTATTTGTTCATCCACTGATGAACATTTGGGCTGTTTCCAGTAACGTTTCTTTTTGCCCACAACAATCTATTACAGACATTTGCCAGGCTAATAATTACAGATGGACTTATTCTTTTTTGCAGAAGTATTTTAAAGAAAACCCTGACAACACATCATTTCGCCTATCTTCGTATTTTGGTATCCCCTTTAAAAGTGAGAACACTTTCTTATCTATTTATTATGCCATTATCACTCAGTTTTTAATGATTAAAAATACTGATTTACTTGTTCTGTTTGTAACTTGAGGTATTAAGCTCTATAGTTGGATATGAATTTAGTTAATTTAGTAATTTCCTGAATTTGACTTCTATTTAAAAGTTTCATGCTTTGAAAATGATGTGGTAGCTAACTTTCACCTTGATGGTAAATCTTGCCTTTATTCCTCCAATCAAGAAATTTCTACTTCACTTAGGAAATATAAAAATGTAACACATTTTACGATGACATTTTAATCATAGTTTGTATGGTGGAAAAAACATGAGATTAATGAAGTAAAGATTATATTAATTTTGAATACTGAATTTTCCAAGGTTTTCTCAAAAAAAGCACCATTGCTATTAATAATGGTGACCAGTTCTACAGTATAACTAAGGAAATAGCAATATCTCATTAAAAGCTGTTAATACTGCTATAACTTGGGTCAAAGCAGAAAACTGATCTAACCTAAAGTACAAGGATACCCTGTAAATGAGACTATATATTTACATACTATTTATAGTTTGCAAACATTTTTTACTTCTTAAAAAAGTATAAGCCGAATTAAAAAGAAATATTGATAAATTTACCTTATTACAATTAAAAATTTATGCATTTAAAAATACTTGCATTCATTCTAATTCAAATGATTTATGCAACAACCCACAGAAGTAGACTAGCATGTATTCAATGCGTAAGAAAACTGAGACTAACAAAGAATGGTATTTTTAATGTCATACAACTATAAAATAGCCAAGTTATTTAGAAGAATGCTTTTGTTAGTTAAGAACAGAAAGAAAATAATAGGTTCATCTAAATCACTCTGTTAATGTGATATAAATACTATTTGAAAATGTAATGATTAAAAAATAGTTTTAAAAAATTGTCAAAATAGTTTTTAAGAAGTTAATATTTTAACAGAGAGACCTGGTAGAAAATAGCCATTTTTATAGTGTATAAATAAAAATGGTTCCTACAATGTTTCATTTTAAGAGGAAAAAATTCACAAGTTTATTTCTAAAAAACTATGAAAATAGTTCTTGAATAAGACCTCATTTACCAGATGATAAATATCATAATTTCTTAACCTACCCTAATATATAAGTATATATTTGAAGTCTCTGTGATATGGTAAATCATGTTTAAATTTTTTCTGCATGGTTAAAAATGTTTTGCAAGACAATTTATTCTAAAGCTAACATGTCAATATTCAAAGCACAACATAATTTTAAAAGATGTCCGCCTCACGTATGAAAAATTTGTTATAGAATTTATATTAGGTTAAATGCTATGCTTGATGCTAAAAAGTTTTTCCTAAGCATTTAAGCAGATATTTATATTGGTGGCTTCTTTAAAGACAGATTTGAGAAGAGAGTAGTTCTCATCAAAAATTATCGTGATACAGAAAAATCTGTTTTTAAATGGGAATGAATTAACTCAGAAGATTGACCAATAACAACTACGATTCATTAGTATCAATTTTCTCATCGATGGTTATCAATTGGTAGAAGATTTTATTGGAAACATTCAAACTTCTTTTAAAAAAAAAAAGAAAGAAGGAAAAAATAGAAGGAAGGACATAGACTTGGTGCTGCCCCCATACTGTCATTGGTAATCTTACCAAAGACTGAATGGGAAGGAGCCTTAACATCTTTATACCCCATGAGGTTCCTAAGAAATTTTTCTGAGGCACATTGGTAGGCAGTATGAAATGATTTCTACTGCCACTGGTCATATTGTACCTGCTCTGTGAATAATTAGAGTCCTTCAATTTCCAAAGCTATCAATCTGGCACTATTCACTTTAAATAAACAAAATTTGTAATTCAAAGAACAAAAGAACTTAAAAACAAGACTGATACTGAAGTAATTTTATAGCTACGATATAAACCAATGATGTACCAGTGTTATTTTTAATTTTAAGAGTGTTTGTTTGACTTTATATAACAACTTGATAAAGTTTAAGCCAGATAGTTTAAGTATTTTTCTACTACACAATTAGACACTTAAATTTAAAATTCTTCATTGTATCAGTACTGAAAGTTTTATATTACTTCATCTCAGAATTCAAATAGGTTTATAAAACTATGCTTTACTACAGGTTCCAAACCCATCCAATATTGTGTCTTAAAATGTCTAGATGGCTAACTAGCAAAAAACAAGGAAGAGATATTTTCACAATTATTAAAAATAAATAAAATTTACATATATGTAACATACCTGCAGTTGCCCATTTAATGAACTCAAGTCTTCTGCTTTCTTCTCTAAAGACTGAACCCAGACTTTCCTTTTTTGTCGGCATCTTGAGGCTGCTGCTCTATTTCTCTCTAGAAACTTCCTCCTTTTTTCATCAGGATCTTCATTAGCTGCTCTTCTTCGACGCCCACTTGTATTTTGGGTCTGTGGAGTCGTGTGAGCTGGAGAAGCCTATAATAAACATAAATGGAAGTGTTTTCTATTTGTATCTAGTGAGTGAATTAAGAGGCAGTAAAGAGGAACAGAAGGGGAGAGCTAACTTTATTTCTGAAGTCTCATTATATATATCAGTATTTTGGGGCATTGCTAAAACAAGATTCTCACTGTCACTACTAAATATTTTTAAAAGTTTCTATAATATTTTCATTAATATAGAAATAATATGAAGAAATTGAAATACTACAAAAATGATCATGTATAGATCTTATATTTTTCCAAATGTATCCTTAAACAAAAATACATTATGGTATTGTTCAATATATTGTTCAAGCCTCTGAAAACTAAATGGTACTAAATGATAAGGTACTAAAGTAAAAAATTTAGTAACATTTAAATTTACTATGGGAAACCATGTTTTCTAAGTTATTTTTGAAATAAAAGATAGCATTAAATCTGTAAATTTTCTTTAAAAATTAATTTCTGTAAAATTCACAAGTAAAATAGGTACATATGTTGGTATACAGTCAGGTGCCACTTAATGATGGGGATACATTCTGAGAAATGCATCGTTAAGTTGATTTCATCACTGTGGCAACATCATAGTATGTACTTACACAAACCTAGACAGTAGAGCCTACTATACACCGAGGCTGTATGGTATAGCCTATTGTTCCTAGGCTATACGCCTATATAGCTTGTTATTATACTAAGTACTGTAGGCAACTGTAACACAATGGTAAGTATGTGTGTGTATAAACATAGCTAAGCACAGAAAAGGTACACTAAAAATACAGTATAAAAGATAAAAAATTGTACACCTGTATAGGGCACTTACCATGAGTGGAGCTTGCAGGACTGGAAGTTGCTCTGGGTGAGTCAGTGAGTGACTGGTAAGTGAATGTGAAGGCCTAGGACATTACTGTTTATTACTGTAAACTTTATAAGTGTAAGTTTTTTATTTTATAAACTTTAAACTTTTAAAACTTTTCTACTCTTTTGTAATAACACTTAGCTTAAAACTTAAAACACATTGTAAAGCTGTACAAGAATATTTTTTCTTTATATCCTTATTCTATAAACATTTTTCTACTTAAAAATTAAAATTTTTATTTTAAGAACTTTGTTAAAAACTAGGGCACAAACACATACATTAGCATAGGCCTACACAGGGTCAGGATTATCACTATCACTGACATCTCATCCCTCTGGAAGGTCTTCAGGGGCAATTACAGACATGGAGCTGTCATCTCCTGTGATAACAATATCTTCTTCTAGAATACTTCCGGAACAACCTGTCTGAGGCTCTTCAGGAGGTGTCACTCTTTTCAGAAATCTTAGTTTGATACTGTTTTTCATCACAGATTTGCTTGTAAGTAGACACTATAATCTTACAAAACCATCGTTGTATGTGCAGTCCGTTGTCGACCGAAATGTCATTATGTGGTACATGACTATTCAGCTTTGCTTGAGTTTTTGAAATTTAGGGTCATCCTTTTCTAGGGGTCACGTTCATCTAATTATTAATCCTCATTTTTCTGGTGGGTAGAATCCCATGAGTCCATATTTTAATTTTAATTCATCCCCGACCCCTCAACCGATCAGCCTGGTTATCACATATCAGCCAGAGACAGAAGTCTTCCTTGCTAGTGATATTATCTAGCATCTAGAACTACAGAACAATATCTCCAAGCCTCTCACAAATCCTAAAATCGTTCCATAGAACATTTGAATATGAGAGACAAGAAATGTGCAAAGGAAACAGCACTTTGTGGCCACAGGCACATGATCCAAAGAAGAAGCCTGGAAACAATGTTTTATCTATAAAATTACATTTTAAAATGATGTGAACAAATAAAACTTCTATGTTCTCCTAATCTATATAATGAGCAAAAATCTTACATATAAGCTCAAGATAAGTTCCACAGGAAAATCACCAAACTGGTTTTCATTCTACGAACTCCAAAAAAATATAAAGTTATGATTTAATACCTTTTCTAAATAAGTAACACTGAAAATTATGAGTATTCCCATTTATACTCTATTTTGATTGTAATAAGGATAAAGTGTTAGACTGTCTATTTTATGTACATAATTGCAATTTAATCTTTTAGAAAATTATTTCTATGGCTGGCTTCAAGAATGGCAACCTTGAAATATTCTTTTCTTCATCTTAACATTGATAATAGCAGTTTTTTTTTTCCATTTACTCATTTGGCTGAATATGAGAAAATAGTTGTTTTTCTAAAAAGTTTTTTTTTTTTTAAAAAGTTATCTATGTTTCTTTAAAAGAAAGGTTTTTTTTTTTCCCCCTCCTTAATTCCCCCCCACTTCCACCCCCTGATCTATGGATGTTGCCGTTTCCCCTTAAGAACTGGATAAGAACTGGATCTCTAAAGGCAGGGCGTCTCCTCTCACACACTTGCAGAGTGCACCCGGGGCCTGGCGCACCCAGGGTATGGTCCATGGCTCCACTTGGGGTGCGAATCCAGGACCTTCTGCGTGTAAAGCAGATATGCTAACGACTACACTATGGAGTCACCCCTAAAAGAAAGTTTTGCTTTTTAATGCCAATGTTAACACTGGGATTGACTTTGTTTTCTTTTTTCTTAACTTTGGTTATTATAGCAAAATCTAATCATGAGTATTATAAGCAGAAAGTGTTTTGTTACATGTGTATATTTTTACATCTAACAAGGATGTGAGGCTAATTAGAAACATGTTATCTCCTCCTCTCCCTCCTTTCATTGATTCATTCATTCCACTTCATTTAATACAATTAAAAAAAAAAGATATAAATAAAAAATTAGATCCAGGGAAGCTATAGTTAGTATAAGGAAATAATTGTATTTATTTCTTTTCTTTTAAATAAACTTCTAAAATTGTAAAAATCATACTTAGCTTGCAGACCATACAAAACAGTCCTGGGCTTTATTTGCCCATGAGGCAGTTTGCTAACCCCTGAATTATGACATTAAAACACATTCACTCACTTTCCCTCTCTCTTGGACACTTAAGGTTGTTTAGTGAATAAGAACTATATTCTACTTTAAGTTTTGTAAATATAAAATATAATTACCTAAAGACCTATGCTTAGGAGGCATTCTAAAACTTGCTGGTTACCTGTGTTTCTTTAAAAAGAAGGTTTTGCTTTTTAATGCCAATGCTAACATTCTTTAACTATAGAAGATAAAAGGTCTAGAGTTCTGAAACATTTAACAGAAACATACTGCAAACATATAGAAATATCAATCATCTAATAAGCAGTCACAAACTAGAGATAAGTGAAAAGGCCTCTAATACAAACGGCTGCCATAAAGCATATTTTTTCCTTTGGTGATGTTTCGTATCTTTTAATTAAAGGATCATTTTGATCATCTTAGTAATATGATACATATGTACATTACTTGAATATGATCAACAGAAAAAATGTTTCCCTTTACAAAGTAGTGATGGATATTGTGACACGTCAGACTAAATTACCATACAGGGTGTCTTATTCAGTGATAACTGCTTGATGGACCATCAGACTGTACTGACTTTATTTAACATCGATACTTTTAGATTGAACTACCTTTTCCTAAGACATCTGATACACTTTCATAATATGACTAGAAATAATTTTTTCAGAGTAAATAGTCATTTAAGTTACACTGTATTTGTTTTTTTAAGGATAAGAATGCTGAATGATAAAAACAACACACATACCGGAGTTTCTGTAGTGGATGTAGCTGGCTGTTGTAATGACTGTGGTCGAGATTCCTCTGACTGAGTCCTAACCAATCCGCTACCATGACCTTTGACAGTATCACCATTGGTAACAGGAGGATGTTGCTGAGTCAAAGCAGCTTTTAATCTCTAAAATGGAAACACCAATTAAAAAAAAGTTTTCTGCTTTCCACCCAAATCCAACTCCTAACATACTCTTTGGCTAACCAAAAAAGATATTTGTTAAGGAATGCATAAATTCATTCAGCTTTAAAATTAAGTTTTTATTTATTATAATTCACTGAGTTCTTGAGATCATTATAAATATCAATAAGATAAACAAAAGGACTTTGGAAATCTTCCCTGAATCTTTCTGTCTAGTATTACTAGACAATTCTATACTTTGCTGTTCCTAATCAAGAAAAGTCACAAAAACACTATTGACCGAAAATAAGCAGTTTGTTCAACTCAAATAAGCAACAAAAGTTAATTACACTTTCATCTATTTTTTTTCCCATCTTATTCCTGTATCCTATATCCTAGGGGTCCCCAAACTGAGCCATGGACTGGTATCTGTCAGTGGCCTGTTAGGAACCAGGCCACCCAGCAGGAGGTGAGCAGCAGGCTAGTGAGCAAAGCTTCATCTGTATTTGCAGCCTCTACCCAGGGCTAGCATCACTGTCTCAGCTCCACATCAGATTAGGCATTAGATTCTCATAGTACAAGTCCCTGGTGCCAAAAAGGTTGGGGATCGCTGCTATATCTCAATATTCTCTGGCTCTTAGAATCTTAGACCTAAATCTCTTCTTTTTCAGGTTTGGGCCCATCTGATTTCTGCTTGTAATTTTTAGGCCACTGCACAGTCAAAGTCAACCTCCTCTGAGAATCTATAGCGGGTTTGCCTCTCTTATGGCTTCTCTGTCTTCAGTAAGCAGATCTAGTACCAAGTCTATGCCTTCCACTTTGTTTCATTTTGCCAGTTAACTGGATTGTACCTGACCCACTGTCAGAGCATGACAGATCTAGTACTAGAATGAGGCCCTAGACGTTTATAGCTATCTCTTTTTAAGGACACAATTTGAATAAAGTTTATTATTCTACCAGCAAAAACATGTCCTATGTGAACATATTATCTCCCTAAGCTTTTTAAGAGCAGAGATTACCTTATATTTCTTTGCATCCCTTTTAGCAACTGGTACATTGATTTGCTACACGGTGAATAACAAATTGGTTTGCTACATGGTGAATATTTTCTAATAAACAAATAGGTTTCTTTGGTGAAAACAGCACATGTGATTTTTGGAGTAGTTTTATTGTTATGATCTGTAAATATGAAATAATTAGCACAAGATAATCATACCACAGGATCTTAGCAATGAAAGAGACCACAGGGACCTGAGAGAACTGAACTATTATTGCTGATACTGCTCTTAATAACCGAAGTGTAGTCCAAAATAAAGTGTTCTCACAAAATCTGATGCAGAAATAAGTCCATTCATTTTCCTAAGATCCACACTCAGACACAGATTTGTGGGGAGGGAGGCTACAAATATTGGTATGAAAATTGTGTTGCAGTTTGTACAGTGTATCCCAAAGTAAATAGAAGTAAATAACTGTCATGATGTTCCATGTTAAAAACATATTCTTGGCAACATTTTATCTCTCCCTTCCCTAGATATAGCAGAAAGTGTAAGAGAGAAGAGGTTTTGTAAAAGGCTTCCAAATGATTCTAGTATAATTGCTTTCATTCACACTAAGAACAATTTAGAAAATTTTACAACTGCTCAAAACTTTGTAGTTTCTTTATGTTAACCTATGTATATCTTCTTCCCTTCTATAAGTAATCTAGATCCCTTAAAAACTGAACATATATGAAGAGATCACCGAGATGCCCACTGAGGCAATATTTACAATTGGACAATTGTTAGTGGATATTTTCTCCTTACTGTTAATTACTGTAGATTCTGGATATGATTTTAAAAACAAAGTCAGTAGTTTAAAAAAAAGTTTTACTGATGTATAAGTTACATACAGTCAAATGAACTTTTTAGTGTACAATTCTATGAGTTTTAACAAGCACCATCATGGAACCGTTAGTCAGGATAAAGTACAGTTCTATCATCCCCCAAATTTCCCTCATGCTCCTTTCCTGTCCCCATCTCCTCACACACCCAGCCCCTGGAAACCACTAATTTGTTTTCTGAGCCCCAAAGTTTTTCCTTTTCCAGAATATCATATAAATGGAATCATACAGTGTAGAGCCTTTTCAATACAGCTTCTTTCCTTTAGCATAATGTATTTAAGATCCATTAGTGGTGTTGTGCTATCAGTGAGTTTCTAATAGGACAATATCCCTATTGTACAGGTTAGGAAACCAGAAGACATTTGCCCAAGGTCAAACAACTATTAAGCTAGTTCAAATCCTGGATTTGTTCAAAAACACAAGGAATGATCAAAAGATATTATCTGAGGCTAGATGGCTTAATGATTCAAAAGCCAACCACAAAGGATCAGGAATGCCGAGTCTGATACTGCAACTGCTAAAGGCACACCACCCCAAGATTTGGTATGTTGTTTTCTTCTTTTCTAACAGAGTGCTCCTTTATGAATTGCAAACAACACCATAATATGTAAAGTCCTAGTATCTTCATTGTTTAGTATACATATTATATACTGTATACATATTTGTGTACATACTGTATACAGCTGAGAAGACACTTTATGTTCAGATTTTAACTCTGCCTCAAACTGTCTGTGATTCTGAACAAATCATTTAATCTTTGAGTCACAGTTTCCTTATCTATAAAACTGGTAATAATAACAACTTTCTTGTAGGGTTAAGGTAAAGATTCAATAGAAAATGCAAAACCACCTGACTCATAAAAAGATTTCTCAAATGTCAGCTTCCTTATGTCTTCAAAAATTGCTACTAAGGCCTCTATTTTCTTAGCATAAGAGAGTTGTGTATTTTAGAAATATATTTAGAAAAAAAGTACTAAGGGGTTATCTTAAGCACTGGATTAGTCTCAGACATTTTATTATGTAAAATATATCCTCGAGGCCACAACATACACTGCATCTTTCAGATTAAATAAGATTCCTAGTTCCCTCCTTATTTTTCTTCTTTTTTCAAACAAGTGGAAATAATCATATTAGTGGCTAAGATACAGGAAATTGGGACACTCAGAACTGATAGGATAGTGTGGAAGAGGATGAATTAAAAATGAAATTATATAAGTGACCAATGCAGTAGTTGGCTATAATCAGGTAGGAATACTTAGGCTAAATGGTCGAAGAACAATTAAAAGTAGGAAGACAGGAGTTTGAAAGTGTAGGTTCATATAAACAGAAGAAAAGAGGAGAATCTGGGGAGGTGGTCACTCTGCATAATTATATCATTTAAAAACAGAATGTTAGACATCAAAATACAATGAACAGTATCTAGTTTCTAGTGTTAGGTTAGGCCTTTCATTTCTGGATATAAAATGTGCATAAATATAAGTAGCGGTTGAGATGAAAAGTTTGGTAAATTATGTGTTGGTAAAACATTTTTAAGTCCTTAGGTAGAAAACATCATAGAACTGAAGAGCATTTAAAGTTTTATAGTGAAGAGCTTAACTCTTAGAATTAATGAAATACAGTAACTGCACATAGGGGAGTCTGAAGTACATAAACATCACTCTCTTGAATAATCTTTAATAGGGCAAGTTACTACTTTATAGGAGCACTTAAAAGCAGCATCAGTATTCATTCATTATCTTCTCTTGACTGCCCTAGGGTATACAGTACTCATCCAGTGAGGAAGCTCTAATGTTTGCTCCATGCTGTTACATTGATTACAATGGGTCTGACTTGGAAAGTGTGCCACAGGGTACAAAATTTAAGAAAAAGATTTTCAAGGGTTAATTAACACTGCTCTGAAATGCAGATTAAAAAAAAAACAAAAACAAAAACCTGGCAATAAATACACATGTATGCTAAAAAAATTAGAATAGGTTAAGTGAAAAAGTTGTCACTAAATGATTCATTTAAACTTTATAATTAATATAAGGATGGCTACAATATCTCCCTGTATATATATGCTAGAGATATTTTAAAGGAGGACAAATACTTTGGTTCAAAAATTAATGAAAACAGAGAAGTATGGGTATTTATATTATAAAGATACTGGAAATCAATTAGTCCAATCACCATTTTACATATAAAGAAACAGAGGCCCAAAGAGCGAAGTTACTTCCAAAATCATAGAGTGAGTCAGAAGCAAAGCTAGGACAAAAAATTCTGTTTATTGACTCCTAGTTCATTGAACATATTTTAAAAAAAAGTTTTGCCAAATTAGAGCTTTTGTCTAATATTAAGTATTATAAGTAAATAATAAGAATACCAGACACTGGTCAGTCTACTACTAAGATCTATTTCTCAATAGAGAAATTTAATATAAGGAAAAAAAGATCTGAGTACTCAACGAAATTAAGATTTAAAACGTCTATATTCTCAAGCATGTACAATAAAATGTAGGTATAATTTTAATTTTGAACTAAAAGTATATACACTGCTGGAAAGAAAACTAAAATATATTTATTTCTAAGCAGACTAGTGTCTTAATGTTTAGAATTAATTTTTAGCGATGTAAAATTCAACTATTTTTTATATTGAAAATTTTTTTTCTTAGAGAGGCTGAATTAATTAAAGGGTGAACAGTTTGTTATGCCGATCAATCTGACATTCATTTTAAGAGCTAATCTGCTAAAAATAATTTGCTATTCAAATTTTGTTATATGTTGCACCCTTGAAAACAAATTTTATCATATCTGTCAGAACTTAGTAGGAACAAAGTACTCCATCATAGTTCAAAGAAAAAAAACATAATGTTCTCTAGAAACAATTTATGAAAAAGCCAGATCCATATTTCATATATGCCACAACAGCTCATCAGAGTAATAACCCTCCTTCTCCTGGGTGTTATCCTACCATCTGCTGCTCTATTACTTATCTTTATTTTGCAACTAATTAACAGCATAATCTTCTAAATTCAGCAAGCTAATTATCATTATTGTGGTCTTTGCAGCATCATCAGTCCTCATGAAGTTTTGTCTCCCCACCCCCAGAGAACATATGAAAATGAAGTAGGTTGAGAGTCTGTTTCTTTGGAGTGGGCTCATTAGGTGTTTGCTGATTAGCTTGGCATGCAGAGGCAGGTCAGAAGAATTCTGCTGAACATGAGGTTCCATGCAGGGCCCAACTAAGTTAATGTAGGTTTCTGAACATTTGCCAAGATGCCCTCTGTCAGCTCTCAGTAGAAACCCCCTGCAGAAAACCTACCGGCTACCCACTGTGTGCAAAGATATTTCTCAGTTTGTCACACAAGTCTTAAAGGAATGATTCTGGAGAATGCTACTTAAATACTTTACTAAATCTTCTTAAACAAAACTCCCAGATAATTAACATTTAGATTTACTTTTTGATTACAAATGTTACATCAGATAATGGTTTTCTTAGAAAACTAACATAGACAGCAAATATCTATGGTTTATGTGCTTAATGACAAACAAAACAGCTAAACCGATTTTATTTGGTGAGATCCAGTACAATTGTGCAGAAAATAGAATTTTTGTGTAATATTTAAAGTACTTATATAACCTGTGACTGTGGACCTCCATCTAATTTTTCACAATACTCTTATTTTCCCAAAGACTTAAAAAAGTTCTTAAAATTAAAAAGCTGCTACTACTCTGAAGAAATTTCTTTAGCAGAAACGAGGATCTTATTTTTCAATATTTAGAGCAGACCAAAGACAATGTATATATATCTTCCTGTAATACTGGGCATCTGAAGATCAGGGGAATACAAAAGCATCTGTGGCTATCTTAGGAAACAAATAAGTTTTGTATCCTAAGCTGTAATGTGCTACTACTCATTTTATGTGTTCTAATGCTGCTATTTCTCTTACATTATTTTTTAACCCTAGGTCATTTCAGCAGAATCATCACTGCTACACTATTCAGATTGTGACCACAAAGGTCAAATAAATCCTTAAAGGAGATGCAGAACTAAACAGAAAGAATGTTGTAAATATTTTTGGAGAGTTGAAAACAACAAAAAAGAAAAATCCAACTGAAGCAGTGAAAAAAGAAATTATATTTTATTGGGGGGCTGTACACTGGTAAACAGAAAAATTATTTAACGTGTAAAGTGAATTTAGATTTGGCTGGAAACCACTCATTTGGAAAGATGGATTTGGAGTTCTATCACTGATGAAAAAGAGTAAAGATCTGTGCTCACTTATCTGGTCACTAAGAAACCTTTGTATACTGGGATATGAACCCAACTCTCAACTTTTGTCAGTTGGGATGATACAATTATTCCTTCATTTGGTAAGTTTTTTTTAGCCCCTTGAAGTTTAAAAAAGTAACTCAATGACACTGACATTTTAATTCAAGTTTATCTTTTATTTATTTATTTATTCATTCATTTATTCATTTATTTATTTTTAGGCGAGGCAACCTCACAGATTCCAAGGACCTTGTCAGCTTAAGATCTCTTATTTTTTATTTTTTTACGCCTACAGCACCTGGTCTTCCTAGGTGGTCTCCCATCCAAGTACTAACGAGGCCCAACCCTGCTTAGCTTCCGACAACAGACGGGATCGGGCTTGTTCAGGGTGGCATGGCCGTAGACTAAAAGTGATAATTATTTAAGTAGATTTATAAATTGGCCTTGGGAATTTAGGGAAGAACTGTAAGTTTTGAGTTTGTAACTTTAATAAATCTAATATTAGTTTTAAAAAGTAGTCTCTGAATAATGGTTTTTGTGCACAAAAGTCACCATATCAAGGGCATCAAAAAATAGAAAACAAAAAACAAACACTTTGCTGAAATAATATAATCTTGTCAATATATGTTAGAAAAACTCAATAATGGCTTTCTTAAGGTAAGACTTTTTTCATTCTTTTGATGATCACTGGAGACATTTGCAAAAAAAAAAAAAAAAAAAACCCTCAAAATGTAAGATCACATGTACCGAATTTCTTCTTACCCAAAAAATGTTTGTTAAATAAATAATGATAGAAATAATTGTTAACTGAGACTGAGGCAAAATATATAAACATGAATTAAACTACAAAAACCAAACTATTTCTGGTTTGCCCTAAGGCTGGTAGATTCATTTTGTACTTCTACTAATATATGTATGATGTTGATGATAATGACATGCAAACACTGAAAATTCTTGAATCAGACAGATACTAAATAAGATTCATTCTATGTAACTTACTAAGGGAAAACAGACTAATATTTTATAAAAATATAAAGCCAATAGTGAATTGTGAAATAAAATAATTTCTGTACAGCAAAAACTCCCCAATAATAATTCCCTTAACATTCCAGGCAATTAATATTGTTACAAGCCCATGTTACTTAAATAGGGTGGCAACATCTACTGTTTTCACAAATAGCTATATGAGAAAATGGAAACACAGGACAATCAAATACATCAAAGGTGGTATGCTACCAAACCAGTGTAATTAAAATAGAAATCAATAAAAGATGAAATATTTGGAAATTATACAACACACTTTTAAATAACCCACAGCCCAAAGAAATCAAGAGAGAAATCAGAAAATGAATAATAAAAAATATAGCATATCAAAATGTGTGCACAGAAATATATAGTTTAAAATGCCTACATTAGAAAGGCAGAAAGATTTAAATCGATAATCTAAGCTTCTACTTTTAAGAAGCTAAAAAAAGCAAATCAAACCCAATTAAGTAGGAGAAAGAATATATTAAAGATAACAGTTGCAATTAGTGATAGTACAAATATACTATTAAGAAAAACAAAGGTAAGCTATAGACTAAGAGAAAATATTTGTAATATATATAAAACAAAAAATTTGTATCTAGTATATACAGAAAGAACTCACATAACAATAATAAAAGGCAAGTAACCCAATTTAAAAATGGGAAAAAAGATATTACAAAAAAAATCTGGTTAAATTAGAAATGTAAATTAAAACGAGATACTGCTATATACTTAGAATGTCTACAAGGAGAACGGTAAAACCAAATGTTGACAAATATGTGGAAAGAACTGGAATTTCCATGCACTGCTTGTGGGAATGTAAATCTTTGGAAAAGGCTCTGTCAGTTTCTTATAAAGCTAAATGTACAGCAACCCTCTGACTCAGCAATTCTACTCTTCTGTAGATAAATCAAATAAAAATATATGCCTGCAAAAAGAGGTATATAAAAATGCGCACAGTAGCTTGATTCACAATAGCTAAACACTAAAAAACATTCAAGTGTCCATCAATAGAATGGATAAAGAAATTATGTTATATTCTATTCACACAATGGAATCTACTCAGCAATAAAAAGAAGCAAACTATAATATATGAAACATCATGGATAAATCTCACAGACATACCTTAGCTGCACACAAGAATATATACTGATTCCATTTATATGAAGTTCAAGAACTGCTGGTGACAAATATCAGAACAGTTGGGGAAGTGAAATGATTGAGAAGGAAAATACAGACTTTCTGGGTAGATGTTAATGTTCTATACCATAAGAGGAGTATGGGTTACATGAACGCACTTATCAAAACTGTACAGTTAAAATCAGTCTATTTCAATGGTATGTAAATTTTACATTTAAAAAGGCCTATTAAAAATAATTGAGTGAGAGTAAGGAGTAGTCTGAAGTATAGATAAAATAAGAATGGCGGTTATATTATTAATAATTGAAGCTGGGTGGTGGGTACGTGGGGGTTCATTATATTGTTTACTTTGTATATGTTTGAAATTTTCCATAATAAAAAGTTAAAAAAAAAGAAATAGACTTATTTCCAAGTCTTTTTATTTAATCAAAAACAGGACAATCTTATTTACTATCCCAATTAAAATAGGCAATCATCTAAATATAGCTATTTCACATAAGCAAAATTCTAATAAGAAATTTATTTGTATTATTAAATGTAAGTGGGGCAATCTGTGACTCTCCGTGCTATTTTTGGGACCCTCTACCAATGACTGTTTGCCGTATATAAAGTTGTGGAAGTTACAGCTTTGACATTTTTAAATATACAAGCATACAAAACACTTTATTCTTATTAATTTCCTGGTGACTTGAAAAAAGTTATTTAGGGAAGTGCTAAATTTAATAGTTTCTACAAATAGGGCCTACTCTTGTAAGCCATGAGTATTTCTTTAAATCTCATTTGTTCTTTTTGAATTAATTTGTAAGAAAAGAAATCCAGTGAATATGTAATATTTTTAGATGCAGTGTACAACAACATGATCTCTTTAACTCCTATTTCTACTATACTTGGTTCTAACTGAATTTTTCATTGGTAAGGTATGTTTAAAGTAAATAAATGTAAAAAACATTCCCAGTGAAGTTCTTTGGCTATCAAGTGAATAAGATTTATCTTAGTATATCCAAAGCTTTGACCTATACATGCTGTTAATGTGAAAAATTTCCCGTTCAGGTTTTCAAGTTCTCCCACTACAATGAATAAACAGCTAATTTTTGAACTCTTCAACCACCTATTGTTAATTCAGATGGTGTGTAAGTTATTGTTAAAAGTTACCACATGCCAATTTCAGATTATTTGCACTAATGGAGAACAGCAATAAAAATTTTAAAGCAATATATAATGGTTTTTACGTGTACAAATTTATATTGTTAGCATAGTGCACAGCATATAACTGAAGCAAATAATAGGTGACTCGTAACTATTTATCTGTTGATTTCCTAAGGACACATTCATTAATTGCTGTTAAGAAGAATTAGCCCTGAAGTACGTTAGATTATAGAAGGGAGAATTACACTGATTAAAAAAAGATGATGCATACGATGATGAGGCATCGTATTGTATAGCTTTTTGGAAAACCAGCCCAGCTGCTGGCTATCCTGCAAGTTCGTTGTGGAGGGAGGAAAAAGAGCCTCTATTCCCATTCTAGAATTCCACGGGGGCAATGGCATCATGCAAGGGACCTTAGCTGGCATTCGATCTGGATATTCTATTCCCTTCTTTTGGCATATGGACCCTGTAAGGTCTCTTTCCAAAGTTGTGATGGAAATCCACACCCTCTGTAAAGAAGCTCAGCATAAACAATTGTCCTCACCCTCACCCCACAAACCACAGAAAACTTCTCCAAGGGAGTTAATGCACCATGGTCCTGAGGCCTAGGGTCAGGGAACTGGGTGGCTAAAAAAATAAAATATGAGTTAACTCAGTGATATACTTGAGCACACAAAACAACTGAAGAACAATCTCAAAAAATATTCTTGGGGACTCCATCTGAAAAAGCATCATGAATTAATACACATTCAAGGCTTTTTCAGGCTCTACTACCCTTTGCTTCAAAGGTTCAAAAATCAAGTAAGAAGAGTTAGCAGTGTTCTCCAAAGCCATGATACAAAATTGTGGCTCTGTAATCCTTCAGCATGAATTAATTATTACAAGGCCTCTTAGGGGATTCATGTATATATGATATAGAGTTTACTGTCATTTTAAATAAAGACTCTAGATGAAATTTAAGACACGTAAAGAGTAGAGAGAATTAAAAAAGAAAAAAGCAGCTTCAGGTTTTCTGTCAAGAAAATTAGCAAATTTATAGAATTTGGGACTAAGAGAAACCCCAGAAACCTAAGTTTAATCTCTTTATTTTACAGATGAGGAAACTGAGTCTCAGAAAAGTTAAAGTGGCTTGGTTAAGGGTAGTGAATGGCAGGGTTAGGATTAAAAATTAAAATACATGTCTCTTGACAATCTATAGTTCATCACTTAAACAACACCAATTTCTCAGTGTCTAAAACACAACTCAGAAATATGGTTTTCCTTTATACATTAGGTGCATAGTTTACTAACTTGTATACTTCAGAATTCTTGTCAATACTGTTCTACAAATTTATATCCCTGTTTAAAACCACTTATAGTGTGGCAGAAAAAAAAAATGGTGTAGATGATAGAGGCTCTGTTCATCCCTCTGGCAATCAGATCGAAGTTGTGATGGAAACAAGGAGCAAACAGCAAGGAAAAATCACCTGGGATCTAGATGAACAAGCCATACAACTTGAGAGAAATCTAAGAAAGCACCCTTAGGTGCTTTCTTAGGCAGAAGGTAGGACAGGGTGAGGACGCGAGGCTGCTAGGTCCTAAGTGGCTGAGTGAGACAGAGGCTGTGGCAGCAGCAGCAGACGCCTCTTAAAGTGGCCTTCGGACTTTCAAGGTGACGGACCTGCTCGCTCTGAGCACCAGTGCCAGTTCGGCTGCATGCAGGGGGCATCAGGGACTTATAGGGAGACACTGAGTTGTTGGAGTAAGGGCTGAGGTGAGACTCGCTCTATACAGTAGTGCTGTGGTATCTATTGTTTCTCTGATGAGCCCTCCCTGCTTCCAGTGTGCAGAAACAGTGCTGCCAGTCATCAAACTGGATAACAAAGGTCTCTGAAACCCCACTTCCTCCAACTCGCAGCCCCACCCAAGCCACATCCAGGTGTATCCTTAGCGAGTCAAGTGCTCCTTGCTGAGCAGCGCCTAGACTCACAGCGGTGGCAGCTGGCCTCAGTTTCTGGAAAGGCCTTTTGAAGCAACTATAAGCACAGCATCTGTGGATTGCTTGCTGAATCTTAACCGGTGGTCCTGGAGGGGTACAGGCTTGGGCTAAATTTGGCCTGCAGCTGAACCCCTCTCAGGTGTGCCACTGGACACCTACTTCACAAATCCACACTAACAAGACTGGGAGACTTAGGAGCTTTGCTTAGTACATGGAAATAGACACGAAAAGGCAGCCAAAATGGGAAGTCAAAGAAGCAGAAACCATATGAGAGAACAGAACAGAGATCCAGAAATAATGAACTCAAGCAATCTAACAGATGCAGAGTTCAAAACGCTGCTTATAAAGATGCTCAATGAACTTAGGGGAAGTATAGATGAATTCAGTGAGAACTTCCACAAAAAGAGATAAACATAAAAATGGAAATGGAAATTATAAAAGGGAACCCAATGAGAAATGAAGAACACATTATCTGAGATGAGAAGTATATTAAATGGAATAAACAAAGTGAATAAAGAAAAGGATTGAACCACCGATATAGAGGATGGGAAAGCCAAATACACTTAATCAGAATGGCAAGAAAAAAGAAGCCAAGACTATAATAATAATTTAAGGAGCCTATGGGACACTATTAAAGGTAAAAATATCCCTGTCATAGGGATACCTGAAGAGGGAGAACAAGAAGTTGAATATATATTTGAAGAAATAATGATGGAAAACGTCCCTAACTTAGTGAAGGAATTAGATATAAAACCCCAGGAAGCTCAGAGAATCCCCCAAACCAGGAACCCAAAGAGGCCCACACCAAGACATATCACAACTAAAATACTAAATATTTTAAGAGAAAAGCAGTTACCTACAAGGCAGCACTCATAAGACTGGCAGCTGATTTCTCAAAAGAAATTATGCAAGACAGAAGGGCCTGGCAAAAGATATTCGACGTGATGAAGACCCAGGATCTACAATCAAGGATACTTTATCCAGCAAAGCTGTTTTTCTGTGAAAGGACAGATAAAGAGCTTCCCTGACAAAAATAAGCTAAAGGAATTTATCATCGCCAAGGCTAGTATTACAGAAATGTTGGAAGGACTTTTTTAAGAAGAAAAAACATGTATCAAAAATAGAAATAAAGAATGGTAATAATTAAATTCCTATCAACAAGTATCTCAATTGGAAAAGAATTAAGTGCTCCAACCAAAAGATAGAGTAGCTGAATGGATAAAAAAACCAGGACCCCTACATATGCTGCCTACAAGAGACTCACTTCAGATTAAAAGACACACACAGACTAAAAGGAAGGGATGTTAAAACATAACGCCTTGATGGACCTAGAGGGTACTGTGCTGAATGAAATGGGTCGGACAGAGAAAGACAAAGATCGCACGATTTCATGTACATGTGGAATCTAAAGAGCAAAATAAACAACAACAAAAGTGGAAATAAACTCACGAATACAGAGAATGTTTTGAGGGAGAGACATAGGGGGACGGTGAAAAAGGGCAAAAGGATTAAGAGGTACAAATGGATAGTTGCAGAATAGACATGGATATGTAGGGTGTAGCATGGGGAAGATAGTTAATAATGTTGTAATAAATATGTAAGGGGGAAGAAGGGTACTAGATTTAGTGGGGTGATCATTTTGCGAGTTATATGGATCTCTGATCACTATGCTATACAACTGAAACTGGTATTTTATTGTATGCCAACTCTAAGTGAAAAAAAACCTCAATGAATCGTACAGTGTAAATACAAGTAAATAATTGTCTATTATATTTCAATAAAGACAAAAAATATTTCAATGTAAAAAAAAATCCCAGCAAAAAGAAGAAAAGTACTTATAGCAGCACTGCCATCAAATGATGTACATCTAGTTTCAGCTGTAATATTCCTAGCCTCCACCAGGAGGAGTTTGTTTAAAAAGCCACAGCCAAAAGCCAGACAAACCAATTACAAGAACTAGAAATTTACTCCCAGTCCATCCATTTATTTTAAAGTACCACTAACTAGTCACCATGTTAATGGAAGCTTTCCTTTTCCAAATTTTCTGGTTCTTCTAATAGTGTAATACAGTCCATAATTTTATAAAATGTGATCTAAATTGTGCCTCTGAAGTGGGCTTTAATGGAAAAGACTAATTCAAAACAGGCTCAAGAAATATACAGAACACATAAAATCTTGTTTACCATTTTTGCTTCCGACTGTACTGGTTGAGGAGAGGAAGGACCCGGAATTCCTGGAACACTAGGCACCATGGTGACTGGTCGAACGAGCTATGCGAAAGATAGTAAAAAGTAATTACTAGAAAATAAATTCAAAATGAGATTTGTATTTTTTTTGCACAAACTACTATAATTTGAGACTTAGAAAACTGTCTCTACTAAAAAGGTTTATTGATCTTATATCCTGATTTATTCTCCAAAAGTTGACAATTTCTCTGAGACATCTGCTTCCCTATTCAATTTTCACAATTTCTTTTTTAATGGTTCCTTCTTAAAGAAACTCACAATTATCAGTGATAGATGCAAAACTTCTCACTGATCTATCGTGTTTTCATTTTTTAAAAATTTTAGCCCCCATCACACTTCCATTTTGAATGTGAAAGAATGTCAAAACTTGCAACAACTAGGCATAAAAATAATTTCAACAATTCTGCTTTTCTAAAACATAAAAATTTGATATATTAATATACTGCATGACAAAGAACCCGATTACCTCTAATAATTTCTCTAATAATCTGGAACAGATTTTTCCATTTTGTTTCTTGCTTTTTTAAAAAAACCTAGTATCAACACTGAGTGACTAGTTATTGTATAACTAAAGTATATGTCTTTTTCATTTCGATTTCTTTAAATACAGTTACATTTAACAGGATAACCATATAATCTCAGGCAAAGGGCAAGAATGTTTCCCCCTCAAAAATATTCTCAGAAAAGGGAAAGTAGTCACCTTATATTTGAGTCCTTATTAAGTCTCTCAAATAATGCATTTTGAACAGCAAAGTTCTGTTTGAAGATCACATAATCTTGACATTATTTCAATCAATGCTAACTCTGGATACGTAGGTCACTTGGAAGAATTAGTTAATATAAATATTTAACAAATTTTAGTAATATTCCTGGCGTATGAGATCATTGAAAGTGTCGGATGTTACTGTAAGCAAGTTTTTAAAAATAATTTTTAAAAGCTCTTTGATAAATGGTTACACTGTACTGATCAGAACTATCTACGAGATAAAAGAAGAAACTATCTTTTTATTATATAAATGAGTATTAAGGCTTGGGGTAAGATTTCCAGGAAGAGAATAATAAATTCAAAAAGTGTTATAAGGAATTTACTTAGGTAAAAATGAAAATATGTTTTAGAAAATTGTGCTAGATGTCTTAAAAAGTGGTTCTAATGATGAAAACTTTAATGTTGAAGACACATTTGAATAGTTTGAATAACACTTTTATAAAATGTGAGAATAGAAAAAAAACATTATTTCTAACTTACATTATTCCAAAGAATAACATTCTTTAACATTCATTAAGTTACTAAATATTGTAAGTAGATATTTAACTATTGGGTCTTTCAAAATTTATATAATTAACATACTCTTCAAAAAGCTTTTCTTTCGGATATTCTCATTAAGAAAGTGGGGGGCTAACTATTGTTTCGACTATTTAGATTTTCATATGCTTGGGCTAGCAAAAATATTCTCTAAACCCAACCCGACCATAAAAGTTCACAGAAAGTGTTTTTGTAAACAATTTCTACAATAAGTAAAAATACCAAGGAGTTACATGACGAATGTTCGAATATAAATATCTTCTTAAAGAATAGAAATCTGTGTTAATATTTGAATTCTATAAATCTAGTCAAATTGAAATAGGATGAATAGGAATAATTCTTAATATTAAAAATACAAGAAAAACAATTAAGAATTTTGAAGGATGGAAAATGTTTTCTATCCAATTGTGACTGCCTTGAATGGCATGTTATCACTATAAAGCTCAATGAGTAAATACTACTTGCCACTAGTATTTTGTTTGAATTCAGTTTCATGAAGTGTATTTCTGGATTACAAAGATCAGTTCTACTATAAAGAAAAGATTCAAATAGTCTAAATGTCAGACTTACTGGGACTGCAGCTGGAACATGCACATTAGAACTTGTAATTGATGCAGGAATAGCAACAGGCATGGTTTGTCCATTAGGAAGATGTAACAGAAGAGGAAATGGGCCTGGTACAGGACTAAGAAAAATGAAGGGAAATTGAAATCTCTATCAATTATCTCTAAAAATACACAACTATTTTTACTCCTATTACCACACTATTTAAAAATAAATTTTCTAACCAATGCAAAGTGCAAAATTTAATTATTTTTAATTACATCTTAAATGCATAATGTACGCAGCAGTGCGGGGGGAAAAAACCCAGGAAAAAAAATGGAAAACATTATGGATTTACTTAGGAGAATCTTCGATATGGTAAATGAGAAAAATTCTTATCAGAAAGGTCTTGAGAACTACCTGTCTGAAAGGTATGTCATGTGGTGATGGAATAATTTTATGTGTTTTGTGTGAAATAGCATGAAAATAAGAGACCATCTTAAACTCACATTCTATGTTGATTTATTTTTAAAATTAAGCTGTAGATATTTATTTTCTAATTAGGTAATATTTATATTTAAAAAAGACTACTCAAGTACTTTTTCCAAAAATCCAAGCATGCAGAATATGACACACACACACAACTAAAGTCACAATTTGAATAAATGTCTTAGAAAAAAGTCATGGCAACAAAAACTTAACAATTCATAAATAGTTCAATGACTGGCCTAAATCACTTACACAATTGGCCTGTTGGAGGATGGTGCCTGGGTGATTACAGTACTTGAGGTTGGTGAAGGTACTGCCTGCTGAATAATCACACTTGAGTCAGAACTTGTAAGCAGCACATTGGGAACCTGTAATGATGCTGGACGAACAATAGCTGATGTAGGCTGTGCAGTTTGTGCCAATGGTACTTCCTATTAAATGATAGAGAAAATACACAAGTCAATAGATAAAAATGCAAGCAAATTCACATACCTTAATAAGCAGTATAACACACTTCAAAAGCATCCACAGGACACTATTTAATAACCCCACGAAGTCAAATAATATCTAAAGTTAATTAAAAGAAAAATTTTTAAGCACCTGTAAGGTTTCAAATACAAGGTTCATAATTTAATTTTAAAACACCTGAGTGTTATTTTCAGTGCAACTTATTTTCCTATTAATCCAGAAATAAGTTAGGCTGAGCAACGCAGCTATGATTCCATGAGAATTTTAGTAAAAATAAATAAAAAATGCAATCCTTTCTCATGGAATCATAGAACTTAAAATTCAGAAGGGATTGGGTAGTCCTACTCCATCACTACAAAAAGAGGAAAGAGATCCAGGAAGACTGTGTTATGGTTGATACAAACTCAATAATAGAAATGTTTAAAAAAATGTTAAAGCAATACAAAATCAACACAAATTTTAAAGCCGTACAAAACACCTTCATTACCAATAATTTCTCAGTATCAAAGAGCCAATATTGATATCTTGAATGTAAAATAATTATATAATTGTAAATAATTATTAAAGTGACGTCTTTCCAAACTAAAGAAAAAACAGAGTTTGTGAGTTAGCCAGGACCTTACAGATAGTCTTTCCCCCAGTTTTACAGATCAGAAAACAGATTAAGGGTACCCGTAACTCCTTCACTAGTTAGTATAAAAGTAGTAACTACTTGGGTCTATGTGAACTTTGAATTGGCCTTTATGCTGCCACTTAGCATCAAAATCTTATTAAGCAACATAGGAAGAAAGATAATCTAGTATTATTGGAACTTCATCTATTCAACAAGTTTGAGAATTTATAACATGCCCTCAAGGACTAGTGAGAAGAGAGAGACCATAAACAAGTAAAACAAACAAGAAAATTTCACATTGAAATGTGTTAGAGTAAGAGTATAACATAATAAATCATGAAAGATTAACCAAAGGAAGGTTGGAGTTGGCTACTTTAGATAGCATAGTGAAGTAACATAAGCTTCTTTGAAAAAATGGCATTTGAACTGATAATGAAAGGATAAGGAGAACATTCTAGGGGGAAGAATACAACACCAAGAGTAATGTCTTTGAGGCAGGAAAAAGTTTGAAATATATGATGCACACACCGGAGAGGATGGATAGGTAAACAAGCCCAGATCAGTGAGGACTTATGGAAGGAGTGTGAATTACCTTCAATGCAATGGTAACCAGTGAAGAATTTTAAGCAGGGAAGTGACATAAATGTATTATGATAGCTGGGACTAAGGTAGTGACGCTAAAGACAAAAGACGATAAATTAAAAATATATTCGGGAAGCAGATCTGATAAGATTTGCTGTTGGTTTCGGTGTGAAGGAAAAGAAGAAATTAAGAATTCTTGACTTGAGCAACTAGATGGATGGGGAGAAAATTTACTGAGATAGGAAATCTGTAGAAAGAATCAAGAGCTCTGATTAAGACATACTAAGTTTAAGATGACAGTCCAGGTGGTCCCAAGTTACCAGGCTGTTCAAGATGCAGAAACTATCTACACCTACAAAGACCTGTACTCAGGCAGTATCATCACCGTAGTTGTTATGTAGTTATAGTAGATCCATTGCTAAGAATGAGTAACTATGCCCTTAACCCTTTAAAAGCCTAAATAACTTTTGTTCAAATAATTTTTAGTTGTAAAGATTCTTAACTAAGCTGTAACCATATAAAAGTAGTGAAAAATAAAACCCAGAAAAATTAAATTTATAAATTTATATATCCTTTCAAAAATAAGTTTTATCTAAAATGACTGCTATTCGCCCCTATAATTTTTCAGTGTGTAATAAAAAGCTAATTACCTACAAAAATGAAATATTCTTTCCTTGAAATTTCTATGAGTATTCACAGGCTTTTACACATAAGACTATTACAACCTGACACTGAATTATGTATAACTTATTCTCTTAACATTTTATGTAGATCAAATATTAAAACAGGGAGATTTTTTCAACTTAGTCTGTGTTTCTACCATAAATACAAATTTCTAACCTTTTCATCACTGGTAGTAGATTCTGGATGAGGTAAAGGACTATCCTGGTGAGTTGTTTCTACAACGGATGGCTCCTCAATTTTGCTTCTTACGATGGGTGTTGCAAGAGGAGATAAATCTAGAGGCATCTAAGATAAATGCAAACGTTAAAGAAAATGTTAGGAGTTAAAAATCAGTATATCTAAAATAAGAAATCAGTATATCTAAAATAAGAAAACAGGAACTGTAAACTTTAATTATTGTTCTATCAGAAGTACTCTTTTTTAATTTCATGGTTAACAACATACTTTTTTTTCCTATGTAGTCCATCAGAAAATTTTTTACAATAATTTTTTTCAATTACAGTTGGCATACAATGTTATATTAGTTTCAGGTGTACAACATAGTGATTAGACATTTATATACCTTACGGAATGATCAACCTGATAAATCTAGTACCCATCTGATACCATACATAATTATTACAATATTATTGACTATATTCCCTGTTATGCTTTATATCTTCCTCATGACTATTTTGTAACTACTATTTGTACTCCTTAATCCCTTCCCCTTTTTTACTAAACAACATACTTTTTTAATGTCGTCTTCTGAGGCTTTCTTGAATTCATTCTCAAATGGACTTGCCAACTCATTGAACAAACCCACTTCTTCACAGTTTTTCAAGAATCTTGTTGGTGTTGGGGTCTGATCTGAAATAAATGTCAAAAAGCAATCACATAGATTTAAATATTATATAAGACCCTAAAATATAGCTAGTAAATTAACAAATTAGCAGGACTGGTTCAGTCAGCTGTTAATTCTCTCTTTGGAAAGACCTCTTCCTTTAAGGCAAACAAAATTTGGTTAAGTTCTTTTGCAGTTCGAGATACTTCCTCCAAGTTTATGAACCATAAAAGTATGAAAGAAGTCCTCCTTGTTCCTTAGTTCATATCATCTCTCTGAGTAGAGTGACATAAGAGTCTTCTATGCAGAGATCAACTATTATCATTACTTAACGCAAAAATTTAAAAATATTTATATTATAAAAAATTACATTAAAAATACATGCAATTTGGGGAGAAGAGCATGTATATATTCATTCTAACTTGGCCCTTCCACTAGTATTCATAATCTATATGAAAGCAAGCTTAAGATAAAACAAAATCTTTAGTAGGTAGATCAAAATACTATAAGGAAGAAAAGAAGGTTAAAACAAGAGCTCTAAAACAAAAACAAAAAACAAAACCTTTCTTTTTACCATCTATGAAACCAATTTTCTATTTTAATGCATTTTTCAAGCCTGTACAAGTTTCATATCTATGGAATGTTCTAGCTTAATTTCTAAGCAGCAGAAGAATAGTCAGCTCTACATTCTCAAAACTTGAAATATTTTAACTATACTTAAATATGTACTCATATAATGTGCATTAACACATGTACTGAATGCATGTGTGTACATGTGTTGGTTATAGAATAAGTGACAGTTAAGGTCCATGTTGAAAAAAATAATTTATGAATTTTGCCTTTTTAGTCTTATTAATTTCACGGCTACTCGTTCATATTGATCACAGCTGGGAGTACATTCAAATTCCATTCACGTTTTATACATTTTAAAGCATCAATTTTACAGGTTAGACCATGGATATAAGCTAAATAAAAGTATAAAGATGACTCCTTGTTTAACATAAAATACTCATAAAATCTTTTGGGAATTTAAAATTCATATATTTAACTATTGTGTCTCCAAAGTAGGTATTACCTACTGTTTTATCTTTGCCCCCACACCTATATGATATTAAGGTATGAACGTTTACTACATATATAGTTAACGCTATTGTCACACACATTAGACATAATGGAGGCCTATTAGTATTACCAGAATTACTGAAGGAGCTCTACTGTATCATCATTTTACCTATTAGTTAGTCTGAAACTTACATACTCCCTATTCCTGAAAAGACTTCCAAAATCATATTATGGTAAGGGCCCAGCGTGCATGTATCAGCTTAGGTCCATCATGACTGAATTAGTAAGGTGAATATAAATTTGAATCTTCTGTTGACACTTAAAGAGTTTATTTATCTAAGCCCAACGGAGGGTTCCTAATTTGTGTTAAAGTCTTAAAAAAATAAAATGCATATGCATAAATAACTTTTAGCAGTGATTACTGGAATGATCAAGTTTAAGAAACGTCAACACAGGCACATTCATTTAAACATGCAGATGGCTTATGGCTATTGATCATCAAATATATATCACACACATCATGCATTATATTTTACAGTAATGCTAAACTACTCATCTCAATGTTAGTAAAAAAATGGTCAAGTGCTATGTTTGAATGTGTTCTATTTTTCTATTGTATTAAATGTAAATAGGAAAGTAATTTCTACAAAGCAATCTCAAACATTTTTGAGTTAAAAAGTTATAGAGAGAGACACTGCTCTAAGCAGTCTGTTTCAGATAAGTGTCTTAGGCATGAAGTGACCCTTCCAGGCTGTTGTGATGTTGCTTGTTTTTTTTTGGCTCTCGTTCTTAACATCTGACGTATAATATTCTAAAGAAATGCACACCTTACTCTTTTCTGCTCACTTTTACTTATGGAACTGAAGATATGCTGAACATTCCCTTACATTTTCATAAATAAATTGTTTTTGATAAATTACCAACTTTTTGTTACCTCCAATTTTTTCATTACAAAAATTCTGATGTTGAAAGTACAGGTAGAACCACCTAATATTTGCCTCATTAACTCTCCAAAGACTGCATACAACAATTTGATCTCTATGTCTGGGTAATAATTTAAAAGTATTAAGAATATGCAGTATTATAGATTTACAAATAGAATAGCCTAAGCTTTACATGAGAAAAGATTTTAGGGTTAATATTTACGATCTTTGAATCTGTGGTAATGACACAAAAGGCCTGAAATTTACATAAATGTAAATATATTAAATTTTATATACCTTATCATACTTTTAAAATATATAAAATGCAGTGAAATACAAATTATCTGTGCATACATAAACATAGATGTGTGTTGATATATATTTAAATACCAAAAATGGGGCAACTAATATAGCATAGAGAACAATAAATCGATGTATGAATTGAGTTTCTCTTTTCACGTACTGTGAAGGATAATCATCTGCTTAGGTAATACTGTATGTTCATAGGATCATACCAAAAAAAAACAATGAATTCAGGAGAGTACTGAGAATATTTTACTAACACAGATGTTTAGTCCAAAAAAGATACATAAACAGAATCTTAATGAAAAAATCTGTTTTGTGCTCCTCCAATAGGAGGAGCCTGATTATTTTCTATTTTCCCACAGCATTGTAGACCAGGTATAAACAGCTAAAAGAAACAATGACTAAACATCACATTAGTTCAATTATCAGTTAAATGTAAACTTTGGAGATGATATGAATGTTCCCAGAGTTCTAATTAACTTCCACAAAATTGACATCGAAACTACATTTGAAAACCATACAAAAAAGTGAAATGAATGATCAGAAGGAAACATGGAGATGTAATGGGTAAAATACATGTTGCCAACATTTAATGTAAATGAAATCATTGGAATATCACCAGACTATATTATTTACAGAGAATACACAAAAATTGTGCACATTCCAGGTGAAATATGTATATAAGCTATTAATAAAAGCATATACTAACCAGCCACAATGACACTGTCATTACGTGCTGGACCAAATTTCAGTGTCATCTCATGTTTATGTTTATGGACAGCCAAATGATCCTCGTTGGTAAAACGCTGTGGCAAAAAGTTTTAAAATATAGTTAAGATTTTCAATTTGATCAAATAAGTAAAATAAGGAAATTCATTTCCACAACATGTAAAACCACCATTAACAATGAAATAGCAGTTTGTTAACTATAAAAGAATCTATTGTTAGTATAGATAAACAAACTAGACTTCAAATAATCATAGAGAAACTCATTACCCAAGAATAAGCAATACTAATATATTACTAGGTCACATAGCTCATTTGAGAGCATATAAAAACAAAACCTGAGGCAAAGAAACTTTATATGAATTTCCTTTGGACATTAAAAACAGAACACTATTAATTTTTTGCCATATCATAGTAGAAATATATGCTCCATGGTGTAATGACTTTTGAAGGAAGTACTGTATTTACATAGACTTCAGGTTACTTACCACTTTTAAAATGAGAATTTTTTAATAAAAATATTACTCCTGGATGAATTAAGAAGTAAATCAGGTTCTTTATGTTACCATATAAAAAAAGAATGCCTCTGTCATAATTCAGTGAAGAAACAGCAAGCAATACAATAATACAGTTCATTTTAAAATACGATTAAATTTTTAACTTAAAATAATTAAAGTGATATTTTCTTCACTTTGTTTCATCACAGTTCTTATATTAAAAATGAAGCCAAATTATTTTTATAGATACACTTAACTTGCATAGGTCCTGCATGCCAAAGGTAACATTTATGATTACAGCATAATAAATGCACCATTTAAATATCTCCCATGTCTGGATATCAAGCTTTACAAAGATGCTCTTTACTGAGCAACATTTACAATTGAAAATAGGGGGCACTTACTTTTTATTTCATTTTATAATAAAATGCCAAATTAAGAGATCTAAATTCAGTCTCTAGGGGTGGCTCCATAGTGTAGTGGTTAGCACGTCTACTTTGCACGCAAAAGGTCCTGGTAGAGCCATGGACCATACCCCAGGTGCGCCAGCCCCCCTGGGTGTGCCAGACTCTGGGTGCAGCAGGCTCCGGGCGCATGCCGTGAGCATGTGGGAGGAGATCCAGTTCTTAAGGGGAAACGGCAACATCCACAGGTCAGGGGTAGAAGTGGGGGCATTAAAGAGGGGAAACTAAATAAATAAAGTCAATCTCTAGACTATGTCCTTACAAATGGGGATGTTAAAATTTTACATATTTGAACTTGGTTCCCCTAAACCATCAAAATGAATTCCTTCTCTTATGGTCCCTCCTCCCTCTATCCAATCACTATATCCTTTCATGTATCTAATAATAGTAGCTTTAGGGTAACATTAAAACAATGTAAAAGAATAAAACATGTCTTTCCATTGTACTTTTTATTCTAAAAGTTTTTAATTATTCTAAAAGTATGTCACTGAGTACCTTTTTCATCCTTAGCGCTGCCCACCAGATCCTCAATCTGTAGAAATTAATGCCTCATTTATGTTCCACTATGCTCTGCACAATGCCTTGATCATAGCACCTTTCAACATTATATTGATATTTTTGTATGTCTGTCCTTTTAAGTAAGCTGAGCTCCTACTGTTTGAGCTCCCCCAAAGTTAGCATATAGTAAACATTTAATAAATGTTCACTGAAAGAATAAGCTCCTTACAATAAAAAAGTTGAATCTTCAAGTTCAGTCTAAAGAAAAAACAAACCCATGAAAATCACAGACTGTACAGTAAAGTGAATTAGCTTTCATTTAATTTGGCTATATTTTGCTATCAAAATAAATATGGTTTACTACCAAGTCTTTAGGTTACTGTACACACCAACAGGAAATCATCATTATATAACCCCTCTTCAGAACCTTCTTGAAGATGAGTGTTCAAACGCAATAGTACCTCTACCCCTTGACTTATTCACTTGTCAAATATTTACTGAGCACCAACTTAGGCACTGGGATCATAATCCACCTCTTCTCCCATTCGAGTGCTATTTTCCTATTGCTTTATCATTGTAAGAACCGCCCCCTCCCCACCTCCCCGCCCCCAATTTTGGAGGAATAAGTTGTCATCCTTTGATAGACTGTTGAAAAACAAAGCTCTTAGAGAATGAACATATCTGTAGAGTTTACTGGCATTATTTCATTGCTTTTTACTTAGCAATATAGTTTTAAATGTATATGTCTTACATTCCAAAGCAAAATGCACTTTATGTTCCAAATAACCTAATAATGTGGATTCTTCACAGAAGACAATCATTAATTCTAAATGAATGCATTCTGGTAAACGTCCTAGATTTTAAAATGGCAAAGTCAGCATAATTAACAGATAAGAACTTGCAGAGTTATCTCCTAGAAATTTTATTCTACCAGTATCTCTGCTTGGATTGGTCTGACCACAAATATCCAAGTGCAACTACGTATAGGATATGTAACATTGTTTTGTACCAAACATGAGGAAATGGCACCAAGATTTTGATTCTAAGCGAAAAGGAGCCACTAAAAGGATCCTTAAAAACATTTACAGTCATATTAATATTAAAAAGGAAATACAAGAAATATGAATTTACAAAGTCTCATGTAAGATCTACAGATCAAATTTACCTAAATGCTATTTATAAAGCGACTTTATATACATACATGGAAAAAATATACTGAAATTGGCCCTTGATACAGGTGAGTTTAACCTTGGCTGTCATGTAAGAAAATTTATTTACCTCTAACAAGAAACCTAAAGATAGTGTCAAAAGGCAATCCTGTCAAAAGGCAGTCACCAAGATACATGTATAAATACACACACACACACACACACACACACACACACACACACACACACACACACACACGTATTTTTCAAATACTTATAAAGGAGCTAATACATGCTAAGATAAAATTTTTGCAGAATATATTTGAATTGCTTTCACGGTCAAATTTAAAAATTTAGTCTAAAAATAAGTTTTGTACAAAAATTGTAATGATACTGCTAGTAATAACAACATATTGAATGCATATAATTTCTTTCTTCCAAGCAATTGAGAGTACAAATGTAAAATGTTATAGATGCATTCAGTATTTTGAGTACAGATGTGAACAAGACTTTGAGCATACAACTGAGTAAACAATGGGAAAGGCAGTCAAAAAAGGTAGGACAGGATAACTATCTTAAAAGGTTAAAAAAAGGGTAGCCTGAGAGATGGGAGGGACATGAATCAGATGCTTCTATAATAAATTGATATAAGCTTTGATATCTGAGAAATCCATGTTTCCAAGGCTTGAACGCTCACCAGAATTAACTTCCTAAGAAATCAGTCACTTGCATTTAATACATGCATTTACATATACAATGTAAAGTATTATTCCTATTTAACAGATAAATAGATACAACTAAATTATAAAGCCATCAGGACATTAGTTGAAGGATTCTATTCAACATCAGGTAGTTACTGATTAACTCTCTTTCTCTCTCACACACACAAACACACACATATCTCTCCACTGAAACTTTAGACTAAATAAAACAAATCTTTATCTCCTTCATAAAATAGTTTATAATGTTTACATTCTACCAAAAAAAAAACAATTTTCAATGAGAATATCACCAAAAGCAAAAATATTATCAATAAAACAGAAGAATTCCAATGTTAAATGAATCTTTCACTAAATTATCTCACTTTGTCTCTTTAACTGAAGTCAATGGAACATCTTTAAAACAAATGAAATTAACAGAACTCTGTGAAATACTTAATAGTGATGGAGGCATATAAAAAAAGATTTAATATCAAGAGTCAACAGTTAAAATTCTTTGCATTGATTTCTACAGGTCTCTCTCTGAAATGATATTATCAACAAAATATAGTTTAAATTTTAAAGATCTATTTGAAAATTTAAATTTGACTAAGTCTATTAAGTGTATTAAAGCTAAAATTCAAATTTGGAATAATGTCATCATTTAGTTGTGACAAAAAATAATTTGCACTATCATCACTGAATTGGTGCTTCTAAAATCAATTTTTATTTGAACTTTTGATTTCTTAGGAAATACTATTTTAATCTAAATAGAGACTATACCATTTCTCTTACAGCATTATTTAACAAATGTGATGCTGACAATAGCCAGGGTACTATTTTGATCATTTACAGTTATATTCTTACAACACAGAGATTATTTTAAGTCTCTTAGAGAACAAACATAAGTAAAAAAGAAAAACAGTAATCATACCTAAATTGGAATGTTCATGATGAAAACAGTGCTTAAACTATTAGAATGAAAAATTGGTTTAGCTTTTAAAGATAATATGACGAAATGTATGAAAAACCTCCAATATGTGTATATTTTGACCAAGTAATTCTACTTCTAAAAATGTATTTTAAGGAATTAGAGATGCATATAAAGGGCTATGTAGAAGGCTATTCATCACAATGCTGCTTATAACACTAGAATTATAAAATTATATAATTACAAAATAGTATGTTACTTTATATTTTATATTCTTATATAACATATATTATGTAACTTAAATAAAATTAAATTTTATTAAAAAATTATAAGTTATAAAATTATGAAAGCCCATAGAGAGGAATAGGCAAATAAATTATGGGATAGGCTACACAGCAACTTAAACTAATGTTTTTAGTTAACATACAAAATGTTCACGACACATACAATGTCATCTGCATACAAAGAGAAAACAAAACTTATGTGTGCAGTATGGTCCTAATTTTGTTTTAAAAATAAAAGGGGAGAAGAATTTATGAAATGCATTAAATGTTAACAGAAGTTTTCTGGATCGTATTTTGTCTTTTTAAACCTGTCGATATTTTCTATGATACTTTTGTAATTAAGGGGAAATAAAAACTTTTTATATTAATTGAAAAGATAACATATGCAAAAACCTGTATTCAAATATACCTTGAAGTCTGAACATTCTTTTTAGGGATGACTCACTATATATGTAATGTAAGAATAGGCTTGGGTTCAAACTTAGGCAGCGTGTGTGTGTGTGTGTGTGTGTGTGTGTGTGTGTGTGTGTTTTCCTGGGATAGAGTTTTAGTGATGGTTTTGAATAAACTTTATATTTTGAAAATCTTAAATTTACAGAAAAGTTGCAAAGATAGTACTAGAGTTCCTGTATATCCATTACCCACTTTCAATCCTCCCTAATGTCCTCATCTTACCTTACTGCAGAGTACCTTTATCAAAACTAAGAAACCAACACTGATATATTATTGATAACTAAACCCCAGACTTTGGTATACTGTGTTTCATGTTTCTCATTATAACATTGATGAAATGCTGTAGGAACTTAACTCTTGTTTTTATCAATTTGTCTATGGTACAACTGGTTTCATTTTATGTCATCTGGCCTAAAGTCAAAGAACTTATTGACAACATGGAGGACTTACTATACCCAGCTTAACCAGATTCAGGCTCCAAATGACATTTTGCTATGTCCCCCAATGTAACATCATCTCTGAAAACTATGACAAGGACTGCTAGCTGTCCCTCAATATCTATTACTTTCTTTCCTTCAAGAACAGAACTTCCAAATTTTAGTTGAGTACTTGGTTGCCCAGAACATAAAAACTATATTTTCTAGCTTCTTTTGCAATTAGGTGGCCATGTGATCAAGTACTTGCCAAAAAGAATAAGTTAAAATTATTTGCATTACTTCTAGTTAATGTGCCTAAAATGGTGGATATGTGTGTGTGCTCTGCTTCTCCTTCTCTCGCACTATTGTTGGAATGTAGACTTGATGACAGTAGCTTAGAACAGCCATCTTGGACCTAGAAATGGAAGTCGCATATTTAAGATAGCAGAGAGCCAGCCTGCTCAGAACTCCTACCTCTGGGTTGTTACATTAAAAAAAAAAAAGAAAGAAAGAAAGAAACTGTTCAAGTTACTGTTAGATTGAGTCTCTGTCTTAACCTGCATCCTAATACAAGTGGCTAAAAATGTGTCACCCCTAAGACTATTTAAAACAACACGACAGCCTCTAAAGGTAATTTCTTTTGTGCAATGGAATAAAGAGAAAAGTAGTTTTTTTACGGTGACAATATCAAAGGAAATATATCTATATGCTTTCTTTTCTTTAGTCAAACCTACACCTCTTCCCTGCTTTTCACTCAGTTACTATAGATTGTCTGTGGTGCTATTTAAGGCCAGCCCCACCACCTGAGCACTGGATCCCATCTTCTCTTATTTACTTATGGACCCCAACTTTGCAACAGTCCCTGTCTCTGAGATGTCAAATATGCTGTGATATTACACCTTAAAATGCAAAACAAACAAAAAAGCGCCATCTTCAATCTTCCTCTGGCTTTATTTTACTGTTCCCTTTAAGCTAAACTCCAAGAAAGAGCTTTCTTCGCTTTCTTATAATGTCTCCACTTCTGGTTCTCCCTTCTCTTCAATCTATTCTGACCACATTGTTGTCATTGACACTTCACTGAAACTACTCTTATTAAGGTATCTAATAACCTCTAATAGTAATTACTGAATTCTCACCATATCCTATCAACTATATGACTCCATTGTTCCCCCTACTTTGAAACACTTTTTCTAACTGACTTCCAGGACATAATTTTCTTCATTGTCTTTGCTTCTCAGTCTCCTGCTCCATCCACCACCCTCCTCATTTCTGACTTCTATACACTGGAGTGTCTTAAAGCTTAGTTCTCTCCCTTCTTCTCTATACTATTTAAATACAAAAGTAAAACTAAGCAAATATGGGAATTATAGATTATCAAAATGTTTTATAAATCTTGAAAATGTAAAACTAGGATAATTATCAGGCATTAGGAGAGGTAAGAAGCATGAATGTTAACTCCTTTCATAATAAGGAGTCTAAAAAACAATTCTAACTTAATGTTTTCCTTTTTTTACTATTAGAGAGGTCTTTTAAGAAACAATCTTACAATACACAACATATATTCTTATATTCGGCAATAGGTTTCTTTTTGTCCTGCTGAATTTAAATTTAAATGTAATGCTTTTATTAAAAAATAACATTAGTAATAAGTCAATCACAAAATAACAAACAATTCTTACTACTTTAAGAAAAGACAAGGAGAAGAATTAGGGGCTTGTTTGAGACTGAGGTTCTAAGAACAATTCCTAGAACAACATAGCAAAACTGGTCATTATCTAAAGCCTGCCTCTAGAAACATACTGCATTCACTGCAATCCAGGGATTACAGAGTCATGTTGTGTTTGTTCAATCTACTACAGCAAAATGGATATCTTGAGTAATGCCACCTCTCTTTATATTTAACTCAGTCTTAATCCAAGGAGTAAATGTGATTTACCAAAATGAAAAAATCTGGTTGGTGGAACCTAAAATCATATCCAGAATTCTACTTGCAAGGGATTCTGGGAACTGTTATTTTTAGCTTTCCTGAATTTATAAAAATAAGAGACATCAAATATATCTCCAAAATGTCAAATCAGTATATGTCTATGTCCATTGTTACCACCTAGTCAAAGCTGCTGTTGTCTCTCATTTGACTGCTGCCAGTCTATGCTCTACCTGCTTCCACTTTTAGCTCAGTAAGGGCTTTTCACTGCTCTATGAATAAAACCCAAATACCTTATCACGGTGTACAAAGCCCAACAGGATAGTGACTCTTTTTTCTCCCTATCTTTCTGACTTCATTTTTACCCTCCTCCTTGTTGATTGCTATATGTTCTAGCCACAACAATCATCTTTCTGTTCTTAAACACAACAAACCCATTCTCTCCTCAGGGCCTTTATATTTGTTGTTCCTTCAGTCTGGAAACCTCTTCCCCCAAGTATGTGTAGGATTTGCTCTTACACTATCATGTCATTATTTAAATGTCACCTTATCAGAGAGGCATTCCCTGATCGACCTATCTAAAAGAGCACAACTCCAGTAACTCCTATCTTTACTCTGCTCTACATCATTAGACATCAGGTTAAATTAAAATCACAATAAGATACCACTACACTCTCACCAGAATGACTATAATTAAGAGTATCCAAAACAACCTTGAAAAAGGAAAACTGATTTGGAGAACTTACCCTACCTTTCTGGAAAGCTTACTGTCAAGCTAGAGTAATTAAGACAGTATGGTATTGGCATAAATGTTGACGTATTGATGAAAAGAACAGTATAGAAAGCTCAGAAATAGACCCGCATTTATATAATCATTTGATTTTCAACAAAGAAGCTGAAGCAATTTAATGAAGAAAAAGAAATCTTTTCAGCAAATGATGCTAGAATATCTGAAAAACCATATGGGAAAAAATTAAGTTTCAACTCCTACCTCACACTAAATACAAAAATTAATTCAAGATAGAACAAAAACCTAAACAAAAAACCAAGCTTTCAGAGAAAAACAAAGGAGAATATCTTTGTGACTTAGGGTAGGCAAAGGTTTCTTAAACAAGTCACAAAAAGCAACAAACACAGAAGAGAAAAAATTAATACATTAGACTTCATTAAAATTGGAAACAACTGTTCACCAAAAGATATTAAGAAAACTAAGATGCTAACCAGACTTGAAGCAACTATCTGACAATGGACTGGTATTCAGGATATATAAAGAACTCATACAACTCAATAATTAAAAGACAACCCAATTTTTAAAAACAGGCAAAATGAGACCAATGCAAAATGACTGCAGCTCATGTAAAAGACAGGGTAGCATGTTTTCCGTTTTAATAGGGACACGCAGAAAAGTTCCAATTCTTCCTGACATTTCTTATTAGCCAAATAAACATGGTCTAGATTAGAGTGTCTATTATAAAAATAAGAGGAGAACAAGTCAATTATATTTCAATGAATGAATAGCCAGGGGTCCTAATTAAAATGACCAGAAAGAAAAAAGGAGGCAAAAGATTTCAAAAGATATTTCACAAAAAATGTAGTATACAAGCAGCCAATAAGCACACAAAACAGTGCTCATCTTTCAGTTATCAAAGAAATACAAGTTAAAATCACAAGATATATCAGTATACACACAATGAAAATGGCTAAAATTAGACTGACAACACCAAATTTGGCAAGGATATGGAATAAAATCTATACATTGTTGGTGGGAATGTACAGTGGCACAACCATCCTGGAAAGCAGTTTGACAATTTCCTAAAAAGTAAATATATACGTATCATATGATCTCACCATTACATTCCTACATATTTACCCAAGAGAAAAGAAAGTATGTGTCCAAAGACTTGTACACAAATATTCACACAAGCTTTATTTGTAATACGTAAAAACTAGAAATAAGGCAAATGTCCACAAATATTTGGAAAAACTGTGGAATTACAAAACACTACTCCTCAATGAAAAGAAACTATTGATCATATAATATGGAGAAATTATAAATCATTTATGTAGAATGAAAGAAGCCAGACAAAAGTACCTACTGTATGATTGCATTTATATAAAATTCTAGAAAATGCAAACTATAGTGACAGAGGCAGATCAGTGGTTGACAGGAGTGGGAGGGGTGGAAGAGATAACATGAGCATGAGGACACTTTTGGGATGAAGAATTTGTTCACTATATTATGTTGATTTTATGGGTATATATATGTTAAAATGTATCAAATTACACACTATAAGTATGTGAAGTTTACTTATATCAAATATTCCTCAATTTAAAATATGAACTAAAAAAATAAAAAAAAATGAACTAAACAAAACAAATAAGAACCCATAAGACACTTTAATGCTCGTTTATCATTTATAGTTTGTATATTTAAGTATTTTGTAATTTCAGTACGCATTAAATTTATTCTTCCATTCCTAGTGTCTAGTTATTTTAGGAGTAGATTAATTATGATAGCAATAGATTAATATAGTCTGTTAAAAACACTAAAATATTATTTTCGGAAACAAACTGGGGTATTATTTTCTGAAAACTCTTCCACACATGCTCTGTATTAAAGATGTTAGACTTAACATTAATACATTAGTAATATTCTTCAGGTAAATATTTTAGTTAATTTCCTAAGTTTCACAAGTAAAATAATTTTCATATAAGATAATGTACATCTGATTTCCATTTAGGCAGCTTACAATGATTTTCAACCAATAATGGTCAAATGAAACTACTTTTAAACCCTGGATTCCGTCCAGGTTTTCTACTTTTCCATTATATGACTTCATTTTTTTCCCTTATATTAGATCGAATTTTTAAAAACTCAGATAATGCTATTGAGGAAAAAGAAAAATTTCTTTCCAAAATTTTTCTGGATTATTTTCATTTAACTCCAAAATTGTACAAAACACTGTAAGAGAATCCTTTTAATGATAACATATACTGTCATCAGTGTTTTAATAAAAGTGAATATACAAAATGATTTAAAGTAATTTATATATTACCTGGCCACATCCAGGGGCAGTGCATAGAAAGGGTTTGTCATCACTCATATTCCACAGGTCCTTGTATTGCCTATAATAAAACATTAAAAGATGGCTAAATGTTTTACAGTACAGATTTTTAAATAAAGAGTAATTTAAAATGTTATACTTTATTTTCACTAAGTTTATTAACTCTTTATTTGGATGTGAAATGGAACACTTTTACTGACATTTTAACCCTCTCTTCCATTTTGAGTAGACAAATATATGTAACATGCAGATTTTATACTACAGAAAAAAAAATTAGGAACTCTAGACTATCAGGCTAAATTTGTTCTGTTCAACAGTATAATTGCAGAAAGAATAAAATACTGTAGTTAGAAAATCACCACTTTAATCCCTAATGAAATAATGGCTTTAGGTTGGATCAGGCTAACGGCACCTGAACTCACAGGTCAGTCTTAAATTAGGACACAAAGACATTATGCGTCTCCTGATATGATGCAATGGAAAGAACATGAAGTATTCTTGGGGGAAAAAAGTCAAACTTGAATCTCATACAGGAGACAAACATGTAAAATCATGTAAAACAATACCAAGTTGCAATTAGCTAACTTCTATAGGACAAAAGACCTATCTCTTCAACAAATAAATATCATGGGGAACAAAAGAAGAGAGGAGGTAGGGAGGAACCTGTTTTAGGTCAAAAGAGATTTAATAAACATAATAACCAAATGCAATATGGTGACCTTTTTGGATCCTGATTTGAACAAAACAACTACAAAAAGACTTTTCTGAGTCAAGATTATATTCCCACTTTTCGATTTAGATTTTAAGTTCCCAATTATTTCTTCTATAAACTTGTAGGTTTTTATTGTTTTTGCTTTCTTTCTAGAAATTACATATATAATAACTGTATTTGACTCAACTAAAAATTCTATAACACTGCTCCTTTTCAACACTAGCTTGTTACCTTTCACAGCAGTTTCCCAAAGCATTTTCAATAGGATAACAATAGTTATTACAGAACAAAGGTATGTGGCCAAAAAATTTGGGAAATGCTGGAGTAATTTTTTTTGGTAGGACTTTTCAGAGTCATTAACATGTTCAAGTGCAATGACTGGAGGAGCACAGAGAATATGGCATTTTGCCACACCCATTTGCTATCTGAATCCCTTTTCACAGAATATCTCATGGGACTAGTATTATTATGTCTGTCATAGTTAAGTATATTTTGATGCTCTCTTTGATAATTTAAAAACACAATAGGAGTATCAGCTAAACTACATACTAGATAAGTATTTTCTTAAGAAAACACTAAAATATTTATTTAGAAACAACTTTTGAAAACTTTTATAATCTAAAATATTTAAAATGGCTAATACCAAATATTGCATACACACCTGGCAGAATTCACACGTAACTTGAATTTCATAAGTTGAGCAACTTATCACGTCCTTTTTTTCATGGCAAGGATACTGAAAAACAAAGTGGTTTCCCACTGGTAATAATAGTTTTGAAACATTTCTTGAAACACTGTAGAAAGTAAAAACACTCAATAACATTACTGTCATCTAGAAATCCAGTCATTAAGAATCTTTTATAACAGAGTACTCCTTCTGAAATATGAACACTGATGTAAATGCCTTAAACAAAGGTATATATTAATATATCCAATTCCACACAAAGAGGATAAAAGAGGAAGAAACATTTAATTCAGCCTTTATGGCTGTGGTTGAAGAGCAACCAGCGAGAGGGTGAAAAGCCTGAAAAAGATGAGATCTAGTATTTCAAAATACCTATTCAGAAGGCTTTTAAATTTTTTAAAATGTAGTTGGTGGTGGTCAGGTTCTTAGTCTAATTCATCAAAACCTATTTGTCTCATAATGTAGTTAGTCTATATAAGCATAACTTTATAACTTACTTAGCTATTATCTTAAGGACAAGTACAATATACTAAAACTATCCAGGTCAGTGATCCATTTTTAAAATTCTGCTAATACTATTTCATCTTACAATCATTGAAACCATATCTGGTGGTGATGAGAGTAACTTTTTACACTTATTCAAATAAGCCAATGGTACAGAGAAAAGAAATCTTATTTTTCATAATTTTGCTTATAAAATTATGGTATCAAGAATGTCAGAAAAAGTGGATAATTCGTGTAGAGAAATGTGTAAATAGCCACAGTTCTGAGTCCTAGAGTCAAGAGTGATCTGGTATGGGAGATGGGACGAAGAAAGTTTTTCCCTGGCCTTAGGCAAAACTTGTATCTGGTAGGATTCCATTTCTTCATTTATATCCAACTTTACCATGCTGTCTGTGCTAAGAGGGAAAAGAACACTAGAATAACCTATATAGGTTATCCTTCTGTCATTACCAGTAGAATGTGGGCTCAATGAGGGCAAGGAATTTATCTTCAGGTTAACTACCTAAAATAGTGCCTTGTTCATATCATTTACTCATTAAATATTAAGGAATGAATAGACAGCCATTAGATATGAACAAGTCAAATAAGTTTAGTTCACTTTACCTAACAAAAACCTTCTAAAACTAATAACAAAATGCAGTTTATATTGCTTTTAAAAACCAAAGTAATATTTAAACTTAGTTAAGTTCCAGAAACATTTAAACACCAAATGAATGCCAAAATACAAAGGTGAAAAAAGCCCCTGCACTTGAGAAACTTTCATTCTAGCAGAAGAAAGAGAAATGCAGTCATTTAACTTCAATTCCTTTTGTAATAATAAGAGCTGAAATGACTTACTTAAGGTAAAAAATGGGACAAGAACCCTTCTACTGTTATATTGTGCCTACCAACTGGTATGCCTTGCTCTACTAAGCATACCAACTATTATACCTTGCTATTCTATACCTACCAACTAGTCAGAAAGTTTATATAAACCACCTTTAAAAAAATAGTATAGACAGACTCTTTTGGGACTTGTAGAGTTATTCCACTGACCTATTAAAATCACACATAATAAAAAATGCCAATAAGAAAATAGTATAGAACACTTTAAGAAAAGATGAATAGAAGCAAATGGAAGAAATTAACTGGCAAACCATTTCTTATAACTTAAAATTAATATAAAAGCCAAGCCCCAGAACAAAAAATATTTAAGGGTATCTTCATTGAAGGCAGCCCAGTGCAGAGTGTCAGAGCCTGGACAGGGTGATAAAGGTGTCTACGGGTGGGGGAAGGGGGTTTGTGCTAGAGGGGAGTCTGAGTTGGGTGAGGAAAATATGTGGAGGGGGTACATAGCCTGATGCGGGATGTCAGTGCCCAAGCAGGTTGAGGAGTTATCCACATGAAGTAAGGAAGAGGGTTGGCACTAGTCTAGCAAAGGATATCAGGGCCCAAGCAAAAAGACATCTGCTCAATGAGGAGGAAAGGATCTAGTAAAAACATATAATTAATTATATACACACATAGGGATTAAATGAATAAGTAAATATAAAGGATGTGGTGGGTGAAGGCAAATTCACATTATGAGTGAAGGTAATTATTTATACAGAACGAACCTTTGTATTAGATGAGGTTTAGAGATATTGGTGTGAACTCATGACTTTCAGTATAGATATAAAGATATATAGATATAAAGATATGTATATATGTGTACATATATACGTGCATATATATTTCTATGTTTCTCTAGCTGTGTCCACTGAGAGGGCTTTGGAACACTGATATCGCAATAGCTAGAAGCCCACTTAGCACCCAGATCTTGATGTCTAAATACCAATCTCCACCAAAAGGAACTTGGGCTCCTTGAAAATTTGGATGATTCCAGGGCTGGGGCAGGGAAAGTACAGATGGGCCTTGAATATCTTGTCTCAGAAAGTAAAGAAGGACTTACATATGGATTTGGCCAGAAAGTGGCCAAATCTAGAATAATTTGAGAATCAAAATATATGATAGTAATGGGTCATATCGTGAATAAATTAAGATTTCATTAATTCCTACTGATATAAAAGAATAAACTGAAAGTTTGATAAGACAGGATATTTACATACTCTCAACGTATCTCCCTATAAAATACATTTTAATTACTAAAGGCAAAAGAATAATTTATAGTACAAAAGCCTGGCAAACATCACCTTACTCCAGTGATCCAAGTTAACAACCCTAGAAGCAAGGGAAATCAATATCACATGCCCCCTAAAGGGTGCAATGAAAAGGACATATCATCACTTCCATGACAGCCATACTGAGGACATATTAAACTTAATTATCAAGAAATATTACACACAAACTGAGGTAAACTCTTTAAACTAACTGGCCTATAATTCTCTAAAGTGTTCAAGTCATCATGGAATGGCTGAGGAACTGTTTCAGACTGATAAAGACCAATGAGACATAATTAACTCCAATGTGAGATTCTAGACTGAATCTTCTTGCTATAAAGACATGATTGGAATAAGTGGCAAGACATAAATGTGATGTGCAAATTAGATGGTAATAATATATTAATGTTAATTTCTTGATTTTCGTGGTTATATTGTGGTTTTGTAGGAGAACATCTTACTGGAGAAAACAAAGTATTTGAAGATAATGGGATATCCTGCTGGCAACTTACTCTTAAAAGATTCTGAACTAAAAAAAAAATTTTTTAATTTTAAATTAAAAAAACCTTACAGGAGTTTAAGTTCTATGTAAATAATATGCACTATAATAATTCACTATATATCTTATATAATTAGTATATAGTTTGTAACAGTAGTTATATGAGAAAAATATTACAAAATATAGAGATTCTCTAACAATTCTCCGCTTGTTTCTGGTTTATAACTTTCATGTTATGAGATGTTGAAGAGTAGGAAAACTATGTTCTGTACTGCAAGGTTAAAAGCAAACAAAATCATACTACACTAGAACAATTTCCATAGCTGAATAAAGACTTAAGAGGTGTTATTATGTAATTATTTACGGTTTCCTTTTTTTAATATAGGAAATGTGGGTTAAATCTGTTAAGGGAGATAGGTGATCCTTTACACTGTGGTATCAATATTCCCAGGCTATTTTGAATTCTATCATTCAAATGATTTGGTTAGTAAAAATATGTGTTTTTCTTATGTTTCTATTAAAAACAAGTAAGAAGGAAACTAATTCACTTCATAGAAAACAGTGTGGGTAAACAGATCTTAAAAAATAGGAAAAAATAAATTTCTGGTGAGTAACTTCAGTAATTTCTAGATTCTAAAATGTGAACCTGATCTAGTTAGTTGGTTACAGAACTATAAATGTTATAATCTCTTATGTTTAAAGCATATTTCAAAGCAGATTTCTAAAATAAGGTTAATATTAAATGCTCAATACAAGGTACAGCATTTCTAAATATGTCTAATACAAATGATTTTTAATGAAATTTATTTGAAAAACATTTGATTCCCTAATTTGTATCCAATACCACATTAGAATAAGAAGTCCCTGACCTCAAAATCAGCTTAGTAAGGAAGACAAGTGAAAATAATATTATTAATTCAGTGATATACATAAAAAGACATACACAGACACTATGGGAACATAGAGGAGTAAGGAGTACACTGGAGTGGTCATTTTTCTTCAGCATCTGTATACCCCCTTAGAGAGCCACACTGCCAGTAAAAGGCAACTCTATACATCCATGACCCTGACATGCCCGGCTCAGGTGAACCAGTGGAGACACCTGACCAAGTTAAGCCAATCAGATTACCTCTTCAGGAAATCTGCAAAAAGGAAAAGAAAAAAAAAAAAAATCAGCCAAACAGAGGTGGGCACCAGGTATTCAAAAATTGTGCTCAGGACTGATGGTTATATTGTCATGTTCATGCTGATAAGAAATTAATGAAGGCCAGAGTGGAGTAGGCAAAGGATAGGCACAGAAAAACAACAAAGATGAGAAACCATGAAGCCAAGATGAAGGAATGTAGTTTCCGTGATACCTGACTATGCTGTCTATGACTGGGTCATGCGAGAGTCTTCTGTATGAGGCTCCTGGATTTGTTTTTGGTTTTTAAACCTCAATTTAACTTATTTTCTATTTTCTAACTAAGACAAGTACCCAGCCAACCCTAGAGAGAGAGAATGGGAAGGCTACTGAAGGAAGTAATGCCTGAGCTTAGTTTTCTCTATGAAAGAGGCATCAGCCAGTTAGGCACGATGTTTTAGGCAGAGGAGACAGCATGTAAAAGCACAGGAAAGCATAGTACACTTATGGAGCTCTAAGAACCTCTGATGGCTGAAGTGTGGGATAGAAGGTTGAAGGAAGAGAGGTAAGACCAGAGAGGAGATTTTGAAGTGTCTATTACACCCTGGAAAGGAGTTTTGATTCCATCCTCACCCCAACTCTGAGGTTATAAATGATGGCTCTATGCCAAAATGTTGAGCTAAGAAAGTTTTTCATATTTTTAATTGGTTAGGGGCAGTGTGGCCCTCATAAAGCCTAAAATATGTACTGTCTGGCCCTTTAAATAAAAGGTTTCCCTAACCCTGCCATAAAAAATGGAAAGAATTTAAGTAGGTAAACTAATAATCAAAGGGGCATGTTGGTAAGATCACTAATGG
>NW_011888783.1:15286686-15288907 GCF_000151845.1 Pteropus vampyrus | reverse complement strand
AGGAGTAAGGAGTACACTGGAGTGGTCATTTTTCTTCAGCATCTGTATACCCCCTTAGAGAGCCACACTGCCAGTAAAAGGCAACTCTATACATCCATGACCCTGACATGCCCGGCTCAGGTGAACCAGTGGAGACACCTGACCAAGTTAAGCCAATCAGATTACCTCTTCAGGAAATCTGCAAAAAGGAAAAGAAAAAAAAAAAAAATCAGCCAAACAGAGGTGGGCACCAGGTATTCAAAAATTGTGCTCAGGACTGATGGTTATATTGTCATGTTCATGCTGATAAGAAATTAATGAAGGCCAGAGTGGAGTAGGGAAAGGATAGGCACAGAAAAACAACAAAGATGAGAAACCATGAAGCCAAGATGAAGGAATGTAGTTTCCGTGATACCTGACTATGCTGTCTATGACTGGGTCATGCGAGAGTCTTCTGTATGAGGCTCCTGGATTTGTTTTTGGTTTTTAAACCTCAATTTAACTTATTTTCTATTTTCTAACTAAGACAAGTACCCAGCCAACCCTAGAGAGAGAGAATGGGAAGGCTACTGAAGGAAGTAATGCCTGAGCTTAGTTTTCTCTATGAAAGAGGCATCAGCCAGTTAGGCACGATGTTTTAGGCAGAGGAGACAGCATCTAAAAGCACAGGAAAGCATAGTACACTTATGGAGCTCTAAGAACCTCTGATGGCTGAAGTGTGGGATAGAAGGTTGAAGGAAGAGAGGTAAGACCAGAGAGGAGATTTTGAAGTGTCTATTACACCCTGGAAAGGAGTTTTGATTCCATCCTCACCCCAACTCTGAGGTTATAAATGATGGCTCTATGCCAAAATGTTGAGCTAAGAAAGTTTTTCATATTTTTAATTGGTTAGGGGCAGTGTGGCCCTCATAAAGCCTAAAATATGTACTGTCTGGCCCTTTAAATAAAAGGTTTCCCTAACCCTGCCATAAAAAATGGAAAGAATTTAAGTAGGTAAACTAATAATCAAAGGGGCATGTTGGTAAGATCACTAATGGTAGTGAGGAGGATGAATGAGAGCAGGAGACATCTTGCATAAGAAAACTAGTACAAGCTACTACTGAATTCAGAAAAGAGAATGATGGTCTGAACACAAGTAGTACCAATTGAAATGAGAGGAAAGGAACAGTTTATGAAAAAAATGCTCTTAGGATAAGGCCTCGTATTTTTAATTGCTTCCAGACCCTTGAATGGAAAGACTCTTGCCTCCCTCTCCAGACTTATGCTACCTTTTGATCTCTTGCCTCTAGTGCGGGCTTTTACTCAGCTCTCTCTCTCAGCCTGGAATACTCTCACTTCCCACTCATCCATCCTTTTCTTAGTTAACACGACTCACCTCTGACATCCTTCCATTCACTATCTCCCAACCCTGAAATTCAGATCTCTCATTTAGTCATTCAGTCAATAGATATTTGTTACGTACAAGAGGGTAGGAATTGTGCTAGACTTCTCAGAGTACAAGGACGCAGACAGAGTTCCTATCCTCATGGAATTTACATTTTATGGAAAATGCTTCTAACCAAATCAGTAGACCTGAACATTTAAATTAAATAAGCAGTAGTGTGCAAGAAAAAATTATCAAGTGTTGCCTCCTATCTTCCTTTTATACCTGCTTAAAAATGTTCACTTTTTCAAATATATATGTACATTTAAATTATTTTCCAAATTTTTGTCAAGATAAGAGTAACTGTACATTTACACATAGTTTCTCTTTTGATCTAAACCTCCAGATTCAGGTACAACAGCACAGGCCAATCTGCTTGTATATCTTGATCTACCTGACAGAGTCTATCACCAGACCACCCTGTTTTGAAACATTTGGTATGACAGGCCACATTTATTAAATCAATATTTTCCTTCCTTTTTAGAAGCTATATCTCCAAGCTCTAAATGGCCTGAGAACAGAAACCACTGTACTTTATAACTTTTAACATCAGCACATGGTGGCTGCCACACAGATGTTTTAAAGGTATGTATGAAGCACTATGTAACTTATTAATATTTCTGATCGGCATGAAATAATCATGGTAGTAAATTTAGTTGGTATCATTTAATCCAAATAAATTTGAGATTTTAGTTAGTTACCACTTACAGTGGGTAATATAACACTTTTCATCCAAAATATTTTGGAAATATGGAAAATACCTCACGGATTAACTCCTGTTACTATCCTTATAAAATTCTAGGAGAATTGGGACTTTCA
>NW_011888783.1:15268403-15286372 GCF_000151845.1 Pteropus vampyrus | reverse complement strand
CCCTGTGGCAGAGGAGAGGCAGAAAAGAGTGAGCTCATTACTCTGTGAGATCTAAAGAAATAGCTTCATGCAGTTCAACTCCACTACAGTCTTTTTAAAATGTTTATTTCATATTTTAAAATCTATGTGAATTTTGTCTTCCATGCTATTATTTTTTGTTAAAAAATTAAGGTTCCCTCCAAAGTCTTCAATACTTCAGGAAGATGTTTACCCTGTGGCCTCCCATAACTTCTGGCACACTGCCACCTATCAGAGATTTAACAGTTTCAAGGATGAAAGTACAGCAATGGAATCTTGATGAAAGGAGAAAAATAAGACTTTTTACTATAATAGAAGAAAGAGGTAGTCATAGATGATAGATAAAATAGCAGTGCTGAACCTGAGCATCAAAATTCTTAAATGATTCTTGTGTCAGTACTGCACCATAACATCCATGGAACCCAGTTTATATGCTTATTTAGAAACAGCTTGACTTTTTTTTATATGTGAATCAGGATTAAGTTTAGCTGTGAGTGACGGCAAACTCAAAATAACAATGGCTTAAATCAGATGTTTATTTCTCTCATATAAACACAGGCAGTCCAGAATCACGATCACTAGGAGCCCAGGCTTTCTATTTTATTGTTTTGCCATCCTTTACATGTGGCACCACCTTCATGGTTTAAAACAACTGCTCAAGATCTAGCCATTACATCTGCTGATCAGACAGCAGGAAAGAGAATGGGGAGATGACTTAAACAGCCTCCCTTTAGGGAAACTTTTCAGAAATCCCACAGGAAACTTTCCATTGACCACAACTTAAATCACATGGCTACAGCTAGCAAGAAAAAGCTGGGAAATATATTCTTTATTTTGCCATATATATAAATATATTCTTTATTTTGCTACAAATTAGAGCATATACAAAAAGGAAAAAGGAGAGAATACATATTGGTAGACAATTAGTTGTTTCTGTCATCATATTCACCTCATTCTAAAATGTAACATCTTACATTGGATACCTGGTAGAGCTGCCTTAGCATCTCTTAGTAGACTTACTGAAGGGAGATCTGAGAAGTAGAAAGTCCTGCCAAGTGGCCAAGAAGCAAGATCTATGTTCATAAGGTCTACTCTAAATATTCAAGGCCAATCTGTAGGTGATAGAAGGGTCCAATCTGAAGACCAGAATAACAATACAAGAGAAAAGAAACAACCTAAATGGTCATAGTTTGGGAGGATAACTTCATCTAAGCAGTCTACAAAACAAAGAAATAATTACATGGAACTATTATGTAAGTAATGGAAGTGCCCAAGGTGAGAGTGGGAAAGATCCTGGAAGAAAGCTTAGTTACCAAATGCATTAGGAAAAGACAGTGGACCCAGAAGTAAGATGTAAAAGGGAAAGAAGAGTTTCCTCTATGATTATCTGAGGACTGAGCTCCCATTAAGGCCACGTATGAACTTTGGAGATTTCCCTATTGCACAGACTGTTGGAAAGAAGGGTTGCACTTTACCTTGAATAAGGTTGGCTGAAACAGCCTTTATAAGTTTAAAATTTTGATGTGAATACCAGAAGCTAGGAAGAGTCTCATTTCAAAACTAGCAACAAAACTGTTTTATATACAGACAGTTCCTTAAAGGGAAAGGGAACCAAACAGAATATTCAGCCATACATATGTAGAGTGGAAACAATAAATGAAGCAGAAATTCTAAGGACAGACAAATGGCTCTACTCCAGCTGTTTTTGTATTTCTTATATTTGGATATAATTAACTTGTGGGTAAAGAGCAGGATCTCTGTTGAAAGGAGTAAACACTGCTAAGGGCAAGTATTCTGGAAAGAAGTAGATATTTTGCTAGGAAATGGGGCCCAAAAGGTAGACATTGGTGTGAGAAAGGAATTAATTCCCTTGGACATGGAGTCAGAAGTCTAACATACTCAAGGGGAATCCTGGGTAGTCGAGAGAAGTTGGCTTCTGGCCTTGTGGGAGGACAGGCACTAGGTAAAAGGCGCGGGGGAGTCTTTTCAAACAGGTGCATGTATTACTGAAGGTAACTAAGACTTTCCAAACAACGTCTGAACAGGTCAAGCTTTTAAAAAATCAATTTCCATATCTTCAACTTCCCTGTCTTTGCCTTCCTAAAAATGATCTGCCTGCCTATGTTCCTTAAGTCCTTATTCTTCCACATTTCAAAAGAAACCTCTCTCTCTCTCTCTCTGAGCAAATCTTATTACAATGCATTGCCCCAGGTTGTAAAAACCTCAGTGGAACAAGATAATTATTTAAAGGAGTGTCTTAAAGCCTCCATTAATGATGGTACCATTAAACCTCAGACTTGCGTCTTTCCCTGTCTCGGATTTCTGTTAAAGCAAAGCATGGCTTTAAGAATGATGTGTTTTTTGCCCTTTGATTAGGAATGTTCTGAATTCAGAATTCAGTGTAATGAAAGGAAAAATAAAAACTTTCATTTAATGACTGTCTCTTCCATTCTCAAAATATTGTCCAAAAATGCACTATCATGAGAGAGTTCCATGAGAACAAAGCAAAGAGGAAGCAGTAAGAAACTTAGAAAAGTTTAATTCATACTCATCGCAGAGATGATAAGGTGATCAATAAAATACTTAAAAACATCAAAATACATTGGATTCAGATAAAATTATGTTAAAGTAGAAATTAAATAAAAATAAGAAAAAGGACAATGATAGTTTCTGTTAAAGATGAATTAATTCAAGTTTTTTTTTTTTAAGACCAATGACAGGATCAAATCACCATGGACATTAGGTACTTATAGAAGAGTGGTGTCAATATCTACAAACTCTAGAAATTACATTTTTTTCTATTTAAACTTATGATGAAAATTTTATGAATCAACTTAAAAATGTGTAAGGGTACATGGTTTATCAAATTTTGTTTCAGGCGCGTATGAGTATGGTAGGCAGAATGGTCCCGCAAAGATGTCCACACTGTATCCTGAAACCTGTGAATAGGTTATGTTACATGGCAAAATGGACTTTACAGATGTAAAAAGATTATGAATCCTAAAATAGGAAGATTATCTTGGGTTATCCATGGGGGCCTAGACTAAATTACAGGAGCAGAGAACTTTCTCCCTCTGGAGAGCAGATTCAGCAGCGGTACCAGTCACAGAGATTAGAAGCATGGGAGAGATTTGGTCTTCCATTCATTACTGTAGGAGGGCAGCACGGAAAGCATTTCAGCTTCTAGGAGCAAAGGCCAGCCCTGGCTGGCAATCAGCAAGAAAAGAGGGACCTCAGTCCTACAACTGCATTCAGCCACAATTCGAATGAACTAGAAGTGGATTCTTCCCCAAAGACTCCAAAGAAGAAATGCAGCTCTGCCAACATACTGATGTTGGCTTTGCAAGACCCTAAGCAGAGGACCCGGCTATGCCATGTGGACTTCTGATCTACAAAAACTGTGAAATAAATCTGTGTTGTTATAAGATGTAAAGTATGTGGTAATTTGTGATGCAGAATTAGATAATTAATAGAGTGAGCAAAAATGTTAAGGTATCCAGAAGGACAAGCTGTGTCCCAAAGCTTTAAGACCAGCAGCACTTTATAGACAGCTTTCTCTGTGCAATAATTTCCTTCTTATATCCCATTCAAGCACCACAAAATGCAAGAATTGATCCTAGGGCTCACCTTGGGAACAGCAAAATGGGCATAATAACAAATTTAAACCTAAGAGTTTGAAAACCAATAGTTATCAGTTGATTCTACTTCATTCTCTTTTCAAGGTTAAAGTATCTAAGTTTTAATATTACAAAAATTTTAAATGGTATGCTTTCACTACAATCCTCTCCAGTAAGAAACAATATACCAATTTCAGGGTTGTCAAAAAGAATAAATTAAAATAATATATGTAAAATATATTTTATAGTGCATAGTATTCATACAATATCTATTAAGTTTATTAGAAGTTTTACTGTATTTTTACTTTAAATGTATCCTAGTGCTTAATTAATCCTAATCTTACCATCTTCTTTATTTTAAAGCCAGAAACTGAAAACTACATGTGTTAACTCTCAGAAAATTTTTACATCAATCGTTACCCCATAAATTTGATGTTATCCCATAAGGTTATTTAGTACATAATGTTTAGTTCATCAATGTAAGGAAATCAAATTTCTCAGATATGGGAAAAAAATAAGTCTAAATTTAATGAGGTAAACAGTTAATTTTTCCTACTGAAGCAGACATGACAGATGTTCTTCACATATATCATAACTCCCACAGGTATACTAAAGTTTTGATGAAATTCCTCAAAGTTGATGGGACACATAAGAGCATCACAGACTTTACTCAATACTGTATTCATGAAAGTACACTATTAGTATGAGAACAGTGATAGCAGACCAATATCTCAAAATATGATTTAATGAAAATATCAGTAGTCCAATTTTTAAGTTAAACTTCTTTTTTTTTTAAGTGAGCCTTAATTATTCCCAGACCTCTAATCCTTAGGTATATAAGGTAACTTGCTTTATAGTTTAAAATTACAACAGAACATTAGAAATATATAAATACAAAGAAACTGCAGGTTAATGTTTATAAATATAAACAGTGCTAATGCAAGTTTTTACTAGTAATGTAATTTTAGATTTGGTAACCGTATCTGTTACATGAAATAATGTTCATAGCATTATTTTTGCTCAAGGTGGATGTATAAAACATACTTATCGATCACTGCTTTTTTTCTTACTAAAAATTTATCTTTTGTAAAAGTAAAAAGAAAATAGACACTCAGAGCTCTCCAAGTAGTATAGTAAGTAATTCACAGTCTTTGTCGCATAAATAATTTCTCATTAGGAAGAGGGCACAAATAAGATAGGTATGGATTATGTACAATTCCCTTTACAACACTAGTAAGCTCACCTCCCTCTCTCTCTCTCTAGTAAGCTCACCTCCCTCTCCCTCTCCCTCTTTCTCTGTGTGTGTGTGTGTGTGTGTGTGTGTGTGCGTGTGTCAAAATTCAAGTAGAAAGAGATATTATTGTGGGAAAAACCCTCATTGCAACACCTATATTTCAACAATTATTAAAAACCTTCCTTACAAATGATAAAAGATACCAGTGACTCCTGACACTGGCTAAGAACCAATGTTGTAGTTATATTACCTGAATAATTAGTAAAGAATTGAAGAGAACAAACAATAGAAATGTGGTGTTTTAATTTAATCATCATCTCTACTACGGAGAGGAAGAAATGAAAGTTCTCACTGAAATGTTTATAAGTGGGATTGGTGGAATGGAAGAAAATAATTGGATTTTATGGAATTCATATTACAATTCTATCATCTCAAAATATGGATATGCTATATTGCATTATCTTTATATAGACAAAGTGTGACTTGGGGAGAAGAGGTGTATATGAAACAAAAAACATGAGATATTTTCTCACATGGATTTATGAAAATTCTAAGGTAGGTAGTAAGTTCTACCACAAATTACAAGTTATTATATTGCCAAAGCTACTAAGCAGATGGTTGATGTACTACCTTCAAGCCACACCACACATATGCCTGGAAGGGCTATGAGAGATCATTATTTCTGAATGAACTTTAACAATAATAATCACTACATCATATACTCAGTATTTATTAAGTTCCTGACAGTGTTTTAAACATTGCAGATACATTAATTATTTGAATTATCACAAGCTAGGACTTAATTATTATTAAAGATAAGGAAACTGAGGCACAGAGAAGTTATATTATTTGCTCAAGGTGACACAGATATTATGGTAGACCCATAACAATCTGACTCCTAATAACTACCTTAAAACATTGATTATATAATTACTATATGCCAGAAAACAATACTGAGAAAACAATAACTCAGTCATTTTGGCTATAATATGCACATTCTTTATTTCAAGTGTTACCTATATGGAAATATTATGAATTTTAATATTCGTAAGTCTATAGTTCAGATAGCAGCTCTTATATTAAAACAAACTAGCATAAGATATCCAACATGTAAACTATGTAAAACTGCATAAAATTTAAGGATTATTGTTATTAGACTCAGAAACGTCAGTAATCTTTAAGACAAACAAAGTCAATAAAATGACAGAAAATATGAAATATATAGTATCTGTTTCAGCATATAGATCACCGGTAGACAAATAACTACACATCAATAAGATCAACTAAATAAAACTGCTAAAGAAGGCAATTAATTTTCATTAATAATTCCTAATTAAGTAATTCTACACTATTAACAAGCGCAACTCCAAAGATGGTGAAATTTTGACGAAGTGAATGCATTCATATTCTAATGATGGTGTAAACTTGCTCAACTGTTTGGGGAAGCAAAAATTTGGCAACTGTAGAAACATTTACATCCTTTGACCTAGTAATCTCATATGAAATTAGTATCCTATGGAAACAATTCGTAATAAGAAAAAACACTGCTAAATTAACAATGAGATAATAATATTTACCTATTTAACACTGCTAAATTCAGTGTTAAAATAGGCAGAAACTGAAGACAATTATTTTCCTGTTGGGCATTTAAAATTGAGGAAATTTTAATAGTCATTTGTAAATATCATGTAACTATTAAATACTACAAAGGTGTTACAAAAATGCTAATGCTATAAAAGTAAAATAAACAAAAGATAACTATGATATAATTCATTACTACTCTGTAAAAACTATAATGTATATACATAAATTAGAAGGCAACAGAAATAATGAAAACAATTATTTGTTAGTAGGGCAAAATTGGATTTGATTTCTATTAACACTATTCTAACAAGGGTTCAATAAATAAAACACACTTGCCCCAACAGAAGAATTAGAAAAACGAGGCTATAAAACTGAAATAACAAAGGCTGAGAATCAATTAGGCAAACTAAAGAACATTTAGGGAACATATTTATACATTTAATTATAGATGAAGGTAATTATATACTACCAAAATAACCAAAATACACTTGATACTTTGCCAAATGGCTTTTGCTAATTATAAACATTCCCACCCTGTCTTTCCCCTCTAATCTTGAGAATCTCTGTGGTAATAAACTACAACTATTGCTGGGATTATTTTCTATTCCTTAGGTGTTAAGACAGAAAAAATGGTTGAGAGCCACTATCTTTAAGATACAGAATACACATCTGAGTGAACAGGCCTTCCCCCTAAAGCACTGTTTATTTACATCATTTCTTATTGCAAAAAAAGTTTTTAATTACTTTACTACCACTGCCAAAATACGAAGAAAAAAAGGCAACACTACATGTACTTAAAAATGTAAATGAATAAACCAGTGTCAAAGTTGTTAAAAGAATAAATGAAAATAGTATATAATAATATATATGTATCCATAATTATATAATTTTGTAATAAATATTTACAATATATGTAAAATAATCCAAAACAATCCAATTATTGTTGGCTTTAAAGATCCACAAACTTGCTTAAATTTCTATGACACTATACCTTATTCTAACTTTTAAACCTTGAGCTTAAGAAACAGAACAAAAATATGTTTTATGGGGTTTTCCCCTAGGTAGAAATAGGTAAATATTATTATCTCATCGTTAAAAACTACATTGAGAACATGCAGCATTTTAGCTGTGTTCTTATAGGTTTAAGTATAGGATAAAAACAGAAATACTAAGTTAAACTAACTACTGATTATAACAATGCATATTTGTTGGTTTTTTGCAGTACATTTTAATTACAGAGAATAGTATCACGAGTACTATTTAGTATTGATTTCTATAAGGATCAGTTAAATATACAATTATTGTTATTCATTGGGTTTTAAACGAGAGGTTTCATTTGCCCAGACTGACACAGATAATAAGGTCCATAAACTTGATCAAATGCGAACTATCAAATTTATATACCAGCAGAGAACATCTAAATCATTAAAACTCAACTTTTCCAAAATATAAAAAGTTAGGTAGAAAAAATGTAGATGATTTCTTGAGAGGCAATGCTAGCTATGGGTAGCAGATGTTTGATGCACAGCATATAATTTTTTGATATTCATATAGCTTCCAAATCTTGAATACCAATAAAAAGCATCCCCACAAATTATTTGTTAAAGAGCTACCATAATAACCATTTCTACTGTTACTTTAGTTTAAAAATATGAAATAAATACTCCAATTAAAAAAGTAAACACAAGAATTTCTGGAATATATATTTAATAGGTTACAATACAGTGCCCCAAATATGAAATAAACATTCTAATAAGTATTTTAAAAAGAACTTCTAGGAAATGCAATCAGATCTACAGAAGGCATTATGAACCTTAAAAACACACACACAAAAGTCCCTGAAAGCTACTTCCTTACTGACAATTAAAATACAACCACCTAAAATTCTAAATTACCACAATACTGTATTTTAAATAATTAAAAGCTTAAGGGCAGCAGCATCTTCTCAAATATGGAAGATTCTTATACTTTACAAACTCTAGGATTCTTAATTGTTACTCAATTATTGATGGCTTTAAAGATCTATGAACTTCCTTAATTCTGTTTCTTGATCTTTAGAAGGGTGTCTCTATTTTTTTAAACATACTTTACATCAGTGTTCCTGTAATTTTGAAAAGAGTATTTACAGTGGATTCAAGTCAGTGTAAAAAATTCAATTAGGAGATAGAACTGCTACTGTGTCTTTCAGGGCACTTAACTGTGTAGGGCTGACTTTTTAACAAGCTTCTCACCTTCATAGCTTTGATACAGTAGACCAAGGATACATGGTTAAAGATTATGCCTAGACAGGTTATTACTGACAATGCTAGTGGTTATGAATTTCTTCAATTAGGACAAAAAGTGTTCTCAGAGTAACAGTTTTTGTTCTGATTTCAAATATATTAACTTATGTATTGTTACTGGTCCCACAATTTAAAATTCTTAAGAAATTGCAGCATTCGCATCATAATTTAGGGATTAATCAATAGGCCTAAGGTTCATCAGGAGAAATCCCTTTACTTGAACACCATGTTCACTGCAGTTTTGCTCTTGGCCTCACCAGTTTTAAGACTCCCCATTAAGCAAAGACAATTTTACACTACCTAAGGGCACAAAAATAGTCCCAGCTCCTCCACCCTCTCCTCCTTCCAGCGTCAGTTCAATGAGAACACAGAATCAACGAACACACACGCACATACTCGGCTCTGGTCCCTAGGGCATCAATGAAAAGCACAGGTTATTTCCCAACAGAAGCTCTGCAGTATATCCAGGAAGGTAAAATACGGGGGAAAATACAAGAGTCAATCTGCACCCACCTCAGCCCCGCCCCAGCGGGAAAAAGTAGGGGGTTGCGGGTGCAGAAAAGACAGGTTCTCCATACCATTTATTCTACCATACTTCACCGCAGCCAGAGACCCTGACCCTATTTTCAGCCGCGCCTCCCTATCCTCCTCCCCGCCATCACATCACACAGTCCCCAACCACTGAGTTCTGGGTGGGGAGACCAGAAACAACCCTCTTCCTGCTCAATCCAAGAACTGAAGGAGTCTCCCTGAGCCCCGAGCGGATCCGACGTGGGGCCAGAGACCTCTGAACTGACCAGAGAAGATAAATCGGGGGGAGGGGTCTAAGAGGAGCCGTTATTCCATTTTTCCTCTTCGTTAGGAAAGCGTGCGAGCGAGGAGGGGCCGGAACAACGAACACCAGTTACCTAACGGTTCAGCCCCGCCGGTCGGGCTCCTAAAGCAGAGGCCGCGCGGCCCCTGAGGGAGCAGCATAGCCACAGTCTCCTCGAGGGCTAGGAACCGAGGCAGAAGCGGCCGAGGTGATGGGAAGCGGGGGGTGGGGACTATGGTGAGCAACGTCGCCATGTTAGTGCCTTCTTTCTCCGTATCCCTAGTCTCTGGTCCTGCGGTCCTCTCCCCATCACTACTCACCTTTCCAGGTCACTAATTCATGCTTCTTTCGGTCGCCAGGGAGGCCTAAACTCAGCGATGTTTACAAACTACCCCTGGAGGAAAGGGCTGAACGGCACTTTAAAGGCCACGGGTTCCCACAGGCTTCCGTCCTCTCTCGCGAGATCGGATTGACAACCCTTCTCCCCGCCCCACTCCCGGCATTCCCCCCCTCCACTTTCTTCTCGTGCCCCTCCCCTCGACGCATACGCCCCTTCTTCCCTTCTTTCAGACCGAGCGCCTCTGGGTCAGGTGATTCCGTCAGGCCTCAGGAGGAGGCAGTTCTTCAGGAAGGCGGGGATGGATGGGGTGGGATCCGAAGAACACTCACGAGCTGATGATTGGACAAAGAACCCGAAGGGCGGGAAGCAGTTCTGGAGGGGGCGGGACCAGAGAGCCCAAAGAGTGGTGTCTCGGTGGGTCTGGACCTGCGGAAGACTGTGATTGGCAGCGAGCTGGAGGCGGGCTGGGTGTGGGGCAGTGGAACCGGAGTGTGTGTGTTGAGGTCGCGGGACGGGTTTGACCATGTGCTGGGAGGAAAAGGTGAACTCTGGAAAAGCTGTGGATGGTTGGAGTGAGAGCGAATGAGTCCCCCGAGCCCAGTCTCGGGAACTCGGTATTTCCGTTGCTGTCACTTCCTGGCCCCGGATAGGAAGAAGGTAAAACGTAGGTGCACCCCTAAACCCACCTGCCGGCTAACCTAAAGCCTGAGACAGAGAGCTTTGATTAAACTGAGGTTTGGAAGAGGCGGAGTTTGCCGGAAACAACCCCCAAGCGTCCTACGGGCTTAAAGCCGGAAAGCCAGATAAGTCAGTTTTGGAAAGAAAAGAAAAAGCCTTTACTCGGAATGGCGCTGGTTCGAATTTTACTAAGCTATTACTGGAACTGATTCTTCCGACTCCTAGGCACCGAGTACAGTGTATATTAGCATTATAATTATGTTTTAAGTAACTTACCAAAAGGAAATACTCTACCTTCTACCGTATCACCATATTTAAAACAGGGCAAGAACTTGTTTAGAAGAGAAAGTATATATAATGGTGTATCCTTTTCTATCAATTTTCCTTACTTAGTTGTTATAGATAAAATATATCAGTTTTAGTAGAGATAATTTCAAACCTTTAAGGCGTATTTTAGAGAAGACCAAAGGACACCAAATTAGAATATGGCATAGAGATGGCACTCTTTCCACAATTCTGTCCCACTGCCTAATAGGTCGCTGCAATGCCAAAGCTTTGAAAGTAGCTATTTAAGAAAAGGGAAAGGGGGAGATCATTTGATTAATTTAACGTGAAAAACAAAAGAGACCATATTTCTCTGCTCTTGACACAGATAATCTAAAAACAGAAACAGTGCTGAAAATATTTCTTCTTAATGTTGCTCTATGATTCTCTGTACAACTTAAATATTTAAATGCTAAGTGTAGGGATATTGATTATTCAATAAATACACACTGGACAAATTGAAAAGTATGATCGGAGCCCTGTGAAATTGTCATTACTATTTTAAAAGAAATTTTTTTCAATTTCTTGTTTTTCATTGTAGTGCTGATTTCTAGTCTATAACGACTTATAAGTAAAGTTTAAGTATTAACATAAAATGCACTTACAAACATCTCTAAACCAGAGTGAAACTAAAATTGTTAGAAGATTGTGGAGGATGGTATTTGAGAGTTAATGAACTCGCAGTTTAGTAATGGTATCTTGCGTAAAAGTGAAAGTTTAATGGCACTGGACCTTTTAACAGGTTGTTGGCCTGTATACATGTATGTGAGCCAACTCTTTTAAAACTAATTTCATTACTCAAGAGACTAGGAAGAAGCCAGGTTATTAATACTGTTTACCTCTCAAATTAAAATGAAATACCATCCCTATATAATATCAGTAACATTGTAGTAGGGTTAGTGTAATGTAACACTGATTATATCAACAAAACCTCAGTAGCTCAGATTACTGATGAAGAACATGATAATCAACAAAATGTGCAACTGACAAATCACAAATTGTTAGGTCTAGAATACATTCACTAATATGGTGCTGCTTCTCTCCATCCCCCCAAATGTCTGAGAAAACTATAAACATTATGGCATTTCAAAAGAGGTTTGCATCAATTAGAGTAGATTTATTAAAACAATTATTTTCCACTCACATATCAAAATTTTGAAATTCTTTTCTCCAGTTTTGATTCATTCTCAGTTGATAGTAGGTTTGATTTTAAATTTCTCCTCCTCATCCCTACCTCTCCAGTGTAAGTAGCTACATAATGCACTAGAGGAACTTTGTTATTTTAAAGAAAGTCTTTCAGAAGCCCTCTTAGATAAGAGAGGAATAATTTAGTAATACAAATAGTACTCTAATCTGTTGTGAGAATGCAATTTTAGCTAATAAAGTGAGATAAAGATCAGAGAGAAAACAGGTGGAAAGGATGCAAATTTGTTCTATGTGTATGTTGACAGCCTGGCTTTTAGCAAAGGGTCTCACTTTTTACATATTTCTAGTTCCACAACAGTTCATTTACTATAGCTTTTCTACAAATAGAGAAAACATTCATGTAGACAAAATGAATGTAATTACTATTTTTGGTTCCCACCCCATGAATTTTTAAGTCTCATATTTATCCATATCCTCATAAAATGCTTTGCTTTTCCATTTTTTCTCACTTTCTCATTCCTCAGTATTCCCCAACAGCCCTAATGTTTTCTACAATCTTCTCCTTACAAATGCGGGAAACTTCTGGACTCCTTCTTTATCCTGTCTTATTGTTCCATACATGCATCTACCCGACTTAATCCTAGGAAAATTAGTAAAGATCTGGTAAACGTCTTTTAAGAACTCAGCATGACATCCTTTGGATACAAGAACAGACTATTAGAAGAAAACTCATTTCTATTGCAAAAATGCCCATTACTAAATACCACAAGAAACAACGGTGGCCTCTAAATGCTCTAAAAACCTTCCAAATGCCACATAATGTGGTATTTCCACCTTGTTTAGAAGTATTATGTGGTTGTCAATCCATTTTATGTTATTGCTCATAAGAATTCTACTAAAACTCTCCTCAAACATGTATTTATATAAGAGTAGAGTGAAAAGGAAAGATTTAATTTATAAAACATTGTTTGTAGCTAAACAAAACATGACATACTCTAGAGTATCTTTTATATCTGCCTTGAAGTAAGGGAAAGAGCCTCTGCATTTTCACAGGCATCCAAGATTCAGTCCAGTCCAGTGCATTGGCTGGGATTTTGCAGTGCAATTAGGAGGGGTGTGTGTGTGTGTGTGTGTGTGTGTGTGTGTGTGTGATGAAAGGGGTGAGAGAAGCAGGGCATAGTTATCCAACCACCTGATAACAGAGAGATGAGATAAGGACAGCATGGCCCTAGACATTTTAGTGATTTTTTGGGGTAGCTTCTATCTCATTGGTCTTCTTTTCCTATCACTGACAGCCCAGGGTTTCCATGCACATTGCTAAAATGACATATGTTCCATAAGTTACCTCTCAGTGCTGTCCTCACTATGGAAATTTCCATTTATGACATTTCAGGTGCAAGGGGACCATGTCTATCTCCCACCCCCAATCTTTGGTTTCTCAAGGTAAATTATTTACTGTGGGTGGCATTGTGGGGGAAAAACTAGAGGGCTGTGTTTATCTTCAAATGATACCAATTAATTTATGCCAGCTTCAGTGAGAACAGCCCAAAGACAGAATGGAATTTAAGGGCCTTATTTTCAACATTCATATCTATACCTTCTCTGATCTCTCTCATCCCACTCACTACAAAGAGAGCTTGTCGTCATTATATTCTGCTTTCCACACACTATTAAGTTACCAATAAAAGATAGAACCAATCCTAGGGTAAAGAATTTTGTCTGGCATTCCAGTGTCTATCCTTCACAGTTAGTCTATTTGTCAACCTGAGGCCCACATAAAACCAAAGCCATGTACACCTTATGCCAGAAACCAAGGAGGACCTGGTCATATGGACCCTCCTGGGCCTTTAGGCTAATACCTTGCTCCTTCCAGTTACCTTCTTACCTTGGACATAGCATCTTAGGTTAACTGTCAACCAAATGCTCTGTCTCTATAGTTCATTACTCATAAAGCCAAGATTTATTGAGCATGAACATGCCAGGCACTATTCCTGGCTCTGAGGCTATAATTGTAAACAAGACGAGGTCCCTTAAGGAGATTCTTGTGGAGGAGGGCAGACACAATACACATATAAATAATAAGATAATTTAAATACTCATGAATGCTATCAAGAAAATATAGCAAGGGTGTATTAACATACAGTATTATAAGCTTACTTCTTTTATACGACTTTAGAAGACTTGAGAGCTATAGACATTTTAGGTATTTCTAGAGAGGTAGATAAATGCCTTGAGCTGTCCTTTAGATTAGTGGTCCCCAACCTTTCTGGCAGCAAGGACTAGTGCTCCTATGAGAATCTAATGCCTGATGATCTGTGGAGCTGAAGCGGTGATGCTAGCCCTGGGGAGTGGCTGCAAATACAGATGAAGCTTTGCCCACTTGCCCGCCACTCATCTCCTGCTGTGCAGCCTGGTTTCTAGCTGGGCACATACTGGTACTGGTCCATGGCCCAGGGTTTGGGGACCCCTGCTTTAGATATAAGTCTTGAGGGAATAATACTGAACTGTCCGGCAGCTGAAAGATTCAGGCAACCTACATAGCTATTTGAAGAAGCAAACCTTGGGACTCTCCTATCAGAGGAACAGATCCTGGCGTCTCCATGGCTGGGCAGTACTGACTAAAAGCTGTTGTTGAATGGCAGCCACGGCCAACAACCAGTTGTAGTATGTTAGCTCAGTGTATTATGTTAGCTCCCGCTAATAGGTGAAACAGTCAAAAGCCCTTGGATTTACAAGTCCCTATTGATCTTAGATCAAGTCCTTTCTTCGATGTTTAAGCTCCTTTGAGAAAGAAGCTCTAAGGTACTAAATTTCTGAGAGATTACTTGATTGTGTAGGAGAAAGAAGTAAAGATTCTGACCAGGATCCTGGGCCAATTTTTAGAGATTATAAACAGATTGATAACTGAAAGAATGTGACGTAGGGAGATAGACGATACAGGCACACCTCATAGATATTGCAGATTTGGTCCCAGACCACTGTAATAAAGCGAGCATTGCAATAAAGCCAGTTTTAATCTTTTTTGCTGGTGGAGGTTCTTGCCTTCATTTATAAAAAAATGCAACACCTGTGAAGCACAATAAAGTGAAGTTCAATAAAAAGAGGTATGCCTATAGTTGCATTCTTGTATCTGCTCTGCATTTGATCTGTTGCAGTATATTGTTTTGAAGATGTGATGAAAATCTAGTCCCACACTGCTATGTAAGTGGAAAAGAAAGGACCTCATGAACCCCTTGAAAGGGTCTTGGGGCCCTCAGAAGTCCTCAGACCACACTTTTAGAATTACTGGATTAGCAGTACATTCCAGTGGAAAGGAGGAAAAAAATCTCCCAATGAATGGACAGCTTTTTGAAAGATAAGAAGTCTGAATCATGGCATGCTGGAAATTATTCTAGTACAGTGTTTCTCAAAGCTTAATGTATATATAAGTTGCCTAGAATCCTTGTTAAAATTTAGATTCTGATTCAGAAGTTCTAGGGTCAAAAACTCCAGAACCTGTAGTTCTGACAAGCTCCCAGTTTATGCCAATGCTGCTTATGCATGGACCTCACTTTGAGTAGCAATGCTCTGGTATATGCTATACCTATCACCAGAAAGCTTATAAGAGCATGAACAAGTGAGCTAGTGTGTGTTGGGGGCAGTGGGGTGGTGGGGAGAGGGTAGGATAGGGATGGGCAGAGGGAAGAGATAAGTGTAAATAAACTCATGTGATCTTTTAAAAAAATCTATAAAAATATTTTTCTTATAAATCCTATGCTATAGCAAATTTGGCTACTACTTATTAACTACCTCTAGATCAAAGCAAGCTAAGGCATAATGTTGCTATTAACAGAGACAGAATCCAATTGCCATGTTTGCTGACACAGAGCATGGCATTAGATATGAAAAAAAATTTTTTTGCCCTTAATGTGAAGAATTGGGGAACTGATTGATGGACTTGGTGTTTAGGACTTAAATCCATAATATTATCAGTAGAATTATATCATGAAATTACTAATATATGCTCAATACATAGAAAATTCAATTGATTTAGAATTTCATGTGTAGAAATCACATAATATTTTTAAAGGCTTTGTAGAGGATAGTAGCACAAACAATACAAACTTTCCTCTCCCACTCAACACTCAAACCATATTGGCTAAAATTACTTAATAGAATTTAAAACTTACAGCAGAAGCATGAGTATAATTTGGTTCTCAAATGTTCCTTTCCATTTGTCTACAATCTTTCCTCAAACTTCACTTCACTGACATTCATTTTTACTCAACTTTAGCCACTCAGCAAATTGACCACAAGTAGTAAGTTTACTACAAATTTATATTATTGACCTTGAGCTGTGTCCTTACTGCTGCTCTGCACTTTTTATTCACATCTACTGCTCCATACTGTACACCATACCTTTCCTCTTTTCAAGCCCACAGCCTCTCCGTATGATTATACTTCAATATTGTATTTTAAATTCTCTAACAAAACAAAATGATCATTTCTCCCAAATTAGCTTTCCCCTCCTGGCCAGCCCTAACATAATCATTCTAAAAAGCAAAGCATGGACTTTGGAATCAAGGAAGATCTGAATCTGGATCCTGACTTTGCTATTTAATGGCTGTGATTTTGGGAACTGTTTAACTATTCTGAGCCTATTTTTCCCTGCATCTTGGAAAAATCTCCATTTTGCAGGGTTGTCATGAGGGTTATATGACATAGCATACAAAAAGTCCTCAGGACAGGGAGTGGCACTTATTTGATGCATATACCCTCTTCTCCTGTTTCCCAAGATCTAGACATCAAATCCTGATAAAACTTTTTGTAGACTTTAAAAAAACTCATTGCCACCATCCTAGACTAGGCCCTCATTACCTCTCAGCAAGGCTACTATATCAACCACTGATTATTATTGGCCCTTATCCATCTTACACACTGGTCTTATATTAACCTTTCTAAAACACAGATCTAAGCCTTCAATGGCTGGCTGTGGTCACACAAATAAAACCTATATTCTTAATCTACCAGTTTCCATAATTTGGCCCCAGTCTACCTTTGCAACTTTATCTCACACTATTTCCCTCCCATACCCAGACAGCTGTTTCTCACATACCTTTCCTGACGCTATTTGCTAGCCAAGATACTCTCTTCTTCTGGCCTGTTTTCATTCCAGCAATTCCCTAAGGTTTATCTTAATTTGTAGGTAAATAACACTTCATGTGATCCCATTACTGGAAATTCTTTCTACCCCTTCTGAACATCTTAGTACTTGCTGCCACTCTTTTGGAATCCACTATTCTACTTTGTTTTAGTTATTCCCATACATATCTAGTGCTTGTGACTAGATGACAAGTTTCTCTTTAGTTCAATCATACATTTCATACTCAAACCTATATTTTGAGTTTAATCCCAAAGGCCTTAAAAACATCACATTTCTGCATCAGGGAAAGCTTAACAACATAATACTAAATAAAAAATATGCCTGGAAAACAAATGTTTTTGGGAACAATATTCTGAATATATATAGTCAAATTGGCACTCTACCACTTTCAGGTGCTCTTGCCTACTAGACTTTTTGAACAGGCCAAACTCTTTTAACACAAATTCATTTGGTGTTTGATGTGAAAGTAACATCTTATTGGCCTCTTTTCAGAAAATAAGTTAGTGAAAACATTTACCACTAATACTTGTTTGTAAGGCTCATTAACTAAGGGAGGTGGTACTTCTTGTAAAAATGGTGCCAAATAAACATTTCTGCTATCAGAGTAGGTGTCTTCCAGTGATGTACTTTCAGTGTCAGAAACTTGTTACTGTAAATAAAAATACGGTAGAGGAGTTTCTCCAGGATGTTGATCCTTTGATGCAGTATGTCCTTTTCCCTTCTAGTAAAATAGCCTGTGGTTATACTTTAGTTATACAAGTTTTCTGAAGGTTTTTTTTGTTTTGTTTT
>NW_011888783.1:15247033-15268353 GCF_000151845.1 Pteropus vampyrus | reverse complement strand
TTTTGGGAACAATATTCTGAATATATATAGTCAAATTGGCACTCTACCACTTTCAGGTGCTCTTGCCTACTAGACTTTTTGAACAGGCCAAACTCTTTTAACACAAATTCATTTGGTGTTTGATGTGAAAGTAACATCTTATTGGCCTCTTTTCAGAAAATAAGTTAGTGAAAACATTTACCACTAATACTTGTTTGTAAGGCTCATTAACTAAGGGAGGTGGTACTTCTTGTAAAAATGGTGCCAAATAAACATTTCTGCTATCAGAGTAGGTGTCTTCCAGTGATGTACTTTCAGTGTCAGAAACTTGTTACTGTAAATAAAAATACGGTAGAGGAGTATCTCCAGGATGTTGATCCTTTGATGCAGTATGTCCTTTTCCCTTCTAGTAAAATAGCCTGTGGTTATACTTTAGTTATACAAGTTTTCTGAAGGTTTTTTTTGTTTTGTTTTGCTCAGTAACATGGAAGTCAGGCAGCCAGTCCAGACATTTCCTTTCCATTTTCAGATTTCCTCAGCTGGGGCATCTCTTGCGAGAAATCTGTTCTAGAATCAGTTTCAGGCTCCTTCAACCAACCACCAAACCAATACTAAGAAAGGTTTTTTTAATTTAAAAAAACACAAGTTGATTTTATTTAAATGAATTTGGAAGAGAACTAGTTAATCTAAGTATTTCCTTAGGATTTAAAAAATTTGGCATGATTTATATGTACTTTGTGTTAATAGTAGTAAAATATATTTACCATTTTAACTGTTTTAAAGTATACAAATTCGGCGGCACTTAGTACATTCACAATGTTGTATAACCACCATCTAGTTCCACAACATTTTTATTACCCCTAAAGAAACTGCATACCTGTTGGGTAGTCACTTCCCATTCTCCCCTCTCCCCTGGTAACCACTCATATCTGCTTTGTCTCTATGGGTGTCTACTCATATAAATGAAATCATACAATATTCAGCTTTTTGTGTCTGGCTTCTTTCACTTTGCATGTTTTCAAGGTTCACTCATGTTGTAGCATGTGTCAGTACCCCATTCCCTTTTATGGCTGAATAATATTCCATTGTATGAATATACCACATTTTGTTTATCCTTTGAGCAGCTGATGGGACATTTAGTTGTTTCACCTTTGGCTATTGCATTTTGGGGTTAAAAGAGTTCCTTTTAACCCTTTAATGCTATGAACATTCAAATACAAGTTTTTGTTTCAACACTTGTTTTCAATTCTTTTGGGTATATACACCTAGGTGTGGAAATGCTGGGTCATGTAATACAGTACTTTTTATTTATATTGCTCAGTTCAAATATTGGGTAGCAGTGTTCAAGAAAATCGTGACAGCTCCAGGAATGTTATAGACTAGATGATTAACCAACCAGAAAGAGGTAGTAGCTCTAGCTCCTTGTGGCCTCATTTTACTTTAGACAGTAGAAAGATACATGTATGTTAGTGATTCTCTAAGAGTGCAGACAAAAACTAGCTGGGAAACCTTTTTAAAAATGTAGACGGTTGAGTCTCATGGCCAAAGATTAATTCAGTAGGTCCAGGGCCTAGGGATTTGTATTTTAAAGACATCCTAGGTGATTTTGATGATCCTTCCACCACACTCTGAGAAACCATGGTAACTGACAGTTCTCTCAAATGAAATCAGATTAGGCAGAGGGCATTAAAGGAGTAAAATGTAGGTTTCCTAATTGTTATCCTAACCTTCATGGAAACCATGAAGCTGAGATGAAAGATATAGTGGCACAAAATATTTCCTAGGAGGAAAACTCAGTTTTTCTACAGATGTACCACTTTCTTCCTTTTAATAGGACAAATCTAATCAAGAAGCAACATATACTATTAGGGACAAAATAGTGTCGAACCAACTGTTGTTCTCAGGATTCCTACTATAAACATTTGTTAGTATCGATGATAAACAATACAACTTTAGCAACTTTTGGCTTTAAATATGCAGCCAATTCAGTTTACTTTTTGATATCTGGTTTTTAAGGAGAGCCTTGTTTAAGCAAGAAACGAGCTCCTATATTGAGCTTTTTCTTAAAAGACAGATAAGATTCATCATAGACACATAATTGCTTAATGTAGACTCACTGAAATGCAAAAATTGCCTTTTACTTCTATTTAACAAAGCTTCAATTCCTAAAAAGCTGACATGATTTTTAGATCTAGCTGTGAAAGACTGGCCAAGTTAATCTTAGAAGATGATCCTGCTTCCTAGAATTGAATTCCTTTTAACCCTTAAAAACAAAACCATCTTGTGCAATTAACTATCTTGATTTAATTAATCATATTTCATAGAAGCTCAAAGCACTCAAATATCTCCTTTAATAAATAAACAAAGGCCCTATAATTTACAATGTGCAGAACACTATATAAAAGAGTTACCATAAAAATTACATTAGGATCTTTTTCATCAGTGAGGCAACTGCTATAGTTCCCTCTGACTTGTACAGCATCTGCCTGAATGCATGTCCTTCTCTGTGATGATCTAAATTTCGATAAGTACAAATCACAGCAAAAATTAAAGTTTCATCTTTAATGAAATGACTTTGGAAATAACATATATTTCCATGAAACCAATATTACGGTTTTCGGAGTCACAGTAAGATACACAGAATTACATCCGTAATTAATATGAATGCCAATATTTCAAGCAATAATTTCTGTTACATGGCAAACAAAATCAAGAAAGCAACCATCAAACAAAAGAGACCCATAGCTTCAGACAAGGCAAATCCCAGGATAGCATATGAGAACAGCTGCTGTTTCAGCGAAGGGTTTCTAAAAGAGACAACACATTTGTTACTTTGAAATATTATTTGAATTTCAATATGGTTTTGGTAAATGTTAAAATATCAGATTACTAGAGGATCTCTGTACACTGGAAAGTAGTGGAAGAGTGCCTAGATTGTTTTTGCTTTGGCCTTTGACATTCCTTTCTCAATCCTAATCATATGGGGGAAAGGCAGACAGCTGTCTCTGTATGTCAGTATAAACAGTTAAGTCTTCAACCATTTTGAGGGGTTCTGACATTCTTCTTATCCCTGTGAAAGTATGTTCTGTATTTTTTAAGATCTGATAGTTTAAAAATAAAGCCTTATATAATAAAATGGAAATTGATACTTTTGAAGAATGTCCTCTAGTATATTCCCAATAATAGCTTAACAAGTAACAGCACAGTCTGTGAAGTCTCTAGTCCTTCATAGGTATATGATAAACTGGAGTATATTTCTAAGGGGTGTTGTTGTGATAAACTGGAGTATATTTCTAAGTGAGTTAAGTGAGATCATGCATGCCAAAGCCTTCAAAATATACTGCAAGATACAGAGTAGGTACTTAATACCAAGTAGCTGCTATTTCACTAGTTTTCTAAATTTCCAACTATTTCAAGCGTGCTCTTAAACTAGCTTATTTGACAATGGAAATTACCTGGCATAACCGATGATAAGGCTGCCAAAGACTGTTCCAATACCAGCACCAGAGCCAGCCACTCCTACTGTTGCAGCCCCTGCACCAATAAATTTGGCAGCAGTATCAATGTCTCTGCTGATTGCACTGGTCTGAAACTCCCTTTGGATTAGCTGAGACGAACCATGTTGGGCCCCATTAAATACCGTAGTGCTCTAGAGAACAGGAAATAAAGGCAAAGGTCAAATCAGTAATCACAGTTAGCTATTTTAATTACTATACCATCAAAATGATTACTACTTCTCTATTTTGTAGCCGAGTTTAAATAGGAGGTGGTGTGGCACAATAGGAAAAAAATCAAGGGCTTAGAATAATTCTAGTCTTGTAGGAATAATATTTACATTCTGAAAAGATTGAAAATTAAGAAACAGTATATGTACATATACTTTTTTATTGGTAACTCAAGCCTATATATTTAAATATACATACTGACTATATTTCTTAGCCAACGCAGGTGGATAAGTTTTGGATACAGAAGTTTATTTCATTGGTTCATCTTCTCCACATTCTTTTGGATAAAAAGATGGAAAGGATTCCCTTCAAACCATTCATTAATGAGGGGTTTTTTTTCCACCCCCTTCACTTTAATCAAAACCATAAGACTTACTTAAGAGTGTCACTTAATTTCTATTGTTACTATTACCTCTCCAGTCCTAGCCTCTGGTCGAGATAACACTGATGCAGAAATTGGTCTGTATGCAACTCTGGATCCAGCTCGGATCTATTAAGGAAAAAAGATTCCACATAATAAGAATACAGATAACACTTTGATGACTCTTCCTGCACCATGAGTTCTAAAAAAAAAAAGCAAGCAGCAAAAATGAATCAGAAAGTTCATGACTTTTCTATATTGGCACTAGGCTGTTTGGTCATTTTCAATACATGAAGCAATTTTAATAGTTCTAAAGTTATAGTGCTAATGAAATTGGAAAGCTTGCTTCATAAGCTACTTGTAACACAATGAACAAAACTTCTAAGAACAATTAGTTAAAAAGAATAAGTATTGCTTTTAAAATTTCAATTATTGTAGTGCCACAATTCGGATGAGAAAAATGGCAAAAAATATCCCACATTCTTTGGCAAGTTTAAGTGGGCCAACAAGTGTCACTATAAAAGCTTGTCATTTAAAATAGCCCATCATCAATGAGCTCCCATCATTTCCAAGGTATTCCTATATGTCCATTCATCATAAAATTAAAAGGCAGTTTAAGCAATTCTCCATCAGAGTAAACATAATCGGTGAAATACCCTGACCATAAGGACACAAAGACATAAGGACTGTCTTTTCCAGTCCAGCTGCTCTGCCTGCCCTTGAATGTCCACTAAACTAAGGTCACCAAAAATCCCTTCCGAACCGAGATCTGATTCTCTAAGACAAATCCCCCAGATCTTCACTTCACCTAAAGCCTCCAAAATGGTTATGGAAATAACATTCCAGAAGCAGAAGAAAGACTTTCAGCCACCCACACAGGGTGAGGCAAAGTCCCTCCCTCTGCAGCAGCGAGTTTGACCTACAGATAGGCAAATGGACAGCGCTGCTGCGGGGAACTAAGCTAGGCCTCGGCAGCCCCTACACATCGTTCACATCACCCCAACCTTAGCGTCGACCCCAACTCACTAGAGTGACCGAGGAGGTGGGGGAGGGGCAAGGAGGGTTTGACCTACACCGCGAGGGGCCTGACAGCTAGGCCTCGGCTGCCCTCCATCGCCCTGGGGAGGAAGGAGCGGAGTGAGACGCCCCAGGATTAAGAGAAAAGGAAGAAAAGGACACAGAGATTCAAGGGTGAGGAGAGAGCTGCCTCGAACTGGCGGTGTGCGCCGCCCGGAGGTGCCCCATTCAACAACGTGGACGCTCCAGGGCGAGACATCCGGCCTTCAGTTCCCGGCCCAGCATGTGCTACGCACCAGAGCGGAGGTGCAGGAAAGCTTGGCGCAGGCGAACATCTTACACTCCTCGGGGCGGCGCGGCTGGAGGACTTGGGTGACCGGCGATGTGGCTTCCTCTCCCGCTTCCTCTCTGAGGAGGCAAAGAGGCTTAAGGTCAAGTGCCCTCCGAGGGCCTGTCTTTCCCCTCAAGGTCCCGCGGGCACCTGTGCACGCCGTCGGCTTGGGCCCCGCGCCCAGCCTGGCGCTAGCCGAATGAATGGGTCCCTATGGGCGTTGCTCTGCCCGGCCAGGCCCTGCTTGGGCGCCCTCGGCTTACCGTCCCGGGAGGTGGCGGCGGCGGTGGCGGCGGCAGAGGTCGAAGGAGTGGGGCTGGGCGCGCAGGCGCGGTCCGACTCTTATCCGCGCCGCGGCACCCGGATGGAGAAGGCGGGGAATTGGTGCAGTAGGGAAGACGCTCAAGGTCACTTTGTAACAACTTTATTGGTAACCAGTTGGGAAGGACACCAACAGCCATCTAATGACGGGCTGGTAGACAGGGTTTGGTAAAGAGAGACAAAAAGAAGAAATTGAAAAGTAGTCTTGGTAGAGAGAACTGAACAGGTCTTGATCTGAGCTCGCCGGAGGAAAGTGCTACTTATTCTTTCAGTTGATACCTTCTGAAATTTGGCTTTGTATTAGTTGCTCTTTGATAGAGGGTTCCCCTTTCTTGTCATTCTCTTCTGTGAAATAGGACGTGTGTGTGTGTGTGTGTGTGTGTGTGTGTGTGTGTGTGTGTGTGTGTGTGTGTAGAAGACGTTCACTCACTACTTGGCAAAAGAATTAAGGTCCTTAGCAAAGTGAATACATTTCTCTAAAGGAATCTGGAAAGTCTATTTTCAAAACCTATCCAACTTTAACACCGGTTTTTGGTAATTTTGGACTAATAATTTTCTTCAGATAAATATAGAAATGTCTCAGAAAAAGATGACTCTTACCAAACTGAATTCTGTGAATTTGACTTAATAATTCCAATAAATGACTACTGGAAGTGATGCAAGTCAACATAAAAGATTTGACATCTAGTATGCCCAAATGAAGGGATAGCTGGAACAGAAATCCAGCCCTCTTAACCAAGTGCCCTGGCATGGGATGACATCAACCCAGAGGATCGCCCTTTTTCTAGTTAGCAAAAACATACAGTAGCATCTAGCAGCATGCCTAGGGAGAAGCCCTCACAATTAAAACTTGAAGAATGAATAAGACTTTGTCACTAATCCAATTTCAAATGTAACTGGTTCAAAATCACATGAAAGTCAATCATTTAGGCTTAATCTTTAGCCCATAAAAGAGAATTCACACGAATTCACATGTGCAGTTCAGAGATTATTAGTAAATTTTCTCAAATATTCAGTTCTTACCTGAAGTATTGTGGCGTCCTGTGATGTCTAAAGAAGAATAAACAATACTCTGTATTAGTGTTTTCCAGAGAAAGAGAACCAGGAGCACACATACACGTAAGAGGAGGTTGAGGAGATTTATTATGGAATTGGCACATGTGATTATGAAAGCTGAGAAGTCCCATGAGCTGCCTTTGCCAAGTTAGAGACCCAGGAAAGCCAGGAGTGTAATTCAGCTGGAATCCGAAGGTTTGAAAACCAGGGAGGTCAATGATGCGATCCCAGTCTGAGGGCCAGACAAGAAGAGATGTCCCAGCACAACAGTGAGATGGAGAAAAAAAGAGTGAATTCTTCCTTCTGCCTTTTGTTCTACTCAGACCCTCAGCGTCCGCCCACATTAGAGACTAAAGAAAGTCTGAGTATTTTCAAAACCTATCCAACTTTAACATTGGTTTTTGGTAACTTTGGACAAATTATTTTCTTCAGATGAATACAGAAATGTCTCAGAAAAATGGTTCTTACTGAACTTCTACTTTACTGAGTCTCAAATGCTAATCTCATCCAGAAACATTTTCACAGACACACCTAGAAATCATGTTTAACCTAAGCATGACCAGTCAAGGTGATGTAGAAAATTAACCATCATATGCCTTGTATTTCATTAATGGCCTTTTCCCCACAGAATTTACATTAACTTACATCTGTCTTTTTTTTTTTTTTTTTTGCTATTCCATGGCATATCTGCCAGGGACCAACCAGGAGACAGAAACCATATCAGTAAATTGAACAAGGAAACTTTAATATAAAGATCGTTAACCAGTAAAAGGTATCTACTAAGAAGGATAGAGTGGACTCTAAGGGATACAGAAGTAGCACCTCTAGGAATAGCTACTAACCTTGGCTGAGGCAGAGTGAACAGCAAGGAAGAACTTAGAAGTTTAGAGGGGGCGTGGCTGCCACAGGAGTGTACATTCCACCCGTATGGGTCACAAGCGAACCATGAGGACTGCCGAGGTGAACATAACCAGTCATCTCCTGTAAATTAATCTACTGGCTCCATGTGAAAAACAGTACACCAGAAGAAAGGAAAGTCCTTTACCTCTTGCTCTAGCCTCACAGTGACTTTCCATCGCCCTCTATTGGCAAAGCCTAATATTTGGCCAGTTGTCAAAGAAGAAATGCCCATAAGGTCCAGCTCTAGAATAACAAAGCAAGGCAGAGGATGGATTTGTAGCTGAGAAGTCATAAGTTAATAACTGACATAAATAGTAAAAATTTTAAGGACAGAGATTAGGTCTAATTCATATTTATTTTTTCTATAGCACCTAAAATAGAGTGTTAAACAGCAGTCAATACATTTTTGCTCAATGATAATATATACAGAATAATTTGTAATAACTTTATTATTCTTCTCTTTTAACTAAGATTTTAGTTAATTTGGACAAATTAGAATGACATCTAGAATGTCTTTTTCTTTTTAGTATTACAAAATTAAAACTCAGAGGAGCCAAGGAACATTTTTTGATTTGTGGCATGAGTTTGTTCAAGCAAATATTTTTCTCTGTCTATTCAGGATTCTTTGTTTATAATCTCATGATAAAGAATTAATTAAAAAACTAAAACATTAAAGCACTTTACTGATCCATTATTTGACATAGGAGAATATTGGCAGGAATGGGACATAAGCTGAAGCAGAGCTAGGCCCTAGGCTGAAATGCGAGATAGGCAATGTCAGTCTGCAGTTACCCTTTCGCTTCTTTTTTCAATGCCTGTGGCCTATCCCTAGACAAATTAATCTCTCTGTAGGCACCTGGTATCTCTATGGTATCTCCAGACTCTATAAGGCTGTCCATTGTAAGCCATCTCTCTTCAGGCTGTGTCCAGCTTCTGAACTCTTATCCATATAAAGTCTTAATCACTTAGTGCTTGCTTCAGCAGCACATATACCAAAATTATAATGATACAAAGAAGATTAGCATGGTAACTGTGCAAGGATGACATACAAAGTCATCAAGTAGTCTATATTTTTATAGTATGCTACCATTTACTTATATAGAAGTGGAGAGAATTACAAATGTATTTCTTATATTTAAAAACTAGAGAGTTCATAGAATGGTTACCTATGGGGAACGGAACAAGAATAGAAGCTAGACTTCTTTTAAAATACTTTTTTGTAGATTTGAATTTGGAACCATGCAAACTATTTATAAAAGTAAAATTTAAATTCACTTTTAAATTTAAATTTTATTTTTTAATTAACCTTTCTAAAAATTAAAAATTTTAGCTTTTTAATTTAAAAAAAATCCCTAAAAATGGAAAGTAAATGAAACTAATGAATTTAACCGCATCTAGTTGATAGCCTAACTATACAAGACAAATGCAAAGAGTTTCCATAAATGGATTAAAGGACAGCTCCTTGATCACTCTGCTTCATATGCTCTGGTCTCTTTGCTGTTCCTTCAACATGCCAACCATATTCCACCTCGCAGAACTGCATTTTTAGTTCCTTTAGTTTAGAACCACTTTCTCCTGGATATTTACTTGGCTTACACCTACAATCATTCAACTCTTTGATTAAGTAGCCCCTTAAGAGAGGCCTTCCTGAATCCTTTCCCTATCTTTATATTTCTTCATAGCACTTATTGCTACTTAGCATTATGTACTGTCTATTTGTTTAGCTCTAACATTAGACTATAAGTCCATGAGGGCAGGAACTTTATTTTATTTATTGCTGTATCCACATAGTTTAGAACATGCTTGGCCCATTAAGAGGCACTCAGTAAATTTTTAGCAATGGGGTTGGAGAAGGAAGGGCGTAACTGTTAACTTTTTTCTTTACACACCTCTGCATTATTTGATACACCATCATAAGCATAAATCACTTTAAAAATTTAAAAACCAATGTTAGGAAAGTTTTAATAATTCACAATAATTGATAAGATTTATTATGTTCTTCTCACTATGGTGCTTGCATTAATTAAACAAAAGGGACACACTCTTAAATGTTGAATTTCAGTTCTTGATGATGGACTTGGGTGTACTTTTAGGCAATAAGCCTACTCAATACTTTTCAAATTATATTCAAACTCTAATTGATCTATGGCAAGGCTATCCTTGTTTTAAAGTAGTGTATGTGTGGTTGTATGTGTGTGTGTGTGTTTGTGTACCTTCTTATCTATATATTGTCTGGAGTTTCTTTTATGTGATAGGAAGATGTTATGTCAATTTCAGCTCTATTTTTTAAGAAAATTAGTTACAAGTATAAGTCCTTATTCTGCTTCAAGAAATAAAATTCATCCGTATTCAGCGGACCCAGATATTTAACTTATGGTTAAAAAATAAGAAATTTTACAACACTAACAAAATATTTATGAGGATTCAAATTTTTCTGTTACTCTAGCCCCAGTGACGTCTTTAAGGGTAATATTCCTAGTCCTAGTGCCATGTTTTTTTATATACATATCTATCTATATCTACATCTGTATCTGTATCTATATAGATCTTACATCAATTTAGGGAATTATAGGGTTTCCATACAGTACAAATGCACCATGATAAACAATGCTTTATTTTCTTTCCACTTTTGGATTATCATGACTTTATGGAGGAATAACATGGTTACACAGCACAAATCACTCTTCCTTGGCTGCCTCTTACATCACTGATTTTAGTCAATTATTCCTTTACAGAGTTAGTTCAGACTTTTCCTTACCTGTCTCTCCTTTCTAAGAATTTCTGAACTATGGACTTTGATACTAAGGTTAATTTCCTATGGCATGTCCCCAAGCCAGGGAACTTGACTTAAAGTAGTGATGGCTGGCTATCTAGTAATTTAAAGGGAAATGTTGTTTTCAGAGGTAAAATGTCAAGGAGAAACATTCTACAAAATGGGGTCTGTAAATGGAAGCCTCAAGATTCATTTAAGCCTCAAGGATTAAATTTAAGTGCTTGCTGAACTTGCCCTTCTTGATTTGAACTGGAGGAGAGCATAAGCAAAACATGCAAGTTTTAAATGTAAAAACTTGTATTTAAACTTGAAGTAGAAAATATGGTCAGACAAACATTCATGATCAATAACTATAGCAAAGTATATATAGCAAAGGAAAGCAAAGTTCCTAGTAGATAAAGGTTTTAATTTAGAGGGTCCCATTCCCATGTGATGGGAACACAGGAAAGCCACACATGGAAAAGCACTTGTTTTATCTGGTCATATTTTTGCTCAATCTTGTAGAAATCTTACAGGGCTGGTCAATTATTTCAGGAGAATGGCCATATGTTCACGGTAGCCACATGTTATTTAATTGCAAATTCTTTCAGTTGTTCCCGATTGTTTTTTTGGTCAGATTCCATCTGCTTTTCTTGACCATTTAAGGGAGTCCTCTCTACTTGTTCTACCAGAGAACTCCTACCAGCAGAGAGGCACAAACTAATCCCCTACAGAATTATAGCCTTCGAGGACCAGGGAAAGTTTTCAAAAGGTCCCTGTTCTATTTTATCTTTAAAAAAATCATGCAATATTGATATCATACTCTATTGCAGTGATAGAGATAATTTAAAATACTCTAACTCATCAATTAAATTACTTAATTCTCCCCCTCGTTATTTTTTAATAAACTGATATACCAGAAGCTTGGTCATGTTTTTCTGTGGTTTTGCTCACTTCTTACCCCACCACTGCCTACTACAAGAGTGCAAGGGCCTCTGCTTTAGGCGGGAAGATTTATCAGGTCTTCCTCTTTCTGGCCTGTTCATCCCATGTCCTATGGCTAATAGAGGAAACATTAATATATAACAATATGGACAGCAGGTAGATAATCCATCTTTCTGAACACTTACTAGACCATGGCAGATTATATACAAATTCTTTTTTAAGATCATAACAATTTTAATTTCTTGAGTTAACTTTAATTAAATCCTTCTCTCTCACTCCATTTCCTCACTATCTTTCAACCTCTTGGTTCAAAAAATCCCATTAATGTTTTTTATACTATGTCCTTATGTCTGATCATCATCAGTTAACCTCATTTGATCACATAGCATGTTGATAGTTCTGGGGAATGAACTGGAAGGGGGTGGGAACCAGGTATCTCTGAGGTGTTCAAGTTAAACTAAGGGCCTGAAGTGATAGCTTCTTTCCTCATACAAAGGCTGTGACTTCTTCAGCTAAGTTTTAGAGTTGACTTTTGGTAGAATTATGCCCTTCTCCAAAGATGTCAACGTCCTAATCCTCAGAAACTGTGAATATGTTACCTTATTTGGCAAAAGGGACTTTGCAGATGTGATTAAGTTAAGGATTTTCAGATTAGAGATTATCTTGGATTATCTGGGTGAGCTCAATTTAATCACAAGGATCCTTATACGTGAAAGAGGGAGGCTGGAGAGTCAGAGTCAGAGAAGAAAATTGACGATGTAAGTAGAGTTAGAGTGATGCAGCATCAGAAAGACTCTACTGGCTGTTACTGGATTTGATGATATGGAAGGAGGCCACCAGTTTAGGAATGCAGGCATCCTCTGGAATCTGCGAAGGCAAGGAAATGGATTCTCTCATAGAGCTTCCAGAAGGAGTGCAGCTCAGCCAATACCTTAATTTTATTTCAGACTACCGTCCTCTAAAATTCTAAAATAATAAATTTGTGCTGTTTTAAGTCACCAAGTTTGAAGTAATTTGTTACAGCAGTAGTAGGAAAGTAGTAGTCAAACTCTTGTGTGATTCCAGGCATAAGTCTTTAACTTGGAAGTGCAACTCAAGGAGAAGGGATGGGGCCTTAATTTTAGAATTCAGGCAGCTAGGTTCTCAGTGTTGTATGGGTTGAGTCACACATTATGAATTTTAGTTTAGCACAAGACCAGGGAGATAAATAGCAGGGGTGTACTCTGACAAATGATAGCATGATCTCCAAGATCATAGTAAGTATACTAGCCCACTGACTATATAATAGGACCAGGCCCATCTTGGGCACCCAAAGTTTGAGAGGACAGGAAAAAAGCCAAGTATCCAAGAAACGGATAGAAATATAGCAGAAGAGAAGATTGATATCTCTAGGTAGGTTGCTGAAATGTTCTTGAGCACAAAGCAATCAAACACTTACTGAACCACACTTACTTCTAGAAGAGCTAAAAATATCTTTTCAGGTTTGCCTACAAGTTGCTCTTGGGGTAGAAAACCCTGCAGGAAGAGGGTAGCTAGAGGAGCGTCATCAATGACAGGGCATTGGTCAGGAAAGGAAAAGAGTGAGGCCCAGGAAGTGTGAGATGGTGTCAGTTCAATGATGAGTCGGTTTTACTAAAAGCTTACTGGAGGTTAAAAGTCAAAGACTTCTGGATTCGCACTTCTTCATTATTCAGGGGACGTATCAGGTGGCACTGGCAGTAAGTCTAGACACATTCTTTTTTTTCTTCCCCCACTGAAAGCACTCTATTAATATCTTACTAGTATTAGTCTACTCTTATTCAGTCTACTGTCTTCATCTCATTTATTTATGCATTCAGTAAGCATTTCATTTATTTATTATATACAATTGTGAGACTGTTTTCCAAAGATATTTCTTTGGTGAAAACTCTAGAATAAAATGTATGTGAACTGATTAAAGCCATTTTTTTGGTCCTCCTATTACTCAGCTATTAAAACCCTCTGGTTTAGCCAAAGTGGTTCACTTTCTATCCTCCAAACAACCTTTGCATAAGAGTCTTTTTGCAAAGGTTGTTTGTAACTTTGGCTGCTTTGCTCTGGCAAAGCTCACAGTCTTTGGTTACTTCTAACATATAGCAGCAAGAAATGTGCTATCCAAATATATCTGAAGGCTAAAAACAAAATAAATCAAGGGAGTAGGTGGAAAGTTAAGAATAAGAACAAAGTCTTCTTAACTGTCTCTATTTGCTATTGCTGCTGCCAGATTATCTGGGAAAATAGAATTACCCTTGAGATTTGCTAATTCCTTCCCACACTAAGTTCTCCTGCTTCAGAGTTTTTATTGAAATTGGACTTCTAGCTTGCCAAAATATTGACTCTTGGACTACTCATCCCGTGCTTTTATATCCAACCAACTTTATCTTAAAAAAAAAAAAAGGAAAAAAACACAAAACTTTTAAAAATTGTATAAGTAATGTATGAATATGGATGTATAAATAATCTAAACAATATAACATTATATAGAGCAAAAACTATAGCTTTTATCTATCTTCCTCCCCAACATTATTTTCCTTTCCAGGTAATCACTATTAACAATGTGGTGTGTATCTTTCCAGATCTTTCACTGTTTTCATGTAGAAATATGTAGATATAGTTTTAAACTTTCTTAAATAAAAAATATCTTTTAAACAAATAGTCTTGGGGAAATTGGATATCTACATGCAAAATAGGTAGACTCTTACCTTACCATATATAAAAATTAACTAAAAATAGATCAAAGACCTAAATGTAAGATCTAAAACTATAAAACTCTTAGGGAGAATCTTCATGACATTGAACTTGGTAATGATTTCTTGGCTCTGACACCAAAAGCACAGGCAACAAAAGAAAAAAAATAGATAAATTGGACTTCATCAAAATTAAAAATTTTGCATCAAAGGACACTATCAAGATAGTAAAAAGATGGCCCACAGAATAGGAAAAAATATTTACAAATCATGTATCTGATAAGGAATTAATATCCAGAATATATAAAAGTCTCCTACAACTAAACAACAAAAAACCCAAATGACCCAATTAAAAAATGGGCAAAGATATTGAATAGATCTTTCTCTAAACAAGATATACACATTTCCAACAAGCACATGAAAAAATGCACATCACTAGTCAGAAAGGAAATGCAAATCAAAACCACAGTGAGATACTACTTCACACCCATTAGAATGGCTATAATCAGAAAAAAAAAAGAAAAATAACAACTGTTGATGAGGATGTAGAGAAATTGGAATCCTTGTGCATTGCAAAAGGGAATGTAAAAAAGCTGCTGTTGAAAACAGTGTGATGGTTCTTCAAAAAGTTAAACACAGAATTATTGTATGATCCAGCAATTCCACTTTTAGGTATATACTCAGAAGAATTAAAAGCAGAAACTCAGATATTTGTATACAATGTTCATAATAGCATTATTCACAATAGCTGAAAAGTGGAAATGACACAAATGTCCATTAACAAATAAATAATAGATAAGCAAAATGTGGTATATACACACAATGGAATATTATTCAGCCTTAAAAAGGAATGAAATTCTGATACATGCTACAACATGGGTGAAACTTGAAAAAATTATGCTAAGTGAAATAAGCCAGATGCAAAATAACAAATATTGTATGAGCCTACTTATGTAATATACTTAGAATAAGCAAATTCACAGAGAAAGAAAGTAGAAGTTATCAGAGGCTTGAGGGGAGAGGAAATGAGGAATTATTGTTTAATGGGTACAGTTTCTCTTTGGAATGCTGAAAAAGTTCTAGAAATGGATAGTAATGATGATTGTATAACATATCAGTGTACTTAACGTCACTGAACTGTACACTTAAAAATGATTAAAATGGTAAATTTTATATTTTGCACATTTTGCCATAATAAAAAATCAAAAAATTGTATCTTGATTTTTCAATAAATATGTATTAGTAATTTAATTTCAGAAAACACATAGCTATCTCAATCTCTTAAAAATAATGTTTAAAATTTTATAATGGAAAGTTTAAACATATTTAAAAATAAAGGGAATAGTATATTAAATTCCCACCTATCACCCAGCTTCACTAATTAACAACACATGTCAAACTTTTTTCTTCTATTCTCCCTCTCATTCACTTCTTTCCCCCTCATCTCATGTTATTTTAAAATAAATTCCAGAAGTCACATTTAAATTTTTGAAAAATTTAAATATTTAAGTTATAAATGTTTAAGTATGAATCTCTATTAGGATTTCTGAAAAACTACCACAATACTATTAATTACATGCAAACCTAAAATATTTAACACTAATTCCTTAATATCATCAAATATGTAGCCAGTGTTCAGATATTCCTGATTGTCTTATAACATTAACAATTGATTTGTTGAAATTAAGAATCTGTACAAGTTCCACACATTGTAATTAGTTATGTCTTTTAAACTATAGATTTTTGCTCTTCTTTCAAATTTATTAGTTGAAGACACTTGGTTGTTTGTCATGTAGAGTTTCTCGCATTCTGGATTTTGCTAATTTCATCCTCATGGTGTCATTTAAAATGTGCATTTGAACTCTATATTTCCTACAAATTGCACAAATATGTTTTTAAAAATGTTTTTTTTTAACTCCAAACAACACTGAAATAGGACAAAGAAACTGAAGTATCTCTTCATGTGCTTATCTCACCCCCATTCCAGAAGTTATTGATGTTGCTAATTTATCACAGACATTTTCTATCCATGTAAAAATGTAGGAACTGGAATGATGTTTTTTTTTTCCAATTACAGTTGACATTTAATATTATTTTATATCAATTTCAAGTGTACAGAGTAGTGGTGAGACATATATATGATTTACAAAGTGATTCCCCCGATTAATCTAGTACCCACCTGGCACTATATGTCGGTATTACAATATTATCGACTATATTCCCTATGCTTTACTTTACATCCTCATAACTATTTTGTTATGACCAATTTGTATTTCTTTTTTTTATGGGTAATATTTTTTATTTTGTTTTTTTTTTAATAATTTTTTTTCAATGATAGTTGGCATACAATATTATATTAGTTTCAGGTGTACAAATTAGTAATTAGACATTTATATAACTTATGAAGTGATCACCTTAAAAAATCTAGTACCCATCTGACATCATACATAGTTATTACAATATTAGACTATATTTCTTATGCTGTACTTTACATTCCCATGAAAGGACAGGAACTTATTGAAAAGGTATTGGGAAGTACTAGAACTTTGATATATCTCAATAAATATATTTTATTTTGCATATATCAAACAATATTGCTTACAAACAAAAATAATAAATAATATTTATTGAGCACTTAAAATGTGCTGGATATTCTCCCTATTACAAGTATTATCTGATCTAAAACATAGCCTTATAAGGTAAATACTCTTAAATCCCATTTTAAAAATGAGATGATTGTGGAGTAGGGAGATTAAATGGATTGTCCAAGGTTACTCAACGAATAGTCTTGGGGTTGAGAGTTCAAAGTTAAGTTTTGTCTTACACTAAAGTCCACCGTTTTTATTTTATACTCACATGATAACATAAATTGAAAACTTTACTGTAAGGTAATCGTTTGAAAATAAATGATCTGTGATAACTGGAAACATTAAATATTGTTTCACTTGCTGTTATATGATAAGAGATGTCTGCTGAAAAAATACACACTTTTATAGCTTTTCTTCCATTCTTAAAAACACTTCACAGGCATGAACTAATGCTAGAGTTACTGGCCAGAAAATCCTCAGCATGCACATCAAAATGTACCCACGTGGGGGCACCCACAATGCAGCTTTTCTGCCTGTTCACCTGCCCAGAAGCTTCAAGCCCAGCAGAGCTGGAGTTGAGCCAGCTGATGAATTCAGTCTGTTCTACAGAACTCAAGACGATCAGATCTGATGTCTCAAGGAAGAGCCTCCCATATCTCTAATTCTGGGAATTATTTTGCTTAGCATGTTGTCCACACAAAAAATTATTATGTGCTATTAAAACAATAATTAGTGCATTTGCTACAGGCCAAATATCCTAGATATATTAGGATTCAATGACCAAGAACTAAAAATAATTTACTGATTAAAAATTATGTATTTGTTTAAAGGAGTTTTTGGACTTATGCTATGCCAAAATTAGGAGCATGATAATTAATTGGCAGGAGTAAAAATTTGGCATAAAATCAAGCTAAGTGCTTTAAACCGATCTTGCTTGTGTTCATACCAGAGGCATGCTCTCTGATATTGGTATCTATATAAAATATACATAGAAAAAATATGTGTACGTTTATGGTAGTTCAAGGAAAACTTCTGTAGGTATTGCTGCTGAAGTCATCTCTAGGTCAGTCATTTAACCCTCAGAAGCATCAGATAATAGAGATGCTCCTGAGATATACTGATGTCCAAGATGTCATTGACCTAGATGCAGTGGCTATGACTCTTCCTAGAAAAGGTTATTATTCTAGAGCATAAGGAGTGAAGATATTGAAATGAGGTTATACCGGACATGGCTATCACAGTGTCTTTTATACCTACCGCCTTGGCTAAAGAGGCAGATGAAGGCAGCAGTGTTTTATATCTTATAGATCCACCTTTGATATGGCTGATTGCAGTAGAGGGAGCCAAAATATAGAACAGAGAGCAGCTGGGTGGCCTGGCTCAAAACTCTACTCAAAGAGTGACAACCAGACCAATCATATGCTCACTCATAGGAGCTTGATTTAGGAAGCAGAATAGGAGGTGGGTAACATTGAAAACTGATACAAAAGGCTGTATCGAGGGGGTATAATGTAGAAAAGAGGTCAAGATCAAAGCTGGGTTATAAGGAAGCTAAACTGTAGTGAAGGTGAGACAATAATTAAGCAGAAGTTATGAGAAGAAGAAGAGAATGAATCCAGTCTTCAGTGGGAGGAAGAGCAAGAAGTGAGGAGAAGCAGAGACAGGGAGAGGCTGAGCCTTGCTTGTGGTGGAGCACTTGAGAGAAGAGCCACGGCTCTTGTTCCTGAGGGTCCTTGGGTATCGTTCCAGTCTGGGCCCTGTTCATTAGTTGATATGTGGTCCTCGGTCCACCCTGAGTCTTACAAAAAACAGTCATTACTTGTGGAAACTTCAGTGACTATCTCTTCCCTCTCCAACCAAAGAAACTAATTGGAATAGGAGTCTTTTCAGAGTCTTTTTTAAAAAAAATTGTGGTAAAATACACATAACATAAAATTTACCACTGTAACTTTTTAAATGTATAGTATAGGGGCATTAAATACATTCACATTGTTGTATAGCTATCACCACTATCCATCTTCAAAACTTTATCATCATCCCAAACTCTGTACCTATTAAACAGTAGCTCCCCTGCCCCTTCTCTGCAGGCCCTGGTAGTCAATATTCTACCTTCTGTTTACCTATGAATTTGTGTGAGTCCTTTTAGAATAAATATTATTGCTATTAAACGGTTAAGATATTAGTTATACAGTAAACCTGTAAGTGACAAAGCCACTGCCTAGAGTTTTGGGGGAGCTGGAATTATCCCAAATAGCCTGGAAAGTGTAGGCTATTTATTGTGTGCAGTCAATCAACTGCAGGTGGAATGCAAACCAGACAGGAAACCAAACCTGAGGGGGAGGCCCCAAGGGAGTCTGACATGTTGAGCTATGGTCTTTTGCCATGTTGTAGCAAAGAGATTGGTGTGTTCAGAGGAACACTTTCTAATTGTATGAATAAAATGATCCTATCTGGTGAGGGGGAGGGGCAGGGAAAGACTAAGATCTGAGACGATAGGAAGCCAAAAAAAAATTGTGGGTTGAGGTCTGCCATCTCTATTTGGCTAGCATAGAATTATTATAGCTGGATCCCATACTTTGGGAACATTTTTCTAAGAGGCTTTAAAGTGCCATAGAATATATATTTTGCCAGTGGTCATCCTGTACCCTAAACAGTGGGTCTATGAGAAGATGAGAGTAAGCTTAAGCATTATGAGGCAAGGATTTTGGGGACTGGCCTGACCAGTTTCCAAGGAAGCTGGCTGGATGAAGTCGAAATCATGAAATCCAAATTAAGGTATCAGATAAGGTGAGCTAGGATCCTGCAGCAAGATTCTCAGAGCAGTAGCTATGCTGGTGATACTCGATGGGTAATATCATTTTAGTTCAAGTGAAAACAAGATCCCAGACAGCATGTGGGGATCAGGGAACATGGTCCAGATCCTGGGAAAAATAGATTGACAAGGACTAGGTGGATTGATAGATTTCCAGCCAAGCAAACACATTCAAGGCAGGGCTGGACCATTAAATAAACCAGAACAGTGTCAAAAGCCTACTCCTACTAACTGAATTTCTATGTAATTTATGTAAAAGGCTGCTGTTCACTTCTTTCAGGCAAGATTGATGGAAGGAGAGAGAAGCAGCATCTAAAGATAGCCATGCTTTTTCTCTTTAGCATACCAATGGGGTGGGACTGAGCTGGAAATTCGAACATCTTAACTGCCTACTTCTGGGTTTGAGTATGCAAGAACAGAGAGTGTAACAACCAGTGTCTTGCTATAGAGTCTTGATATGTTCCATGGCTTTGTTGACCAATCCCCTCTTTTAAAACATTTCTTGTAAGGCTAAGTGGGCATTGTCCTGAGAAAATGCAACTTCCCTACTTCAGAGACCATCAGCCAAACTCTGGACATGGAACTGGTGTGTTTGATCAGGGCGTTCATGCTGCCAGCTGACCCGGGAGATGGTGTAATGGCACTGACCAATGGGATTCCATGTTATTCTATGTGCTTTGTCCATCCCTGTTATATGCCACTCAGATCCTCCTTCAATGGATTTTATTACCCAGCTGTTAAGATTGTTGATGGCAGACAGCTTTCAGTTGTCAGACATGTTAGGAATTACCTAACCAAGGAGAATGTCCTTACCCAAAGTCTCACCCTTTTTAGGGCAACCCATATCCAATGATTGATCAGTGGGGAATATAAAGGCACTGACATCTAAGCCCAACTTGAGACCATACTGAATGGCCTTTCTAACTCTAGCATTTCCTATAGAGTCAATGCTGATGCAGCTTGACTTTTCTCTCTGCACAATTTTGTTTTTGTTCCTGCTATGGTCTAAATGTTTATGTCTCCCCCCAAATTCATATATTGAAATCCTACCCCCCAAAGGTGATGGTATTAGTTGGTGGGAGCTTCAGGAGTTGACCAGGTCATGAGGGTGGAGCCTTCATGAATGAGATCAGTGCTCTTATTAAAAGGACCTCACAGAGCTCCCTTGCTGTTTCTACCCACGTGAGGGCAGAGCAAGAAGATGCCAGCTATGAACCAGGAAGAGGGTCCTCACCAGAAAATGTGACCGTGCTGGTGCCTTGATCTTGGACTTCTAGCCTCTGGAATGCTGAGAAATAAATTTCTTTTGTTTATAAGCTACCCAGTTGGTGATGTTTTGTTATAGCAGCCCATATGAAGATAGTCCCCTTCCTTCCACAGTTGTTCATCTCAAGGGTATGCCTTTATAAACATCCTTGCCATGGGCTTCAGTTTATAACTTGGTGTTCATTCTTGGTTTCTGTTCTCAAGTCCCTGTTCTGGTGACCTGTCATATATCCTAGTCATCACACTGGGGCCTGGTTTTGTTCTGACTTTGATCTCAGCGTGGGTACTATTGCCTTTTGGTTTTCATTTAGAGAAAATTTGGCAACACTGGCCTAATACCAGTAGCATTCCTTATGTGTGTACAGCCAGAAATATTTTCCAACATTTTCAAACACTCCCTAGCTTGTCGTGCTAGGCTAATTGAAAACCATGCCTTCCTAGGGCCCGGGGCTCTGCACTGAACCCAGCCTGGGACCTCGTTGTCTGATGTCAGAGCATTCCTCACCATTTCCCTGGATTTTGCTGTGCCCTATTTTGTTCACGTGTTAGATGGTTGAATGGC
>NW_011888783.1:15238040-15246983 GCF_000151845.1 Pteropus vampyrus | reverse complement strand
GATGGGTAATATCATTTTAGTTCAAGTGAAAACAAGATCCCAGACAGCATGTGGGGATCAGGGAACATGGTCCAGATCCTGGGAAAAATAGATTGACAAGGACTAGGTGGATTGATAGATTTCCAGCCAAGCAAACACATTCAAGGCAGGGCTGGACCATTAAATAAACCAGAACAGTGTCAAAAGCCTACTCCTACTAACTGAATTTCTATGTAATTTATATAAAAGGCTGCTGTTCACTTCTTTCAGGCAAGATTGATGGAAGGAGAGAGAAGCAGCATCTAAAGATAGCCATGCTTTTTCTCTTTAGCATACCAATGGGGTGGGACTGAGCTGGAAATTCGAACATCTGAACTGCCTACTTCTGGGTTTGAGTATGCAAGAACAGAGAGTGTAACAACCAGTGTCTTGCTATAGAGTCTTGATATGTTCCATGGCTTTATTGACCAATCCCCTCTTTTAAAACATTTCTTGTAAGGCTAAGTGGGCATTGTCCTGAGAAAATGCAACTTCCCTACTTCAGAGACCATCAGCCAAACTCTGGACATGGAACTGGTGTGTTTGATCAGGGCGTTCATGCTGCCAGCTGACCCGGGAGATGGTGTAATGGCACTGACCAATGGGATTCCATGTTATTCTATGTGCTTTGTCCATCCCTGTTATATGCCACTCAGATCCTCCTTCAATGGATTTTATTACCCAGCTGTTAAGATTGTTGATGGCAGACAGCTTTCAGTTGTCAGACATGTTAGGAATTACCTAACCAAGGAGAATGTCCTTACCCAAAGTCTCACCCTTTTTAGGGCAACCCATATCCAATGATTGATCAGTGGGGAATATAAAGGCACTGACATCTAAGCCCAACTTGAGACCATACTGAATGGCCTTTCTAACTCTAGCATTTCCTATAGAGTCAATGCTGATGCAGCTTGACTTTTCTCTCTGCACAATTTTGTTTTTGTTCCTGCTATGGTCTAAATGTTTATGTCTCCCCCCAAATTCATATATTGAAATCCTACCCCCCAAAGGTGATGGTATTAGTTGGTGGGAGCTTCAGGAGTTGACCAGGTCATGAGGGTGGAGCCTTCATGAATGAGATCAGTGCTCTTATTAAAAGGACCTCACAGAGCTCCCTTGCTGTTTCTACCCACGTGAGGGCAGAGCAAGAAGATGCCAGCTATGAACCAGGAAGAGGGTCCTCACCAGAAAATGTGACCGTGCTGGTGCCTTGATCTTGGACTTCTAGCCTCTGGAATGCTGAGAAATAAATTTCTTTTGTTTATAAGCTACCCAGTTGGTGATGTTTTGTTATAGCAGCCCATATGAAGATAGTCCCCTTCCTTCCACAGTTGTTCATCTCAAGGGTATGCCTTTATAAACATCCTTGCCATGGGCTTCAGTTTATAACTTGGTGTTCATTCTTGGTTTCTGTTCTCAAGTCCCTGTTCTGGTGACCTGTCATATATCCTAGTCATCACACTGGGGCCTGGTTTTGTTCTGACTTTGATCTCAGCGTGGGTACTATTGCCTTTTGGTTTTCATTTAGAGAAAATTTGGCAACACTGGCCTAATACCAGTAGCATTCCTTATGTGTGTACAGCCAGAAATATTTTCCAACATTTTCAAACACTCCCTAGCTTGTCGTGCTAGGCTAATTGAAAACCATGCCTTCCTAGGGCCCGGGGCTCTGCACTGAACCCAGCCTGGGACCTCGTTGTCTGATGTCAGAGCATTCCTCACCATTTCCCTGGATTTTGCTGTGCCCTATTTTGTTCACGTGTTAGATGGTTGAATGGCTGCTCTTTCATAGGCTCATATGTCAGAGCCAGAGGAGACTGAGACAAGGGAAATGAGGTGAGGGCTAGTAATAGGTCCACGCAATGTCATCGTTAGGTGTAATCACTGTTATAAAAAGAATAGTGGCCACTTAATCACGGCTTACTACGTGCTTCCACACATAGCTCATCATTTAATTTTCATAACAGCCCTATGAGAAATAATAGTATCTACAGGTAATATTTTATAGGTAGAGAAATTGAGGTACAATATAATTAAGTTACTTGCCCAACGTGACACAGCTAGCAGGTGACAGAACTAAGATTCCACCTTAGGAAGCTAAATCCAGTCACTTAACTTCTCACCTCATGTTGTTTTTTGTCAGTGTTAAGTTGGACCTCGACAAAGCCAGTAGCAGTACAAAGGGCCATCGTTGTCATCTTAAATAGATTAGTTGCTGGAAAAGGGAAGGAAAACCGAACATGAGTTGGTTAAGTCTCAGTTTCCATGGAATTATGTTAAGATTTTATCCATAAACCTGAGTTTTCATCAATTCAGAGCTTCCCAACAGTGAATTGTGTGTGTGTGTGAGATCCCGATTTCTTGCACTCAGAGTGGCCAGGTCTTCAGCAACTTCTCCTATTCACTCTATTGGGATGTACAAATACTATCACGTCTATGCGTGTCTTGCTGTGAAATGCGTAGGGAAAGCATAGCAAATTAGTGGATATTTCATGTTTTTCTGTTCTTACTTTCTTAATCAAATACTTATACTAATACTAAATATGCTGGGTAAGTTTGAGGCCTAAAGGGGTTTTTATTATTATTATTTTTGCTTTTTATTAGTTCAATTTAGATGGTCTGAAGTTTAAATTTTCTGATGTCAGATCTCTTCCTGTCTGGGAAGAAAGCAAGGTTTTAGTATTTGAGACACAAAGAGGAGTGAGATACCAGTAGAATAGTTTGGGGATATTACATTAGAAGATGTTGAATTCAATGAGATTAAAAAAACACACCAAAATTGGGAGCCAACTTAAATATGGTGCTGTGAGATAGGGTGATCTTAAAAGTAAGTGACTCACAGAGCACATAGGGTAACATGAATTTTTAATCTTATCTAAGGGTTTAAAAAACTGATCAACCAATCAAAGAATTATTTAAGCAAATTTCTAAACAAATGTACTTTCAATAAAGACTTACCTGCATTTGCAAATGTCTGAAATATTTCTCCTCAAAGCTTGTGAGAGGTAATCTGAGTACTCAGAACAGCATAGCTTCTCAAACTTTGCTGCACATTAGAATCCCCTGGGGAGAATTTAAAACAAGGCCTTGGCTGCTCTCTATACCAATTAAATCAAGAATCTCTGGGCCTGAAACATCAGCATCCGTATTTAAAAAAATTTCTCAAGTAATTTGAACGTTCGAGAACATGGTTTGGAGCAGCCGTTGTCAAACTTGAGCTGTATTAGAATCACCTTAAGGGCTTCTTAAATTGTAGATCACTGGGTCCCACCCCCCAGAGTTTCTGATTCACTAGGTCTGGTGTGAGGCCTGAAAATTTACATATCTAGCAATCTCCCAAATGGTGCCAATGCTGCTGGTCCATGGAATCCCACTTTGAGAACCACTGATTTGGAGAATTATTTACATATTTGTTAATACCATTTGAAGACATGTAAGTCATGATTTTTTTTTTTTTTTTTTTTTTTGCTGGGCAGCTTAAGTAGATGCAACGTTCTTGGAAAGGAATCTAACCACAGTTGTGAGCGCACTGCACACACAGGTTCTTTGGCAGGGTTACATTCTTGCCCATCTGTTAGGCTGGCAGCATGCCCACGGAGAATGTGCAGGGCATAGGTGCTAACCAAACACGGTTGTAGAGGGGCAGCTTTCATCACACAGCAAGCGTCATTTCTTGGGCCAGGCAATCCTGCTGTTAGCAAACAGCTCCAATCTGAGGCCACATGCTTCCTCACATTTGTAGATGCTGAGGACAGATTTAAAAATAAATAATCAACAAATGGTTGATTATAGTTCTCCCTCAATCTGCCTTAGCATTGTAATTTGGCATGTAGGGAAACACTCTCTTTGGTGAGCTTAAGCCATTCCTAAGGACTTTACATATGTAATGCTTTAAAACTGCAAGATTTGGATCAGCTGCACTTATTCACTTGTAGATATCATTATCATTTTTTTTTGTTTTCTTTATATATATTTAAATTTAAATTTTTTTTAATTTTTAAGTTTATTTCTCTTTATGTTTTTAAAATTTTTTGTTTAGGTTCTCATTCTCTTTCTGAGCGAGGTTTTTCCCTTTTATTTCCAGTTTTCTGAAGTCTCTGATTTGACTTTTCAAATACAGAAGAGTCCTATTATAAATTTAGACAGAGTGGGGAGTTTCAGCTATGAAATCCAATTACATCATAAATCAATTAGTTTGATTACAAATCAAAATATATATTATTTTATTTGTCCCATATTCAAACCTGGGCTATGAGGAAGTATTTGAATATTTCTAGATTAAAATATTAGTTTTTAGATGAAAAGTTCTTTGAGCTCTTTAAAATAAATAAAACAATAAAAAAATCAATTTATTTATAAGAAAAAAACTATTGATTTATAAGACCTGCAAAAATCTTATTTTCTTTTAAGAAAGCATACCGAATATGTTAGGATTGTACAAGGGAACCTAAGGCTGGGAGAATGGATGGGCAAGGGAAAGTGAGAAGAGACTGACCTCTTCCTTTACTATGGCTGCATTTTATATTGGATTAAAGGGGCTTAAAAGGGGAGTCAGAGGTGTGAAGCATTATGTACCCCAAATTACAGGGTAAGGAACCTCTGGTTGTAAAACCTAAAACAAAGTTAAATAATAAATCGTGACTATGGAAAATAATTTTTATCAATTATCTCCACTTGGTTGGATGAAGAAAGTCATAGATAAAAGTGGATTTAGAAATGATAATTAGATAACTTTCCTTATTAGCCTCTAAAGCCCTTGAAAGTGTCTATCTTTTACAATTTCTGTAGAAGTCTGTTGACCAACTGTTCAACTTCTGTATACAAATACTTCCTCTTGAGGGAAAGTCTTGGAGTTAAATTAAGGGGAAAACAAAAACCATTTTATAATTAAATGTTATTTTCTTTATTAGTAATAATTATTTTTCAAGAAAAGTTTTTTATTCATTTTTATTTTTGAGGTTGGATTTGTGGCTATACCGAAATAGGATTTCAATGGGAGCAAATGGGGAATGAGCCTATGGATTCGGCTAGCATTTACAACATCATTGCATTGAGAAAATATGATCCAAGAGTGGAGCATACAGCTTAGAAATGGACAAAGAGCTTGGGAAGAAAATCTCTTCAAAAACAGAATCATTTGCACACAAGAGTTTTATGAGTAGGAAATCAGCACATTAAGTATACTTTTCTTACACTTCTCAGTTGGGATATTATGCAGTTTATAGACTAAATTACTATTCCATTGCAACCTTAGGGAAACATTCCTTTGGAACAATTTCTAATTATCTGAATAAATCGACCTCTGTATAGAGAATGAAAGAAATGGAAAGAGCTAAACATATCACACACCTAAAACATCAATTTAAAACATTTTATGTAGCATTCAAGTAAACTTCTGAAGTTTCAAAAGGTGGAAATTATTTTATAGTAAAGTCGCAAAGTCTAAAGGCAAAATGGTGGCTTTCAGAAAACATCTTTATTGAAGTATAATTGACACAAAATAAACTGCAGATATTTAAAGTATATAATATGATAGGTTTTCACATATGTATATATCTGAATCCATTACCACAATCAAGACGATGAACACATCCATTATCCTGCAAAGTTTCCTTGTCCTCTGTAGCCCCTTTCCGTCCAACAGCACCTCCTCAACCCGTCCCAGCAACCACTGATCTGCTTTCTATTACTATTGATTAGTTTGTGTTTTATGGAGTTTTCTATAAATGGAATCACACGGTCTATACTCATTTTTGTCTGAATTCTTTCACTCGGCATAATTATTTTGAGAATTAAATTAAAAATCAACAACTGAAGGAAATTTGGGGAATGCACAAACATATGGAAATTTGAATTATAAACTCCTAAATAACCAGTGGGTTGAAGAAAAAAATTAAAAAAGAAAATTAGAAAATAGTTGAGATTAGTGAGAATAAAAGCACAAATACCAGAACGTAGGGGATGCAGCTAAAGTGGTGCTTAGTGGGAAATTTATAGCTATAAATGCCTATACTAAAAAAGAAGAAAAATCTCAATGAATATTCTAACTTTTCACTTTAAGACACTGGAAAAGAAGAGAAAACTAAGCTCAAAGTAAAGAGAAGAAAAGAAATAATAAAGATTGGGCAAAAAGAAATGAAATAGAGAATAGAAAAATGAGAGAAAATCAAGATTTTGAACACTTGGTCCTTGAAGTAATCAACAAAATTGATAATCCTTTAGCTCAACTAACCAAGAAAAAAAGAAAGAAAGAAAGAAAGAAAGAAGACCCAGCTTACTAAAATCAAGAATGAAAGAGGGAACATAATTACTGACCTTAAAAAAACCAAAAGAATTAGAGGAAAATGCCATTAACAATTATATGCCAATAAATTACATAACCTAAATGAAATGGACAAATGCCGACACAGACACAAACTATTAATACAGACTTAAGAAGAAACAGCAAATCTGAATAGCTCTATAACAAGTAAAGAGCCCGAATAAGTAATCAAAAAAACTTCCCACAAAGAAAAGCCCAGGATGTGATGGTTTCACTGATGAACTCTATCAAATGTCTAAAGAAGAATTAACACCAATCCTTTACAAACTCGTAAAAAACAGTAGAGGGAACACAACCCAACTTATTCTTATGAGGCCAATATTACCATTATACTAAAACCAGACAAAGACATCACAAGAAAAGAAAACTGCTGCCTAATGTCCCTTATGGATACAGATGTAAAATTCCTTAACAAAAACGACGAAAAACTAGCAAACTCAGTCCAACAACATAAAAAGAAATTGTACACCATGACCAAATGGGATTCATCACAGGAATGAAAAGTTGGTTTAACATCTAAGAAATCAATAAATATAATACACTACACTAATAGAATAAAAGACAAAAACCACAGGATTATCTCAATAATCATAGAAAAAGAATTTGACAGAATCCAACAACATTTACAACAAAAACACTCAACAAACTGGGACTAGAAAGAAACTGCTTTAACCCAATAAAGGGAATCTATGAAGAACCCACAACTACATCATACTTAGTGGTGAGAGACTAAGATCAGAAACAAGACAGAGATGACTCCTCTCACCACTTCTATTTCATATTGCACTAGAAACTCTAGCTAAGACAATTAGACAAAACAAAGAAATAAAAGCTACCTGGATTGGAAAGAAAGAAGTAAAAGTATCTCAATTTGCAGATGACATGATCTTGTAAATAGAAAATACTACAGAACCCACTAAAAAACTATGGAATTAATAAATAAATCAATTTGCGACATACGAGATTATACAAATCACTTTTCTTTCATATACTAGCAATGAACAATCTGAAAATGAAATTTAAAACAATTTTATTTATAATAGCATCAAAAAATAAAATACTTAAAGTAAATTTAACAAAAGAAGTGTCAGATTTGCACATTGAAAACCACAAAACATTATTGAAAGAAATTAAAGAATATTTAAATAAACAGAAAGACATCCATGCATATGAATTGGTAGACTTACTATTGATAAGATGAGAATAGCCTCAAATTGATCTCCAGATTCAATACAATTTCTGTAAAAATTCCAGCCAGAATTTTTAATAATTGATAATCTGATCCTAAATTCATATAAAAATATGAAGCTTAAATAATCAAAGCAATTTTTGAAAAGAGGAATAAAATTGGAAATTTTACTATTCCTGATTTCAAAGCCACAGTAATCAAGACAGTGTAGTGCCAACATAAGGATAGATCAATGGAATAGAATTGAGAGTCCAGAAACAAATTCCCATGTTTATGGTAAATTCATATTTTGGCAAGGGTGCCCAGACAATTTAATGGGGGAAGAATATTGTCGGCAAATGGTGCTAGGATAACTGGATATTCACATGCAAAAGAATCATTTGGATCCATGTCTTGTGCCATACACAAAATTTGACTCAAAAAATGTCAGAAACCTAAATGTAAGATATAAAACTTTAAAACTTTTAAAAGAAAACGTAAGCATAAACCTTCATGACTTTGAATTAGTCAATAGTTTCTTAGGTATTACACCAAAGCCCAAGTAACAAAAGAAAAAATAAATGAATTGGACATCATCGAAATTAAAATTTTTGTTTCAAAGGACACTACAAAAAGTAAAAACAGCCGAGAATGGAAGAACATATTTGCAAATCATATATGTGGTAAGAGTCCAGAATATATAAAGACTACTTAACTCATTAATAAAAAGACAAATAGCTTAATTTAAAAGTTGACAAAAAATTTGAATAGATATTTCTCCAAAGAAGATATACGAATGGCCAATAACACATGAAAAGATGCTAAAAATCATTACTATTAGGGAAATGTAAATCAAACCACAATGAGATACCACTTGTTGTGGGTTGAACTGTGTTCCCCCAAAAGATATATTGAAGTCTGGTACCTGTGAATATGACCTTCTTTGGAAATAGTTTTTGCAGATCATGGTGAATGGGTCCTAATCCAACATGATTGGAGAAGAGACACAGAGGTATAGGGGAGAATTCCAAGTGATGACAGAGTCAGAGGCTGAAGTGATGCATCTACAAGCCCTGAAATGCTAAGGATTATTGGTAATGCAAGAAACTAAGAGAAAGGTATGGAACCACATTTCTCTTAGAGCCTTTAGAGAGAGCATGACCTCGCTGACACTTTGATTTCAGACCTCTAGTCTCAGAATATGAAAGAATAAATTTCTGTTGTTTTAATCACTCAGTTTGTGGTAGTTTGTTAGAGCAGCCCTAGAAATCTAATATGCTGCTTCATTCTCACTAAGATGGATAAAATAAAAAAGATAGACAATACCAAGTGTTGTGAAGTTGTGGAGAAATTGGAACCCTCATATACTGCTGATAGGAATGTAAAATGATACAGCCACTTATAATATAAAATGTCCCAAATAGGCATCTGTGGA
>NW_011888783.1:15237329-15237990 GCF_000151845.1 Pteropus vampyrus | reverse complement strand
TTGTGGAGAAATTGGAACCCTCATATACTGCTGATAGGAATGTAAAATGATACAGCCACTTATAATATAAAATGTCCCAAATAGGCATCTGTGGAGGCAGAAGATAGATTTGATTAGTGGTTGCTTAGGGCTGGGGGTGAGGAATGAATGAAAAATGGCTGCTAATGGGTATGTTATTTCATTTGGGGTTGATGAAATGTTCTAAAATTAAATAGTGATGATGGTTGTACAACTTTGTGACATACTAAAAACCATTAAAGTGTACCTTTAAACAGGTGAATTTTATGATATGTGAATTATAAACCAATATAACTACTAAGAAAGAATTCCTTGATCTGGGGTGGTTTTCATTTTTACTGTGCTGACCTCACTTTGCTGTTTCTCACCAGTGAGATCTTATACATTCTGTGCCTAGAATGTTTTTCCCAATTTTGTCTACTCGTAAATCCCTATTGATTCTTCAAAACCCAGTTTATGCATCACCTCTTCTGTGAAGCTTCTGTCCTCCCAGGAAATTAAGCACTCTTCTGTGTTGCCTTTTTTTAAAATTGAAATATAATTGACACATAACATTATATTAGTTTCAGGTGTACAACATAATGATTCGATATTTGTATATGTTGCAAAATGATCACCACAATAAGTCTAGTTAACATCCTCC
>NW_011888783.1:15209418-15235999 GCF_000151845.1 Pteropus vampyrus | reverse complement strand
ATAACATTATATTAGTTTCAGGTGTACAACATAATGATTCGATATTTGTATATGTTGCAAAATGATCACCACAATAAGTCTAGTTAACATCCTCCACCACATAGTTATTTTTCTTGTGATTTTTCTTGTGATGAGAACTTTTGAGATCTATTCTCTTAGTAAATTTCAAATACAGAATACAGTATTATTAGCTACAGCCATCATGCTGTACATTACATTCCCTAGGACTTATTTATTTTATAATTGGAAGTTTATACCTTTTGACCCACTTCAACCATTTTGCCCACCCCAACCCTTGCCTCTGGCAAATACCAATCTATTCTTTATATATATGAGGTTTTGTTTGTTTTGTTTTTAGATTTCACATATAAGTGAGATCATACAATATTTGTCTGACTTATTTTACTTAGCATAATACCCTCAGGTGTTGTCTTAGATTTGGTACTTGTGGGAACAGTTGCACATTTCTCATTGTATTGCCACTCTTCATTTCCTTTTTGCTTCAATTTCCCCTGTAGATTGTGTTCCTCTCTGAAGATGAGGAACGTATCTTACCACATTTGCATCTATCCTCAGTGCTCATTACTGTGCCTGGCATGTAGCAGACACTCAGTAAGTGCTTGCTAAATCCAATTGAATAGTTTGAAAACATATGGACAAAGCTCAGGAGTCAACAGCAAAGAAAGAATTACACATAGGGTGTGGTCACGAACACTATTTCCTAATTAGGCTGCTAAGAACATGGTGATAACATGGCATTTTGAGGCACCTATGGTTACTAAAGCTCTCAAATTTTTCCTTTTATTACCCTAGCTATACTCGAAAAGCCAGTTGGCTTTTAGCTTTTGTTCCTCTTTACCCCTCTTCTCCTGCTCTCCCTCCTCTTTTCCTCCCTCCCCTGCACCGACCTTTCTCTTTATTCATGAGTGAACATATACGTTTTTTTTTTCCTATTAACTTTTCTTAACCTTCAGGCTTACAACAAAGGTTTCAAAAATCATTCAAAGAATTCTCATATGCCCTTCACCCAGCTTCCCAAATGTTAACATTTTATAAAACCATAGTAACAGTGATCAAATTAATAATTATACAATGGAAATTAACTAACCTACTGACCTTATTCAAATTTTGCCAGTTGTCCCTTTAATGTTGGTTTCCTGGTCTAGGAACCAATACAGAATCGGAGTCATGGGATAGTTTCTCAGTCTCTCATGACCTTGACACTTTCATGGAATATAGGGCAATTGTTTTGAAGACCGCTCTTTAATTTAACAAATGCATGCAGATACTTTTTGTAGGCACCGTGCGAGTCTCTGGAGTACTTTAGGTTCACTCTTTGCCCCCAGGAAGCTAGTCTTTTCATGAAGAGATTCAGAGATGCACAAATTAACAGGTAATTACAATACAGGGTAATAAATGCAATAATGGAGTATGGAAAGGATATTAGAAGGGTCAACTGGATATATCTGGGGTAATCTGGAAGGGCTTCTTGCAAGAGATGACATCTAAACCAAGAGCAGAAGGATGAGGAAGTGAGCAAGGCAGAAGCTGGGGCCCTAGGAGAAGAGTGTTCCAGGCAAAATTTAATCCATCGAGTATAGCAGAATATCGCAGTCATTTAAAAAAAAAACCCTAAATACTCCTTGTAAAAATCTTTATAATCAGGACCACATTTGAACATGTTGAAGAAATCTGCTCTGACCTTTTCTGTCTTGTCAGAATTCATTTAAAAACCTTTGACCCTCTGACATTCATCCTTGTACTTTGGCAATTTCAGAAGTTCCAACAATAAAATTGACTTTAAGAAGCACAATAAATGTGAAGCTAAAGAAAAAAGAAAGTTTTTTTTTTTTTTGTTGAGGTGAATTAATACAAGTAAATTCTGAAGTACATGAATGATTAAAGATGGTATAAAATGAAATTAATTTATCAGAGGGACTCTGGCCTTGGTCATTGCCAAGAAGCAATCACATAAATGTCATAATAAAGTTAGACAAAAAGATAATTGTGTAACCTTTTTGTATCTTGTAATACTCAACAGGAATAGTTCCCATTTGAACACAAGGGTTATTATAGGTTCACGTACCAGATAGCTGGCCAGACTCATTTAAAACCGGGCATTCATAGTTTGGCTTGTGAACCTGAGTCTATCATCAGTCAGGTTCAAATGTTTTTGGTTACAAACCTCTTTCTTTTCCTCCATCTTCTTTTGTGTTCTCTATTTTCCTTTCTGGTACCGGCTTTTCCTCACCTTACCCAAGCTTCCAAAACTTCACTGATCATAATCCTTCATCTCTTTAGCCACTGTGATTGTCTTGAAGAGTGAGAAACAATACTTCAGCAGGGCCAATCACAGCCTTTTACTGGGATATTTCAAACTGGATCTAGAGAAGCCCCATTCCTCTCTAGTTGAAGAGTTAATCACGTTGGAGTCTGGAAGCCATAACTAGCCACAAATCCTCCTGATGCTGAAAAAGATTTGCAGTCGATATGTGAGAAAACAAAGAGGCTGAGGAAGAGTTGTGATGGCATCAGCTCTAACCATCCTTTGTTTATTGTTTTTTTTCCTTTGTTTTATTTATTTCTTAACAGCTTTAATTCACATATCATATAATTCACTCATTCAAAGTATGCACTTTGATAGTTTTTAGTATATTCACTAAAAACTGAGTTCTATAACCATCTATAGAGTTCTATAACCATCACCACAGTCAGTTTTAATATAAGAGTTTATCTCTGGACCCTTAATTCTATTCCATTTGATTTATATGTCTATCCTTATGTATACATCTTTTGGTTCACTGATCTCCCGCTCTGCTGACACAGAATTTATACTATCTATTTTTATTGGTTATCCTCAAAATTTTATTATACATTATTTAACTGAACAAAGCCTAAAGTTACACAATTCTTAATTTACTTTGGAATAATACAAGTCTTCAGAACTCCTTAACTTGAATCACACCCTTTCCCTTTCTGATGTTTAGGCAATTGTCCATTATCTTAGTTCTGTCCTTTTCTTTTTCCAACCTCACAAATTAGAACAGACAGTAATTGTGTACATCATTACTATTTTATTTCCTATTTCTTCTCATATCTCAGATCATCATTCTGAAGTCACTTTCATTGTTCTTAAAGTACCTCTTTTAGAAATTCTTTTAGGGAAAGTCTGTAGGTTGTAAACTCAGTTTTTGCTTAAATGAAATTGTCATTATTTCAGTATCATTCTTGAAAGATAATTTTGTAGGGTACGCAATTCTTGATTAAGAATTTTTTTTTATCTCTCAGTATTTGGGAGAAATATTGGCTCCTGGCTTTCATTTTAGATATTGATAAATCTACTATCTTGTTTGTCATTCCTTTGTAACTTATTTCTCTTTACTCTCAGACTGATTTTAAGATTTTTGTCTTTGCTGTTTTGCCTTTTTACATGATACCTCCAAGTATGAATTTCTTTTTATTTATATTTTAATTCAAGAAAAATTCCATCCACTATTTCTCCAAAGATTTCTTCTCTAATTCTCTATAATCTTTCCTGCTGGAACTCCAACTAAACATTGAGACATACCTCACACCATACACAAAAATAGTTTGGATTAAGACTTAAATGTGAAATTCATTTTTCTTTTTAAATTTTAGGAGAACATTTTTAGTACTTTGGGATAAGGAAGGATTTCTTAAGCAAGACACAATAAAGCATACACTTAAAGGAAAACATGAATGAATCTGACTACATTCAGGTTAAAAAACATCTGAACAAAAAAGAACACCATTAGAAATATAAAGTTTTTTTGTTTGGAGTCATTATAAACTTATGAATTTTAACATATAAGTTGTATTTCAACTCTTTGATTATTTTTCTTCTAATGCTCAAATTACCTTATCTTTGGTCAGTAGAAACCTCTTCAAGTTGGCTCCTGAGCACTGCTAATGTAACTCTGGCAGACTTTTTTAGCTTCCCCATTTCAATTGTTATGTGTAGACTCACCCTATACATTTCCTGTTCCACATCTTCATTTCTCCAAGGATCCTTGTTTTTTTTTTTTTTTTTTTAGTGAGAAACAGTATTTGGAATCTACAGCCTGTTCCCCTGTGAAGGATTCTAGGGAACTAACTTATGATATTGAAAACTGCTAAAGGGAAAATAATATTGATCTTACCTTTTCTATATGAACTGTACCTCAGGTTATCAATAGTTCATAAAGAGAGATTTTTTGTTCTAATTTCTGTGTTTCAAAAGAAGTATTCCAACTAACAAATGAAGATGGACTGGTATCATTAGAATATCATCATTTTGCAACCCCTATCAAATTAATAGATCGGGGCAAAGGTCATTTAATGAAAGCTAGCTCTCAAAAAGAGAGACAGCTAGACATTATGTAACTCTTGATAGAATTGTACTACACATCAATGAAGTAATTTTGCCAAAAAACTGCAGTTGAGTCTATTCAAGTGTCTCAATCTAACTACCAATTTACAGAAAATACAAGGGAGAAGGAACATGTTACAGTATACTACATAGATTCAAGCAGCAAAATTCCAATCTTAGGAACTTTACAAGCCAAAAACCTGGCATCTCAATGATAATAAAAACATTTCTAAAAAATAAAAAAGAGAGAGAAATCTAGGGGTAACCCGTAGATTAAAATATACTTAAGAAACATATCAATTAAATGAATGGTTATTGACTATTGGATATTGATTATAAATGGTTATTTAAATATTGACTCAAACAAACAAACTGTAAAAACATTTAGGAAGCAATTGGGGAAATATAAACTGGATAAATGACTGGATAATTTGATGATAGTAAGATATTGTTCTTTTTTTACATGTTATTAGGTTGACGATGGTATTATCATTCTGATTTTACAAAGAGTTCTTTTCCTTAGAGATTCACACTGAAATATCTATGCAGGAAGTTATATGATATATGGGACTTTTCTTCTAAATAACCTGGTGGTAGGGAGTGCAGGCTGGTGGTATAGATGAAACAATATTGATGAACTGGGTAGACGGGTTATATCATTATATTATTCTATGTGGTATATGCTTGAAGATGCCCTAATAAGACTTTTTTTTTTAAATTGAAAAGACAATCTACCACCTAGGAAGAGATATCATTAATGCCTAGAATTTAAAAAAAATCATATATAAAAAGAAGTTCCTAATATTAATAAGAGAAAGGCCAAATATCCAACTTCAAAATTGGGCAAAGGATATGAATAAACAGTTTATAGATCAAGCTCTAATGATAATGAAACATATTACAAGATGTTCAGCTTTACTATTATTCAGAAAAATGCAAATCAAAACCACACTGAGCTATCTTTGTACAACCACTAGTTTCATAAACATTAAAATGCTAGATGACACCACATGTAAGAACTACATGGAGAAATGAGAACTGTCCTTTACAATGGTAGGAATTAAAATTTTTATTTCCACATTGGAGACCAACAGGGTAATAGCTAGAAAGTCTGAAAATTTGCACATCTCCCCCAAATTACGAGACTCTTGCCTTCCTAGCTTTTTGTGAGGATGGGATGCAGGTATGTGATCGTGTCTGCAAAACAGATGCATCAGCTCCAAGCTTTGAATCTGAAGACAGTGTTAAAAAAGTAGGGATCAAGCGGAACCCTTTTAGTGAAAGTGGCATCGGCCACAGCTCCTACATACAATTTCTAGAGGCAGCAATGACTACAGTCCTAGAAATAGCACCAGCATTAAGCATTTGCCATTTTAGAAATAAAAGGGACAATACCTTTAAGCAGAGTAGCACTGTCCTCATTAGATCAATTCCATGGTGTGATATTAGGTAGTTTATCTTCAAGTTGGTTCTCAAGCCCTTCCTCAGATTCTGTAAGCTATCCCACATTCTTTAAAAAAATATTTTTCATGGCTAAATGATTCATAATAGCTGTTTGTCGCTCATACCTAAGAATTTTGACTGATGTGGAAAGCGATTTGGCAATATCTATTAAAACTGAAGGTATACATACCCTGCAGTCCAGCAGTTCCACTGCTGCATATATAATTTAGAGCAGTATTGTACAGTAGAAATTTATGTGATATAATGACCATACCATCTAATATGCTAGCCACTAGCCACATGTGACTACTGAGCACTTGAAATGTGGCTAGCATGACTGAAGAATTAAAATTTTAATTTTATGTGATTAATTTAATTAATTGCTTTTAATTAATTTAAATTTAAGTAGCCACGTGTGGGTAGTGGCTACTTTGTTAAACAACACCATTCAAGCAAAATGCTTGCCCATGTGCACAAAGATACTCATTATAGTAATATTTGCAATAATAAAAAATCAGAAACAAGCCATAGTCACAAAAATATCATAAAGCAGTCAAAAATCAATAAGTCGAGTTTATATTTTCAACACAAATTATCTCAGGAACACAATTTGGAGGTGAAAAGTAAGCTGTATTATGATAAATACAATGTGGTACCACTTTATGTAAAGTTAAAAAAAACAGAATTATTCTTTATATTGTTTATTGACTTAAAAAATGTAGTAAAATTTTAAAAAACACAGAAGGGAAGGCTTTGCACTAAATTCAGGAGTGTGCTCCCTCTGGTAAGAGAGGAGAGAGAATTGGAGGTCTTCAACTTTATACATTCTAAGATTTGTTAAAGCTTGGGTAAGTATCATTAATTTGTTTTATTATTATGAGCATTTTATCAATATCTGAATATTCTATACATCAAAATATTAAACATTATATATATAAATCTTTTGTACATTGACTAACAGACCTACTTGCCCTTTCAACCTCCTTTCATTCCAACGATCATAAAGGTTATCTGTCCTCCCAAATCAATTCTCCTCTTCTTCCATAATCATGGAGATGTGGCTTGGATGAGATTTCTCATTTCCTAGTCCCCATTTTAGTGAGGTGTGGGTGTGTGGCTAAGCTCTTGCCAATGGATGGGAGGTGACTATCTTGTCTCCCACAGATTGCTGGCTCTGGGCTTCTGGGCATCAGCCTTCCTGGCTGCTGGAATGGTAACAACAAATGTGGCCTTGGAAGCCATGTGTGGAAGGTGGACGGCTGTCATCAGCCTCAATCTCTGAATGGCTATGTGGAACAGAGCTGGCCAGCTACCTGTGACTGTTACCTGAGACAGAAATAAACTTCTTTGTTTCTTAAGCCTGATCAACAGCGTCTCATTATGGCAGCTCCTTTAGATATGTAATCGTACCCTTCTTTTTTTCACTGACTGTGTTCCAAATTACTGCGTTGTTTGTGGAATTTACTACTCTCTTTACTAAAGTAAGGTAAAATAATAGTAATTTTCACTCTTATTTAGGAAATATTAAGTATGATAAGTTTTTATGACTGCCAGACATAGGATAGTGAATAGAAGATAATACAAATATTTTTATAGCAGTTGTAATTTACTAAGAATTTCAAATCTAAAACACCTGGGCCTGCCTCTATTTCCAACCTCTTACTCACAAAGAAACCATGATCCAGAGTTATTGAAATTGACTAGGTTCACACCATGAGCTAGTGCTAGAACTTCATTCCTCACCTCCTCTCAGTGCCTCCCTTGCTTAGAATGGAACTTAGATATAATTTGGTTGAGGTATGATGCTTGAATTCTACCCACAGAAATTAATTGGAACATTAGGATAAGATATACACACTCCCGGGAATTTATAAATCTGGGCCACTCTGAATGTTCACTTATACATATATTGTTAAAATAAACTTCTCAGAGCTAGTTAGAAGTTTGAGACACAGTAATAAGTCTGAACATAAATTCAGCATACAGACTCAAAGGCGCAGATGGTATTCTTCATTCTGAAAGGTGAGAATTCACTTTCCATAAGGTAATGCCTCTCTAACTTTTCCCTTGAAGTTCCTCAGCCACCATGAACAGCGAACAGCCCTTTGTGTGAGGGCAAAAGAATAGAGAAAAGCTCTGTGTGTAAAACCTAGAGCTCCTTCCTCATGAACAAAATCGCTTTGAAGGGTAGTACTTTTTAATTTCATGCTGATTTTTACATGTTACTCCACAACGTGGCTTTATTTGTTTCAATATATTTATTTAATATATATTTTCTTAATCCCTCTTCCAAATCTTTGTGGGAAGTTGATGCCTTATTTGTCTTGTGTCTGGAAACACTTTCTCATGTCCACAGGGTATAAATCTCCTATTTTTATAGCTATTTATAGCTATTTGACATGAGAGTACTTAATGCTCTCATTTCAGAGTATCATCTCTCTTTCACTCCCCCTTGAAATTCGGGTCAAAGTTGCCTAGAATTAAAATCTTCCTGCAGGGGCTGTTTAAAAACTGGGACTAGCGATATTCCCATGAGAGCCCAGAAACTTTTCTTTTGGAAGGAAGAAGAGGGTGGGTCATTTGCACTTTGACTGGAAAAAATATGGACAATAGAGCATTAGTGCTAAAAGGGATGCTAGAGATTATTTAATTCATAGCAATGATTCATAGACGAAGAAACAAAATCCCAGCGAGATTATGACTCCTGCTCTATTTATTTAGAGAGGAATTTATTATATCTATCTGCTTCTTTATTTTGTTCCTCAAGAATTCTAAGTTTCTTGCTCCAAATTGTAAAACTGGCCAAATGACACTTATTTTTTTTATTGATTAATAGTTAGTTGGGATATCTTTTGCCCGCAGTCTAGATTACTACTAGCTATAGAATGTATAGTGGCCATCAGCTGCTTCTTAAATTACCAAGAATTTGTTGAACATTTCTAGTTTCTTAACTCTTCAAGGTGATCAGTACAATTGAGACGGACATTCTGGTAGATGATTTTCGAATCCTTTTGCATTTGAAATGCCATTTAAAATCAACATCATTTTAAGCAATGTTCAGTAACAACACCTAATAGCAGTCCTGAATCATAAGAAGAAATTAATTATTTATGTAATGCTACAATTCAAAGGCCTAGAGCAGGGTTGGCATTTTTTTTTTTTTTCCTGTAAAGGGCAAGATAGTAAATATTTTAGGCTTTGCAGGTCATATAGTCTCTGTTAAAACTACTCAACAATGTCATTGTAGTGTTAAAGCAGCCATAAACAATATGTAAAAGAATGAGTGTGACTATGTTCCAATAAAATACTATTTACAAAAACAGGCAGCATGCTGAATTTGGCCTTCAGGCTGTGGTTTGAAGACCCCTGCCTTGGACTCCTATATTTTATAGGCTTTAAGTGGTGTGTGTATAAAGTCGCCCAGAATGCTTGCTTTAAAAATGCTCCTAATCTTTTGTTTGGTTAGTTTTATTTATTTTTTAAATAGCTCCTACATATTTTAATAAATTGACTGTAAACCTAAGTGACAGGATACTTCTAGAGATGTGTGTGTGGCCTGGCAAAGGCCATGTACTATGGCTCATCTTGGCTACCTCATCTGTAAAATGGCGTATAACATACTCCTTATTTAGTTGTTATTTCTGAGCTAGCTAGCTCAGGAATGATAGTAGAATGCACTAAAGACACGAAGTTTCCATCCTAGCCTCTTGTGTGGCTTGCTAAGAGTTAGCTCAGCTTATCTGAATCATAAAGAATGACACTTACCCACATCTCATGGGGGCGACAAGGACAGCTCTATGGATATGCCAAATGTCATCTATCTAATACTTAAGTGTTATTGGAGCTCGACATGTCCACACACTTCAATTGTTGCACACTGATGACTGCTGGGCCTCATGGTCTTGTGGTTTCCACCAAACAACCTGAGAAGGAAGATAAAAAGGAAAGAAAACTAACAAAACAGAAAAAAGATATCAAAGGTAAGGATAATGGTTGAGTGGATAATGGCAGGCAACATCTTTAGCTACCATGAAAAGTATTAAGCCAATGTGTTTGTTGAATTCATTTTGTTGGTGGTCACTTTGTGTTCACTCTGAATATCCAGCAGTTAGCTAAGTAAACACACATGACTGATGAAAGAAGAAAGGGAACTATTTTTACAGGGGCCATTAAACTTTAACTACCATCTGGCAGGGAATGATTAGAGAAGATCAAAATTAAGGCAGTCAACACAAATGCTGTGTGAATACCTCAGGGAATTAACATGGATAAAGACAGTGAACTTGTGGTTAAATAAAGAGACAGACATAAGAGGGAAGTGGTGAACACATCCTTTATAGCTTTGGATCTCATGGTCACATTCATTGCCAAAGGAGCTCAAAAAGGGGAGAAATAATAGGGAGTCCATGAGAAAATCTGAAACACCTGGAAATAATCAGATGCTCTGCACCAATCATAAAAAAGAAAGTTAAAGAACTACACAGGACCACATCATTTGGGCTTCCTCCCTACCCAGGAAGGAAATGTTTATAGGAGATGTGTGTTGAAATTGGCAGATAGTTAATATTCAGATTAGCCTACTATTTAATTGTAGGAAATGGCTGTATATACTGCTGGGAAAAAAACATCAGGAACTATATCCTTGTGAACACTAAAGACTCTATAATTTCTGGGAATCACCGTTCGCCCACTAATTGAACAGTCACCCAGCAGGTAGTCAGAGGGAAAATATGAAAAAGAGAAGTTTGGCCTTACTTTTTCAGGATGCATCTTTGTCTTCCATCAATTAATAGCATAGTATCTAATCCTACAGCAACTTCATCCTGTTGAAAGCACACGTAAAAGATTCTTGGAGAAAGTTACTCTTTTTTTTTTTTTGGTAGTTTGTCTCTGTATTTAGATAAACTCATAAGGCCAAACTTCTAAACATCTGAAAGAACTATCACAAGATAACTGAGCTGGGTGGATCCCTTAGCCCTCTCTCAGTTTTGAAATCAGAAGCTCCGTCTGGGAAAGTCCAGGGCCCTGATTAATTAATTAATTAGTTAATTAACTAGTTATTTAATTAAGTAATTAATGAAATATATCTGACATATGACATTATAAAATTTAAGATGTATAATACATTGGTTTAATATATTTATATACTATAATATGACTACTACTGTAGTGATAGTTAGCCCCTCTATCACATCATATAATTGTTATTGATTTTTTGTGGTGGGAATAATTAACATCTAGTCTCTTAGCAAGTTTGATGATTATAATACAATATTACCGCCCACGTTCACTATATTGCATATAGGGCCAGAATTTTGATTACTGGAATAATCAAGACTGGTTTGGAACAAATGAGCTGAAGCTAGTCTGTCCCAGGATTCAAAATGGAAAGATCCTGAGGCAAGGGAGAATGTGTTACTTGAGGCAGTGCGCATGGAAATTTACAATGAAGTTTTTCTCTCACTCTCTGATTTCTTCTTATTTAAGGATTTAACTCTATATCAGGCACTGTGCAAGGTGCATTTCCATCCCTTATCTTGTTTGATCATCAGTACAATCCTATGAGGTATGCGTGATGATCCCTATTGTACAGAGGGGAAAATTGAGAACCAAGACAGAGAGAGGTTTAAGCAACTGGTCCAAGGATAAGGCCACATGGTTAATGCTGGAACGAGGTCTTACTCTCCATACCGGAACTTCTCTACCATGGAACAATCTCTCTCCTGTAGCTCTACTAGCACCAAAGCTCCAGTTCCCTAGTATTATGACCTCCACACTGTTCCCTTCATGAATGAGGGTGGGCCCAACTTCCTTTAGGGTCAGAGGCTTAAAAATAATGGATATAGCCTAAGAAACTATTGGAGCAAACCTGCTCTGACCACCCCCTGCAGCAGAAGCTAGAGGCTCCCTCACAAAGTCAGGGAAGCAGAGCTGGGGAGAGGGGGTGTCAAGCAGGTCATTGCCGATATTTGGGGCCCAGGCCACTTTGAGGGCATTTGTGAAAGAAAATCAATGGGAAATAAAACAGATGAACTTTTTCTTTCAAGTTCTGAATACATTTGGTGTAGCCTGGTGATGATATATAACAACATCTCCTTTGCTCCTTAGTTTTAGAAAATATTTTAGAGCAAAATTCTATTTTAATTAAAATTCAAATAATGGCACTACTCATGGACATATACCTGATGTGCAAGGAAATGCAGTGTGAAAAGAAAGAAAATTCAAAGGTGTGCCAGAAACCTCATCATTAACGCACTTCCTTCTGCCTTTGTACTTGTGGAATCTCTAAACATCTGGCGATTTTACCATCAGGAAACAGTGCAGTGTCCATCTGTTAAATCAGGCTTTGGTTTCATTCACCTGGGAGGATCAACCAGATGTGGGCGTCCTTTACATTATTAACGATTTTGGTCTTCCCTTTGTACATGCCCTGTGAGGGCACAGTGTGGGGTATAATCTATAAATCACTAAAAAGTGAAAAAGTCATATTTTACATTATTTTGGGCATAATGAAGAAGCAGAACTTTTTTTTTTTTTAGCCAGAGCATAAATCATTAGAATCTATTTAAATTTTTGTCACCAGAAGACTTTTAAGTGTTTTTTTTTTTCTTTAACAGAAAACCACCATAAACATTACCTCAACGCATACAAAAACTTTTCCTGATGCTCAGGCAGTGAATGCTAAGTGAATCATGCAAAGACGTTTTCCCTGGATCTCTCACTTGGTGGCAGTTTATGGGATCTTTACAATTTATTTACAAATAGCTTCATATAAAATTTTAGTTCGTAGTCTTTCCTATTCCGTCACAGTTATGAGTCATGCTCACATGTTACAATGTCCCCATGACATAGCACTGACTTCAGTTAGCATCTGTGTGGCCTGAGACAACATGGCATAATGAGGAAAAGTGCAAGCTCTTTCTATTTTGACACTGTGACTTTGGCGAATTACTCAATCTCTCCAAGCCTCATTTCCTCCCTTGTAAAGAGGAGATGGTGATAATAATAGTATCTACTTTACAGATTTGTGTTCAGGGTTAAATGTAACCAGGTACGTAACTGTGCCTGACCCATCGTAAGAATGCAGCAAAGTTAGCAATGATCAAATAGTAAGATACTGTGAGCAAATTACATATACAAAGCCTTTCTCAGAAAAATCGAGCAGAGGGTAAAGAGATTTCCCATATCCACCAGTTCGTTCACGTGCACAGCCTCCCCCATTATCAACATCCCCCTCAAGAGTGGTACCTTTGTTACAAATGAACCTACATTTACACATTGTAATCGCCCAAAGTCCATAGTTTACATTACAGTTCACACTTGGTGTTGTACATTCTATTGGTTCTGACAAATGAATAATGTCATATAGTCATCATTATAGTAAAATACAGAGTGGTTTCACCGCCCTAAAAATCCTCTGTGCTCCACCTGTTCATCCCTTTCTCCTCCTTAATCCTGGCAACCACTGATCTTATTATGGTCATATAGTTGAGTTATACAGTATGCATGTACCTTTTCAGACTGGCTTCCTTCACTTAGCAATATACGTTTAAGTTTTCTCCATGTCTTTTCATGGCTTGATAGCTCATTTCTTTTTAGTGCTGAATAATAATATCTCATTGTCCAGATGTACCAGTTTATTTATCCACTCACCTACTGAAGGACATCTTTGTTGCTTCCAAGTTTTGGCAATCATGAATAAAGCTGCTGTAAACCATGTGCACGTATTTGTGTGGTAATAAGTTTTCAGTTCATTTGGGGAAATAACAAGGAGCATGAAGGCTGGAATAAGTATGTTTAGTTTTGTATGAATTCGTCAAACTGTTTTCCAAAGTGTCTATACCATTTTGCATTCTCACCAGCAATGAATAAGAGTTCCACTCAGTGTTGCTGTGAACTAAAACTGCTTTAAAAAACACAGTCTACTAAAGACTTTTTAAAAAGAAAGACTTTCTCATGACAAAAATTTCTGTGACCTGTTTTCTTTCAGGATCTGGATTAGTAGTCCTGTGGTCATAGGCATGGCCAACTTAAGCTTTCAAAGTTTCTAATACTCTGAATATGTTGGTGACAATTATACTCATAACAAGATTATTATATTTGTGAAATCTAGATGTATTAATTTCAAGAAGTATCATCTTCTCAGCAGCTATTTATTGAGAGCTTCCCACATGCCAGATCTGTACAGCGGCTGAGACATATGGCATAGGTTAAGACAGGAAAGGAGCATTAGATAATTCCCAACCTTCACATTGAACTCTGAATATATTTACATCCTAAAAAAATTTTGAAAGTCCTTAAAAATTGTCAAAGACAATTTATATAAATCTGGTAGAAATATAACTTTTTCCTTAGATTCTTCATGAGGGTACCTTAATCCAGAAAATCACATTTAGCAGTTAGAATCAATCCATGTTGCTCTTAACTTCTGAGAAGCATAGAAACTGGGTAGTGAACATCTCACATAAAACCTATAGGAAAATGCGATAAGCTACCAGTTTTTTTTTACCTTAGCTTGTGTTGCATTGATTACTTTCATATGGACCTGGGGACACACCTCAATGGGGACACACCTCACTTAAGCATCTACTCTTTCCCCTTCCCTTCCCTTTCTCTGACAATGATCAATCCAACTCCTGCCCTCATCCTGCTCTTCTTCTACTTGGGGCACAACTGTGACACTTGCCATTATTCACCAGCTCCCCCAGGGCTAGGTTAGTGTTAAGAGTTACAGTGGGAATCTCCCTACATTTCCCTCTTTCTAGGACCCCTCTCTTTCTGCCCTGCTTCCTTTTTCCATCCCTATTTCTTATACCCCTAACTCCTTCCCAGGGTTCAGAGTCCCATCATCTCTTGCCATTCACCCCTTGGTAGTGACTATGGCTTATATTTTATAGTGGAAGCCCTAACTCCTTTCTGGCAGGAAATGAGAAGGGAAAAGACAGAGTCCCTGTTCCCTCCCAGGCTGCAGCCAGAGGAAATGCATCAGTAGTATCTCTGCTCTATTTTCTCAACTCGTCTTCCAAGAAAGATTGAGCCAAGCTGTGGTTATTTTCTGCAGTCTTCGTTGATTCCATATTTTGATGTTAAAGGGGATTCTGTGGCTGACCTGAGGCATACCGATTCACAAGTCAACATTAGAAACACGACTCCATTAAAAAAGAGATACTAGTGTAAAATTGAAATATACTATTTTAAATGACAAATACTGGCTCATAAAATATAATTTGAATTTAGTGAAAAAAATGATTAAAACTGGAAACAGAATTTTAGATAGGATATAAATTCATATTTGAAATGTTTTTCCTCCATTTGTATTTATAGGGATGGTAATGTAAAAGGTGTCCTACATATTAACTAGAGAGAAGAAAACTACTACCAGTATGGCACTGAACATATTTTGAATCTTTAAGGATCTGATTGATTTTTATATATTTAGTAGGCTATTTTCTTGCAGAATCAGTCTCTACTCCAAGATGTAAAAGAAAAAGCAAGTAAGATAGGTACCTATTTAAAAGAGGTAATTTCTATGTCTTAATAAGTTTATAAATGGAGATATTGATGATTTTTAAAAATGGAGATTTTATGGATCATAAGAAGTTATTACTTTATGGAGAATGATAATAACAATATAATTTAATGAGCACCTACTCTGTGTCAGGCATGGTGTTAGATGCTTCTCATTTATTATTTTGTCATTTAATCCTCAATTTAACTCTTCAAGATTGGCAAGTTTCTCCAGAAAAACCAATGCTCGGGGAAATCAAGTAATTGGATATAGCTTATAAATACCATACAAAGTTTGGTTAGCAGCATAGCGTGTACTTGCCTTGGAATTTACCTTCCATTTGCATTTGTAGTTTCTCTTCAAGTCAAAATGAAGAGCACTACTTCAATCGTATGGCTGATTGCAAGTGCCTCCTAACTTGTCTTCCTGGTTCCAATATTAGCAACTTTCAGTCCATTTAGTATATAGCGATTAGAGAGAGATCATTTAAACATATGTCGCTTCCTTGCTTAAGACCTTTCAAAGGCTTGTCATTGTACTTCAGAAAGCCCAAATTAATGATTCCTACATGATCTGGCCTCAGCCTCCCTCCAGTGTAATGGCCCTCACATGGCTGCTCACCTGCTCTGCCTCACCCACACTGTCCTTTCGTGGGTCCCGGCAACGCCCAGAAATCACTGAGCACTTTCCAAATGTTTCTCCTTCCTGGAACTCTGGGCGTTTATCTTGCAGATTGTAACCTAAATGTCACCCAGAGAGTCCCTCTCTGTTTGACTATCACTGTTCCCTACTAGTTTCCTTTAAAACATGTATAACAATTTGTAGTTGCATCTTTATTTGTTTATTGTTGGTCTCTTCCACAGATTGTAACCCATACTTAGTACCTAGCTCAATTAATACTTGTGAAATAAATGAATGGGTGTATGAATGGTAGGAGACTGAACAGGAAAAAGAATTTGATAGAACAAAGCCCAGACCTTATATGACTTCAGGAAAGCACAACAGATTAGAGGGATTAGGACACGTGGCCCGCATCTTGATGGGTGATACTGAATGAATTCCTAAACCTAATTCTGGAAAATAACCCACCAAACAAACTCAAATGAAGATGGTTACAGTACTTATATTTTTCACAGAATTGTTGTGTGATTTAACCAACTAATTGTAGTTTATCTAGATATTTTTATTCATCATACATTTCACGATTAACACTTCAATATTTTGAAAAGTAGGGAACTGGTTCCCGAATGTCCTACAATAACTTTCCCTTAGCCTTGTCTGGGCCCCAGGGGCCCAAAAGCTGTGACAAAAAGCATTCTGCATAGAATATTTACACGCTTGATGTAGTACATGGCAGTTGCTAAGGCAGAAAGCCAGAGGTAATGAGCACTGTGAGAATTATGTGCAGATCTTCTTTGCAGACTTCCCGACTGTAATTGAACTATCCCCTCCTGATCCTTCAGGTGCTATCAGAATGATTTTCTGCAGACTTCAAGAAAATCCCTGAAGGGCCAGAGACACTTTCCTGGTGTTACAATCTTTATTTCAAGTGAAGTTAAATGTTTGGCTCCTAAGTATTTTAATATATTTCAAGGAAAAAGAAAATTCTAAGTTGAGATTCTTCCCACTGCACCCACCCTGCCAAATAAGAATAGATCTTTATACCATTAATTGTCAAGGTAAAAGATATGCAAAATATTCAGAGTTATACAAGAATGAGCAGTGAAATTCAGTTTTTCAACTTAAAGCCACAACATACTTGTGATTGGTATTTTTTATCAACTGTTCTTTTGTGGAAAGGAATTAATGTTCTATTAAAGAAAAAAATGCAGTGTCAGCATATGTGCCCATCTAAGATCCTTTTTGACAAGAAGCAATCTTAAAACCTAGCAGTAGGTATATAATGCCTATTTAAACATGGAAACCTGGCTTTAACCCATTTAGTACTTCTTGCCTCACCAGAGGGTCCAAGCACAAAATAAACAGTGATAAAAATTCCTTCTCCTCTGTCATCTCTTGGAATTTACTTAAGGAGAGTGAGGATACCTACCTACTTGCACTCTCTTTGCACTTTGGAGATCTAGCTTTAGGTCTGTCTGCAATTTGTCCTTTCGATACATATATTAAAAATATTAGCTTTCTAAAAATAAACCACACTAGAATATAGTTCACTAATAATAATAATGGTTACTATTTTTTGAGCTCTTACTGTGCACCATGCACTTTGTAATTATGTCATTCAATCCTTATCACCATTTGCTAATATAGGCACATGAAAATTTCCTATTATACACATGAAGAATTGGTGTGAAGAAACTGAAGATCCTACAGTTGCTTAGGGCTGCAGCCTGCTGTCAATCCAGGTTATCAGGCTCTGAAAACCTGCACTTAGCCACTACACAATCCTACTACCTAATCATCTTGTGGGTCTCTGCCTTTTCCTATTTTTTTTCTAGAATTAAAGAGAAAAAGGGAGAAACAAATTTTTTTTTTTATACAAGGATTAGTTTTTATTGACATCCCTTCCTGTGTTAAAGTGTAAAGTCTCTTTTGTCTCAATGTCAGTCAAGCTTTTTTTTTAAATTTCTTTATCCATTCATATTCAAAATGAACTTGATCTAAAAAAAAAAAATGGGGTAAGCACTCAATTTGATGTTTTCAGATTCCGGCCAAATTAAAACATGCCCACATTCAAAATGGTCAGAATTTCGTTCAGTTACACATTATTCTCATAAGTTTAGTTATTCTAAAAAGGTAATTTTCAATCAATAAATCTTAGTTTCTAAGAGCTTTTGGAGTTACTGTAAAAGGTGTGTGAATGGATTCTGAATTTGTGCTTCCCACATATATGAACTGTAGTGTTACTTTCCAAATACATGTAGATATTATGATTGATTAAATGCAAGTTAATTAAAATTAAATAAATTGTTAACCTGGCAATAGCTTGTCAACACTATGTAGCTTCTTAATCAGCAGATACTAAAATTTCAAGGACTTTCAACAAGGGACACTCACACCTAAGAAGGTTGAGAACCTGGTCTCAAATCAATTATTTAGAGAATCTGAGATTCTCTAAATAATCACTAGAGATTTTCACGTGTTCGATTAAAGATTCTCAATGATATCCATTCAAAATTAGAAATTTCTCTTATGATACTGTCTTTGTAGAATGTTCCCCTTTTTTTGGTCTCAACAGTTCAGAAGAGAACCAAAGAAACACGGGAACTATGACTTCATCAAACCAAGGTTATGTTTATGAAGAGAAAAATGGAACTTCAGTGTTGAAAGTTTGATTGGCAGAATGTATTTGATATGGTTTTCTGTTTTAACCATGATTTATCACTTTGGAAGGACAACTGGTCACCAAATATGTAAGCCTGAATCTTCATTTCTTGCTCTTGTCAAACTGTCTCAACATCAAAAGGAGAAAATCTTGCTCTATATCCACCCAGCTGGATGCTGCCCAGGAGAGGTAGGGACACAGCTTTCCTAAGCTGAAGTACCAGCAGAGCAGAGGAACCTGCCATGGAAACTGTGGAGGTGGCCATACATGGATAAGTGAATACTGGTTACATGGGCTGCTAACCTTGGCTGTTCCCCTCCCTGGCTGGACCCTCATTTTGGCAGCCTCTGAAGCCAGAGGTTTACACTCAGGCATGGAGGAAGAGACATATCCTTCCCTCTCCCTAGTAAATCTTTTCAAGGAGTCTCTCTCTGGGTTTGTGACAGCCTAGTCTGAGCCAAGTGGTAGAGTAAACACTCCTTATCCAGTTAGCAGGCAATATAGGCTCTTCAGCTTATTATGCCTTAGAGATTATAAAATGTACATTTCATTTTTGCTCTCTGATATTGAGACTAGATGAGAGATGGATTTTTGTGTGTGCGTTTTTTACAATTCACTTTTTCTCTGGACCTGAGTGGTGATTTGATTTGTATCCAGTATACATAAAATGCTGTTCATAATGTCAGTATGCCCACCTCTAGCAATAATTTTCTTCCAGGGTAACCAAGCTTGTTGAAACGTATGTAAAGAGTAAATAGATTATAAAAGAAGGGCCAAGGAATTTTCTCATGAATAAAGTAAATGAACTTTAGCCTGATTTATTTTTATTTCTTAGATGTCTTTTTGGTTTTCTTCTGGTTCCTTGGTTGTTACATTCTGAAGAATGAAGTACTCATGTATGTGAGATATAGTTAAAATATTACTATACTTTTGAAAGAATTCTTAGGTCTATTTTCTCAATTGTTGATAAGATCAGGAAATAATAACATATGTGTGTGTGTGTGAGAGATGTGTAAAGGTCAGGTGAACTGGATTTCATTCCAATTAAGAGCTTTTGAAGTAGAATTTGTGGGGTAGAAGATGACAAGTTCATCTATCTGTATTATCTAACATTGAAATGTAGTTGAAATTGAGTTGATCTTATGGTAGGCTTTTTAGAATCAAAATGCTAACATTTCTGTTTAGAAAAATTATATATTTTTTACAGTTGAATGGATTTTATGGCTGTGAAAGCAATAATTTCATATTTCTGGTCTTTATTTAAGATATAAGTAGCATCTGTTCTATAATAAAATAAATTAACTTTTTTTGCTATGGAAACAGTCATTTTATATATCTTCTTTTAAGATATAGGTAGTATCTCTTCTACAATAAAATAGATTGATACTTTTTTTGCATTTTTATTCAACTTGAAAAACAGGTATAAATCTTTAGAACTGATTTCTGTACCAAAACATTTTATAATGAAAAGTTGTCAACTGTAATGGTTAACAAGGATAAAATTGCAGATATCTTTATGTTCCAGTATATAAGCTTAGGTTGAACATTCTTATTGTCATGTCACTGCTCTTCCCCATAACCTTGATAGATCGCCCCTATAAATATCTCTTGGGGTGAAAAGTAATTTAATCTGTGGGTCTGTATATTACCTCCTCATGAACATCCTATCAATTGTGCCAAAGTGCTTTCATGATATGCACTGAACTGAAACCATCAAACCTATTTCAGTGAGGATTGTTAGTCAGACTACAATCTTTGGTCTCAACTTTGTCATTAAATTTTGCTAAAAAGTTGTTCACTTATTATGCATTTAAAAATAGCTAAGTTTGTGATTTGGTTTCAAAAGACTCTCTGCTCATGGGCCTGGGTGACTCCTGGGAACTGGAATATTCATTTGTTTTTATCTTGAGGCTGGTCCAATTAGAGCCCATGGTTCCATACAATGGCATGACTCTTACTACCCAAATGATCTTGGAACTCAGAGTTATGAGAACACAGCCAATCCTCTATGTACTAATGTAGTGGATAATACTAAAAATATCCCTACGTCACCAGTTCTGTTCTTTTCTCTCTTATAATTCATTGCCAGGACCCTTATTTGAAAATTGTATATAGTTCTCAGAGAATTTGGGTCCATTAAGAGGGTATCGTGAAGCATAAACATGAATAGGCAATTCGAGGAAACTTGGTTAATAAAAAAACTAGATAATTTAAGTTATTTTCTTGATGCCTTTTTATTAAATAATTCTTGAGAAGAAAGGCCTTCAGGCCTTATTGGAAGAGCCCAAGGTCCCTCTCTGACCTCAGTTACTGTGCCTGTTAAATGGGGATGACAGTGTCTGCTCTATCTCAAAGGTTGTTAGGATAAAATGTGGTAAGAAATGTGAAAGTACTTTCCAAAGTTAAAAGAGCACTATAGCTACAAGTACTCAGTCTTAAGGGATTGTAAGTTGAGTATATTTTTTCCAATTTTTAATGAATTTTTATGTTTTATGTTGAGATATTATGGCCCAGGAAGTAATTATTTTATTGGATGGTATGTGGGGTATTTATGTTATATAGGAATTATACAGGGGAGGATAAGTAGTTTGGGTAGCTACTAAATCTTCACTGTCTCTACTAAGTGTTCTGTTTCCATTTATGCAAGCTGTTTGTAATCATTTGTATAAGTTATGTTATAAATTACTCTGTATAACTCTGGCAAATATTTATTTTAAATACAAAATAGTTCAATTTTCTGTGATGAAAAGAATAATTAATTCAACTATAAAAATATCACTTAATCTTTAGTGGAAAAGCTGGCTAGATGTAAACCAAAACATTTGGTTTTATTGCATAAGTATCTAACAATAAATTTAGCTTTACTATAAATGGCAAAAGTGTGGTAATAATGATATTAATCTCATTCTTAAGCTTTCTATAACTTTGTTGTTTTTCACTGCCAACAGAGGGAGCCCTGAGAATTGCATTGTGCCAAGATGATTTTGTTAATTCTTTTATGTTTACACATTTAACTCATAATTACGAAATAAAAACCCATCATAGATTAATGGAAACTTATCATGCTTGGAGTAGGCTGTAGATTAACATTTGATTTCAGACTACCAATTATAATGAGCTTCAATAGACTAGGAATATCTACGGCCTGCCTCCACTCATCTTATCAAAGAATCAGCTACTAACTTCCACAATCTAACAAAGTTCAGTAATAATATCACAATGTACAATTTACTTCACAGGACATCAGAAAGAATGCACTCCTAAAACATAATTTTATCAAATATACTGCAACAGTATTATGAATTACTCTTATTGACCACATTACCTCCACATGAGAATTGGAAAACACATATGTTATGTAATCCATTTTTCCTCATTTAAACATATTTCGACGTCTAAATTTTATCACTTATTTTTAGGAGAATAGACTAAAGTTATTTGAATGGAAAATAAATAATGAAGTACCAGCATTTACAATTCAACAAAAAGCTTATTTATAGTATCTCATTGAAAAATAAAAGGCTTTCCAAACTGGTAAATAACATATTTACCAGAGAGCATATTATCATTGCTTTATTTCCCTTCACTAGATATAACAGTGTAATACAATCGTGTATTTTATGCACCTGTAACTAAAGGAACCTATTGAAAATTGAGACTGCAATAACGGCCTTTTGATATTACATAGCAACTCTCATTTTAATAACAAAATTTTAACATTGGCATAACTGCTAACCTAGTATCAAAAATCTACCTTTCTTGGCATCAAGAAATTTACAAGTGTGGGTCTTTGCCTTCAAGGAGTTTTTTATTGCAGTTGGAAATCCAATAGTGATTGATCCCCTTTTTCACACTAAGGAATTCACTTCAGCAAACATTGAGTACCTATTATGAGCCAAGCACTGTGCTCAGTACAGAGGCAGAAATGTGAATAAGACAGCATTTCTGCTCATAATTAAGCAACCAAGGACTACAAGACAATGGGGTACACACAATAATCAAGGCAACACTCTGCTGGGCTTTACAATTATTGAAGGCAGGTAACATATCTAATCTTTGTAACCCCAATACCAAGCACAGTGCTTTGCATATAGTTAGTACTCAATAAGTATTAATTAATTAATTAATTAATTTACAATAGGTAGAGTGTATTAGTAAAGCATCTTCTTAGTAAATATGTTACTTTAATGTTTCCTACTACTCTTCTTCCCATCACTCCAGTCCTCTTTTTCCTAATTCTCACAATTTATAGATTAGCCATGCTTTCCTCTTATATAACATAGCAATTGGGTCATATGTTTGTTGATGTTTGATTATTCGTTATTCCTTGGGCTTTTCATTTGCTATTCCCTATGCTGTGATAGCTTGGAATACATGAGATGTATGTAATAATAATAACCAAAACTAAAACCACAACAAAGACAGCATCCATGGACATTCAGTTAAATATAACATATACATTATCTCACTTTATCCTTAAAATAGTTCTCATTATTCCTGTTTTCAAGAGAGGGACTCTGATATCAGACTTCCTGCCTTGAATAGCTACACTATATTGTCTCTTTTTCTAGGTTGCTTAGAGCCCATTCGAATTAGTGGTAGAAATATGTTCTTGGAAGATGTGGTCTACTTCCTCCAAAAATGTTATAAATAAGTTTCTTTTAATGCATAAGATATATTTTAAACTTTTAAAATTACTTTATGAACACAGGTAGAATATTTAGGTTATAGAGGCACAAATGAATCAATAACTAATAATGCTTTCTAAACAACATGTTTCTTTTAAAACTGAAAAACTAAGAGTTCAATTTCTATGATAGGCAAAACACCTTAAAATGTATCTGTAGATGCTCAACAGACCCTAAAGACTCCCCAGACCTAGATCACAGTCTGCTGTGAAATGCTTAGCAGATTTGTTTTCTCAACTAGACTCATTAGCAGTGCCAGGTGGTAATAACTATCTAACTGATTCCTATTAGGAAAAAAAATCTGCCGAAGGCCACTGAGGACTCCCTCCCCAATTCTCTGCTTCATCTCTGACCTCATATGCTTTTGGAAAATAATTATGCATGGCAGGCAGGTGCTGTACAACAGAGAAGGATCGTTGTGTCCTGAGATTATATAGGATCTCAGATCAAATATTTTATATTGTGAGAGGAATAAATTAGGAAACATGATTTTCACCAGCATAGTACAGTTAATCTATTTCTTGATTTTTTCCCTTTTCTGTTTATTTCATCATTAAAAACCCAATAAAGGAAATTATTTACCAATTTGGGAGAATGTTAGCCTTGGTGTTTAGCATTCAGCCCAATCCAGTAGACTTCAGAAACAAAAACAGCTCTAGGGTCCATCCAAGTTATCTGGAATAAAAGAGTGGATATTTTAAAACCGTCTTTTTTTCACACATTGTACATTGTTACTCGACAGGTGTAAATATGAAGTAGTACGTGAAAGCAGTTAAGTACTTAGTCAACTATTTTCTATCTAGGAGGAATTTTCAGTTAGCTAAATTATTTCCTGCTTCATTTTTAATTAAAAAATGGAAGATACCAAGGGGAAATAAATCTGAAGATATGTTTTAAAAAAGTAACTTCCTGCCACCTTCTAAAGATGTAGTCAGCCAAATTTCTAGATCCATGCTATCCTAACCACTAGCCACATGTGGCTATTGTACACTTGCAATGTGACTAGTTCAAATTAAGATGAGCTGAAGTCTAAAATGAATACTAAATTTTGGAAATAATGAGTACAAAAGAAGATAAGATATCTCAGTAATAATATTTATACTGATTACAGGTTGAAAAGATAATATTTTGGATACATTGCATTCAATAAAATTTATTACTAAAATTAATTTCACCTATTTTTTATCACTTTTTAAAATGTGGCTATTAGAAAATTTTAAATTACATATATGACTTGTATTATATTTCTTTTGGACAACACTATCTTAGGCTTCTACTTTGGGTCACCATTGCTGAGAACCAAATGATTGTGAATAATAGTAAGATCCTTCAATTACAGAATTAAAACTTAATTTAACATCCTTTGAAAAGCAATTTGGAGATACTTATTAAGAGCTTGTGTCCAAGCTCTTTTAAGCAGGAAGGTACATTTCTAGCCGTATGATCCAGCAATTCCAATTCTAGGACACACACACACACACACACACACACACGCACGCACAAAGAAATGAAAGCATGTGTTTATAGCAGCATTAGTTACAAAAGTCAAAAAGGTAGAAACAACCCAACCGTCCATCAATCGGCAAACAAATAAATAAAATATGGTATGTTCATACAATAGAATATTATTCAGCAGTAAAATGGAATAAAGTATGGATACATACTACAACATGGATAAACCTTGAAAATTTTATGCTAAGTGAAAGAAGCCAGTTACAAAAGACCACATTTTACATGATTCTATTTATATGAAATGTCCAGAACAGGGAAATCTATATAGACAGAAAATAGAGTAGTGGTTGCCTAGGACTGGTGGGAGGTGGGTGTAGGGTCGGGGGTGGGAAGGGGATAAGTAAAGAGTACAGGGTTTCTTTTTTGGGGTAATGAAAATGTTCTAAAATGAACTATAGTTGCACATATCTGTGAATATGTGAAAACAATTGAATTGTATGCTTTAAATGGGTGAAAGGTATGGTATGTAAACTACACTCAATAAGAAGCTGTTAAAAATTTTTATTTCTAAGAAATCAGAGTTAAGAAAACTATCCTAAATTAGGAAATCCCTTTATGCATAAAGTTGCAAACTGGAAAATTAAAAACCCATATGTCCAAATAGAAATGTGGTTAAATAATTTATGGCAGAGTCTCATAATGCAATGCCAATATTAAAATAATGAGTGTAAGCAAACTCTTGTAAGAGATTGTACTAATATGAGAAAATTCCTATTTTCTATTTTAAGTGAACAAAAAACTGATGCATGTTATTTGCATAATTCCATATGATAAAAAAATATCTAGAAAAAAATTACAAGGATATACTAGTCTCCAAATATTAATAATGTTTGAATTTTGGGGCTCTGTGAGAATTTTTCCTCCTCATACTTTATTTTCCATATTTTCTATAATAAACAATCGTTAATTAAGAATACTAAAAAATCCAACAAATTATATTTTTAAAAAAGGTATTTTACACTTTAATTGCTAAGAAAGGAGAGTAGACCAATAGATTTTAGAAAATTCCAAAACAGAAGTTGGAACAAAGGCACGATTTCTGTTTGAAACCTTCAGTAAACTTTTGGTTATCCAAAACATTAAATTAATTTCTCATTAATTGAGTACCACTGTCCTTGATATAGCAACATAAAGACAATTCATCAAATTGAGGTGATAACTAAACTAAAAAGGATGGCACAGTAGTGTTGACTTATTTTACTCTGTTGATTGAGACCATCAAAACCAAATTCCACCAACTATTTTTGTTTTTCTTTTTTTGGGTAGTATTATGATTAAATATATTTATTTTTTTCCAATTTTACTGAGATATAATTGACATACAGCACTGCATAAGTTTAAGGTGTACAGCATAATGATTTGATTTATATATAGTGAAATGATTATCACGATAAATTTAGTTGACATCCATTATCTCATATAGATACAAAAAAAAAAAAAGAAAAAGAAAAAAAAATTTTTTTTCCTGTGGTGAGAACTCCTAGGATATACTCTCTTAACAACTTTCCTATATATCACACAGCAGTGTTAGGCATAGTCATCATGTTGTGCATCACATCCCTAGTACTTATCTATCTTAAAACTAGAAGTTTGTATCTTCTGACCACCTTCCTCCAATTCCACCTTTCCCCATCTTTTCTAAGGTTTTCTTTTCTCCAGTACCTAAAGTCTGAAAAGAAAAAATTTCCTTGCTCCTTCCCAGAGTGAACTTTTCTACATATGTTCTCTCGCTGCTAATCTGTAATGTATTTAATAACACATTCAAATCTTCCCTCTTT
>NW_011888783.1:15201172-15208503 GCF_000151845.1 Pteropus vampyrus | reverse complement strand
GAATCTGTCTCACTGAAGTCCCTCAGAATACATAAAAACAATCTACTATGGACACTATTGCCCTCCATAGTCTGTGCACTCAAGATTTTAGTTCACATTGAATATTTCTTTTGTAGCAAATAGGGTAACTAGCTGGCCTGATCTGCCCAAAACTGAGCAGTTTCCCAGGATGTAGGACTTGCAATGCTAAAGGAAAGAATCCAAGGCAAACCAAGATCATTGGCCACTCTAATATCAGGCATTCTATTAAAACATTCTAATACACCTTATTTAAGTGATAGCCCTGGGAACAGGCATTCTCATTCCTATTTTACAGGTAAGGAAAACTGAGGCTCAAAGGGGTTAAATGATAAGGACATGTCACTTATAAATGGCAGGGCAAGATTAAACCTCAGATGTATTTTGTTTGTTTGTTTGTTTGTTTTATTATTATGGTGACATTAATTAACGAAATCTAGTAAGTTTCAGGTAGATGTATTTAACTATAAACTCATGATCTATCCACTATTTGCCAATGTGGAAGTGTGGGTGCTTTGCAGCTGTTAAAATCTACACAGAAAAGGTAACTCTGTGAAATATTTAGTTTAAAAATTGATTTATTATAATTTTTTGAGATCTTGCTAATTTGCATGATTGACACATAAGGAGAAGAAAACAGCTGCTTAAAATGCATAAATTATTTGACAGCGATAATGAACCAGGTAAAATTTAAATCATGCAGTCTCAATCCATTTAGTCTTCCCTTCCTGGAGTGGGAGGGTGGAGTGAATGAGAGACAAACATGGTGTTTATTTATGTGCCTAGGGAAAAAATGAATCCAGTTACTTTTATTAAGCTAAGTTTGAATCAATGACAGTACACTGCAGTCAAACTAGTTGGAAAAAAGTACGGAGAAATAGTAGTTTGGTAGTAGTTAGATCAGTAGTTTGATAATTAGAGCTTGGTTTTCTCCCTTTCTCTAATTCTAAGATCTATTTATTGATTCATTTTTTTATTTCTTTAGGAACAAAGCAGTAATTACAGATAAATACTGTTTTTAAAAATTTTAAAGTTTGAATTTAATTTTTATAAAAAGATAATGCATTTATGTGGTTAAGGAAAAAGCTATTCAATGAAAAGTCTCCCTTCTGCCTTCAAGCCACACCACTACAACCACCATAATTCATTTTCTATATGTAATTTCAGAACTAATTAATCATATGCAAGCAAATATTTCTCCTTCCATAAAAACGGTAGCATATTAAGGACACTATTCTGCATAAAGATTTCCTTTTAGACACAATAACATCTGAGATATCTTTCTAAATCAGTACATAAAGAGCTTCCTTATTGTTTTATGGCCACATAGTATTCCTCTCTGTGACTCTACCATCTTTATTTAACTAGTTCTCTGTTGATAGTAGTACATACTTAAACGACTTTTAATTTAATTTATTGCATAAGTAATACATTCACATGTTCAAAAATTATATTATATGTACATATATAAATATCTCACACTCATTCCATCCACCCCAGTACCACTCCTCTCCCCCTGCCACATCCTACCACACATATACCCAGGTAAAAATGTTGATACTAAAAAAGTGTTATTAGTTTTAGATATAGCTTTCAGAGTTTCCTTATGCATATAGAAGTAAATACAAATGTATATTCTTAATTTTCCTCCTGTTATATGTAAAAGATATCCTACTACTTTATATACCATTCTGTATTTTGCTTTGTCCACTCAACAAAATATCTTGGAGAATTTTTCATATCAGTACATTGTGAGCTTCCTACGTTGCATAATCATCTATAGTGTGGATATACCACACTTAATTCAACTGGTTCTCTATTAATTAATGGTCATCAAGTACTATTTTGCCTATTCAAATGCTCTGTGGCTCAAAGTCTTCTGACTATTGTGTTGGCAAAGAGAGTATTTGATAACTTAAGATAAGTGCTTAACTGCTTTGCTTTCACTGATAATTCTTTCACATTAAGGGTTAAGTATCAGCACTGAATTTTTTGTTATTCTGCAGATGGCAGAAACCTCTTACCTTAAACACCATAAATAGTCTCTCTGAATATTATTGAAATGCTGTTGCTACCACAATGAGAAATTACAGAAAATGTTGCAGCAATTATTACATTACTCTTCTTTATTGATTGAGCTGTTGCAGACAATACCAGATGTGAGTGTGCTGAGAATGTCTGATGATACTCGAGGAATTTGTTTTAAATCTTTTTCCTTTTTTTGGGGGTGTGGAGAAAGTGAAGTCTCCAATGTTCATTGATTTTTAAAATATTCCCTGACCAGGATCCAAAATGCTAATTACCAATGATCGCTAATTAATTACTTTAAGAGCTAGAGTTTTACATCATTAAATAATATAGAATATATACAAACCTTTAGATTTGTTTTAATGGAAGTAATTTGCATATCACATACAATACTATAAAATAGTTCTCATGAAAGAGACATTATTAGAAGCCTTTTATTAAAAAAGCCAAGCATAAATTATGGTAAAGTGGTTTTGGCTGTAAGATGGTTTAAATGGAAACTATCCAGTGGGGAGAAAATTAATTTACTTTTCTAAAATAGAGGCATGTTTTCCAATAATATGGGGCAGACTCTTTGCTATTTTAGAGGAGACCTTTGATTGCAGTGTAAGGATGGGTTTCTGGGATGTAAACTTTATTACTCAAGAGATATGTCACAGATTTTAAATTCTACTACAAAGAATAAAGATTTAGAGATAGCATGACATTATGGCATCTGATGGCAAGGTGGTGTAGTGGTTAAGAGCGTGGTCTTACCCATGTGGAATTCATAGCCAACGTGGGTATGAATTTCCAACTCCAATGTGTTGTTAGCTCCAGGCAAATCCCTGAGCCTCTGTCTTCTCATGTGGGGTGGTTGTGATGAATTCGATGCCTGCACATTTCCAGCTCTCACTAAGCAGCAGCTTTTTACAGCTTAGTCACTAAACTACTGTTCTTCTCCAAAGCTTTTGATTCTAACCACTGATTTGCCCCATCCTTAAGGCATATGCTGGTGTCATGTTGGGATGTCAGATGACATCTTGGGAAATGATCATGAGATCTTGAGTTCTGGGAGGCCATCTCTCTCTCCACATCTTTGGGGAATGACCCTGAGTTGGTTTTGATAGGGTGAGGGCAAGAACTGGGGGTGGCTTAGTAACCCCTAGAAGGCCTCCTTACCTAATGACCATGCCATGCCAGGGCACTGAGACCTTTTGTTCTCCAAGTCAGTCAGTCACAGGACCATTCGATTGGGTAAAGATCATACTGTGGGATAAAGGCCATAAACTCAATATATGTCTGGCCATAGTGTTTTCCGGGCACCCAGAAGAAATTGTGAGAAACTAATGATCAGCTAGAACAATTTAAAAGGGTGCTTTTCATGTCTAATTCCTACATTCTAAAATAGCTATATAGTAACCTGTCAAGCATGTTCTTATTTCTTTAATACATATAATAAAGAATGGAGAAAAAAATACAGTAATGAAATCAAAGCTGTATTTTCTATTTTGTAAATGCATTATAAAGAATTCATTAGCTATCAGAAGGATCTTTGATACACATAGGAGAATCAAAACAGTATTCAAAGAGTATGCCCTTCAGAAAAGGTCAAAGAAAGCCAAACCTATGGTTTAGAGATGAATATACAGGTTCAATAAAAAGCTTTAGATCATAGCTGATTTTTAAATACATTTTAAAGACATAAAAAGTCTAAGTAAACATCTAAAATAAACAACATAAATTGATATAGATCTGAAATTTTCTTGCATTTATAATTGATATTCAGGAGAGGAGCCATAGCTTTAGTCACTAGTTAACCTAGGAACTTGATGAATAAATGAATTAGAATAAAGCCAAGGTCTAAAAACTGACAAATTACAACACAGTATTTTCAATGTGATAATAGCAAGGTGCAGTTCTACATCTTGAATGTCAAATGTCTCATGTTGAGTGATAAATCTAAAAATAAGACAAAAGAATTCTTCAGTATTTAAAGAAAAAACTAAATTATAAATGTCATCCATAAATTTTCTGCCTTTATAAAAATGCAGACTTTTGATTAAATATGTAACAAAAGATATATCTCATGACCATATTACTTACAATTAGTTAATAATTTGCAGCAAGGGGCAATGAATTAATATGTCACTAGTAATATTCAAAACAAAACCTAAGCTAGAATCTTAGAGTACATATAGTTGAGGTCGAACACTTATACTAATCCTTCCTCTAGTTTTTTTGCCTTTTTCTTATTTTAGGAGCAAAGATAGAAACAAAAAAAATACATATTTTCTTGTAATGCAATTAGCTTATTTATTATCTGGGGATCTTATAAAGTCATATTTTATTCTGAGCGATTCTTGCAAGTGATTTGAAATTAAATGTTTTCCTTGCACCTGTAAAGATGTGTAAATGATGAAACTGGCAGCATGATGATCGCTTTACAGAGAAGCATTTCCTTCATCATCTTCAAGGTCATTCAGATTTATGATCTAATCACCCATGGCTCTTTAACAGGATGCATTTGAATCTGATTAAAAAGAAAAACAAACAGCAGTATGGATTTATTAATAAAATGTGCTTGACCTTTTCACTTATCTACCTCTTTCGGCATATTGTGAGTTTAAAATGACAATAAAAGAAGAGAGTTTCTGGGGTTTTAATCTTGCACGTTACAGCTTCAGAGTTGCTTCAGGAGTTCCTGCTCGTGTATGGGTGCCTGTGGATCACGGAGGGCTATCTGTTTCCCTCCTCTTTCTCTTTGGGGTTTAATTACTTCACCTACATCCTAATTCAGGTAACTCATAAAGCTTAGCCTTTGTTGTAGGTCCAACAGCTGTCTCATGTCAGCAGCAAGTAAAACATTCACAGAGCACCGGAATGCTGCAAGACGGTTTATAGTGCTGCAATAAAAGGTAAACTGAATTTACAAAGATGCATTTGTCACTGATTAAAAACGTACAAAGTTAATTGGAAACGCTGTGGAGGTGTTACCACACAACTCGAGGTGTAATGGGTGGTTCTAATTCAGCCTGGAGGAGAGTTGTGGGTCCCATTATGGTCTTGCACAGTAAGATGCCCAGCGACGCACTCCAATTTAAGTGGCAAAGTAACACAGTAAAGATCTCAAATATTTTTAGTATGAGATGAGTGTAAATTTACTCACGATTATTCTTGAAAATAGCTAGAGGAAAAGCCTTCGGTGTTACAGAAACACTAAATGTGCAAATCACGTGGCTTCCTTTTAGAAACATATTGAAGGGTTTTTATTTTTCCCATCTGCAACTTTTTTTATTTTCCTTATATTTACATTGGCGGCAGTACTACTGCAAGAAGTATATCGGTTAGGAAGGAAAAATAAGACTGAAACAGCCTGCAATCTGGAGTTAGCAGGACCCTCCCTTGGGACCTTGTGGAATTATCTCCACATAATTCACTTAACCTTTGACATTTGGGGACTTGGGAAACTGAATGTATTTCTAAACTTGAGGCTTTTAATTGCTGGGTTAATGTCACTAGCCCAGCTCAGTTGGAGAGACGATGATTGAAAAACAGTTCTAGGAGGCTTTTCACCTTTGGTGCGCATCCTGGATATAATTACATTGGTGGCCTGGGGTAGCCTTTAGATTTCTGCAGACAGGAGTGAACAGTTAAGCTCCAAGTGATGGGCCTTATGTGGACATTCTGTGTGTGCCTTAAGTTGAATAAAGAAATTTTAATTTTAGATGAAGTTTATGTTAAGAGATTAAAAGGAAAAAAAACATAACTGAGACAACTTTTTAAAGCTAGCATTTATTGAGTGCTTACTATTTGCTAAGTGCTTTTTGTATTAAAACCCTTTTAATCCTCATAGCAACGCTATAAGGTAAGCACTGTCATCATCCCCATTGTACAGATGAGGAAACTGAGATTCTAAGATGTTAGGTAACTTGGCCAACTAAACACTGGAACAAGGATTTGCATCTTGTATTGTTCAATTATAGAGGAAGCACTCTCTGCTATATGGCCTCATAACTGCTGGATTTGTATGTCAAAGCCTTACTGCATATATGCAGGGACCACATATTTATTTGATCTTCACTGGTTCCCCAGGATTAAATTGTCATACAGCCCAGGATTGCGGGACTGGCTAACATCAGTCATTAGTCGAATAGTAGGGGCAAGAGTCAAGTTCATTTCTAAGAGTTAATATAGTGTAGTGGAAGGCACACAGAATTTGGTATTTGAGTCCCAAACTTCTCTGATAGGCTTCCATTGACGGGGATAAGGCAGCTTCTTGAAACATCAACTTCTTTATCCATAAAATGGTGATAACACACTCCTATACTTATTAGGTTATTGTGAGGATTAAACGAGACAACATGGGGGCAAAATACTGCAGAAACAGTAAAGTCCTATTTAAATATCAATTACACTTTTTCTTCTTTAACATCATTTTCAGAATTTTCACTGAAATCTCTTAGAAAATAGTTGCACTCATGAGCTGCTTGACAAACTTACTTGAGTATACTTAGATGGAGCTATGAATAGGTATTACAAAATACCAATCCTAGGTGGATTCCTTTGCACCTGCAGTTACTTGTTTTATTCAGAATTTTCCAGCAGAGCTTAGGTAACTGTCAGGTAATTGTCTTCCTGAATGATGCATATACACTGTCAAAGGAAGCAATCACTTTACAATCAGAGAACTTGGAAATAGGAAAATATTTCAAGTTAAAAAACTTTTAAATTTTGCAGAATTTCATTAGAATCTCTGAAATATCAGAACTGCATCATTATAAGGAAGGGACCATTAAAGAATGTTAGTTATTTTATTCCTTGAGGTGTAAAATGTGTTTCAGCCAGAGGCACTCAGGAAAGCATTCCAACTATTTGCCCTCTAATTCCTTCTTTTTTTCATTAAACTCCTTCTTTCCTTTTAATCTGGCTTGAATTTTGTAAGACCTTTGTTTTTAAAATTGTTGGCTTACTGAATTTTGTAAGACCTTTGTTTTTAAAATTGTTGTTTTATTGATGCTGCTCATTAAGTAAATATAGTGGTAACACAAATCCATGGTTATATTTACATGATATCAATTGTCCGCTATTGTCAATTCTTGGTACCCAACTCAAAGAGACACCAGGAGAACCTGAATGATTTCGATCTACAGATAATTTAACAAGTGTAAACGATTTTAAACAAATTCAACTCTAGTTCTTTTTTTCAGCAAGCTTTGGTGAAAGAGTCAAAATATTGTAAAATGGCCAAAAGCTAGAGTGAAATTCACAAACTTAATAATTAGTTTTCAAAAATCTCTGTAGTT
>NW_011888783.1:15197719-15200437 GCF_000151845.1 Pteropus vampyrus | reverse complement strand
ATTTAAGAAATTTCAAGATCTGAATAAGACATAAATGACTGCAGAACATTTTAAATTGTCATACAGCCTCTTTTGACAAAGGATTTAAAAATATTTATGAATAAATGAACACGCATATTTTATTACTATTAAGAGATATTGGTAATACATATTATCTACATTATGCCATCTATAGGCAGAGGCGCTAAACAGCTAAAAGATATCAATTCATACTTCTGAGGTAAGGGTCTTCCTTGTCATTGGGTTCTGTGGTACTATACTTTCATTTCATGCAGTTAAAATTTTATGTTAGAGAGTTTAGAATCATTATTTAATTTAGAAATTAGGGTTTAGATACCAGTAAAGTTGATTAGCTATGTAATTTTAAAAGTCACATAACCTCTCTAGACCTTAGTTTGCTCATCTCTAAAATGTGTGCATAGGAGAGAGGATTGGGAAGGAGGAGAAGATATATCAGCCCAACAAACTGTTTCCTAAGGAAACATTAGCAGGGGTATGCTGGAGCCAGAACTTGTGAGCCAGTGAATGTTATGTTGGCAATTTAAAATTGGCCACAGAAGGCGGATTCATATCACAGAAATAAGTAAGTGCTACAAATCAGCCCCTCCACTGATTTCTTGAGAGCTGGTTGTTAAATACCAGCACACCACTAATGCTCATTGATACTCTGAATAGAGTTCTATAGTCAAATAAGTTTTGGAACACAAGTTTTACAAAGTAAAACCATTCCTTTCTCTCTTTCTTCACCCTTCTCTTTTTTCTCTCCTTCCCTCCCTACCTCCATTCCTCTCTCTCTCTCTCTTTCCTTTCTTGCCTTCTTTCTTCCTTTTCTTGCCCTGACAAGTAATGTGAGTCTTGAGGACACCGAGAAAGAAATATAAAGCATCTCATATTACAAAACTTTATAAAAATGGTCTTCAGACATTTCTCTTAATTCTTAAAGTTCCATATCTCACTGGGACTGATCAAATCTTTCTTGCTCCATCTTTCTTCTTTTTCTTCACTTTCTCTGAGATCAATTACTTATTCAAGTAGCGTTCCATATATTTTTTGTATAAACAATAAAACATACAAATATATTTAGAGAAAACCAAAAAGATGCTCTCTCCCGGTGGTTTTTTGTTTTACCCCAAATACCTATTTACATGTTGAAGTACATGAATAATCTTTGGAAGGAAGTTTCAGAGATAATGGACTAATGTATTTCTAAGAAGCCTTTGAGTTGCAAAGTATATGATTCTGAAGATGGCTATCATTTTAGGTAGAGGGTGAACCACATGATGCATAGAGGTCCTAGTTCTTGGATAAGTTTGTGAAATAAGGACAAATAATTCTGTTGTCTTACTTACAGGATGGTAAAGAATCATATTGTTTTCAAGTACTGAAATGTTCAGATCTCTTTTGATGTTTATCTAGAGATATGATAGGTATAGAAGATTTTTTGAAATTTCAAAAAAAATGTTTCGCTGTTGTGCTAATCCCAAACACCCAAGAATGGTGCCTGTGTGTAGTGCCTTTGGAAGTAGAAAACCAATTATAATTCCTACGAAGAATTAAGTGTATTTAAGACTATATCTACAGCTACATACAAATAGGTATAGAAGTATACAGGTGGATAGATAGGTGATAGATATAGATATATTTTTAAAGATTCCAGAAGTAATTTTGAATCCATAAATTCTATTTAAAGTCTAGCTTTTATAAATATCCATTAGCGAATGAATGGATTAAAAAGATGTATATACACACAACAAAGTATTATTCAGTCATGAGAAAGGAAGAAATCTTGCCATTTACAACAGCATGGATGGACCTTGAACACATCATGCTAAGTGAGATAAATCAGACGAAGACAAGTACTGTATGATATCACTCATATGTGGAATCTAAAAATGTCGAACCTATAAAAAAAACCAGTAAAATGATGGTTACCAGAAAGTGGGGTATGGGGAGATAAGATGGATAGTGTTTAAGGCTACATACTTGCAAAGAGTAGTAAATAAGCCACAGAGATCTAATGCACATTATAATAAATATGGGTAATAATATTGTACTATAATGATGTAATGTGATAATATTTCTTCACTGGCAATCATGTTACAATATATTTCAAAATAACATGCTGTCCACCTGAAATTTACAAAATGTAACATGTTAAATTTATTTTAAGAATAAATAAATTACAATAGAAAAAAGTCTAGCTTTTACTTCTACAGACCCTATTTACTAAATTTAAATTATTTCTATGGTACATTTGAAGTTTATGCCCACTGTTTCAACTAGTGTTAAGGAATGTTATAATACTTTAATTTTCTCTTAAGGAAAATTTATCCAATTAACCCTTTTGATTTATTTTCAAAGATCTTTTGAAGATAAGTTGTAGATAAACTGTAGTTATTAAAGATAGTTAATTAGCCTGTGAAAGACAGTATCATTATGCAGTATAATATGAGTGCCTGGTTCAGTGCCTTGCTCATATTAGGCTCATACTAGAGTTCTTGTTAGGTTAAATTAGTATATGGATTCTTATAACTGCTATTAATATAAGATGAGATGTTAAAAGACTAAAGTAAAGCAAAAGGCTAAAGGAGATGACAACATGGATTAAAGGAATTATTGAACTCTTATTCCAGAACACAGAGATAAATCTTAAAGATCGCCTTCTTTAAACTCACCCTGTATCTTATTGAAGAAAGCAATAAAAAACTCCGTCTGGTC
>NW_011888783.1:15163956-15195509 GCF_000151845.1 Pteropus vampyrus | reverse complement strand
CCAATGTGTCCAGTCCTTTCGCAATTTCCGTAATTTGATGGCATTTTCATTCATCTTAGGGCTTCCATGGTCACTCCTACATCAATGATTCAGGAAGCCCTCTCCAGGTCCACTCCGGATGACCCCCAATCTACTTTCTCCCTGCTCTTCAAACTACCAATTTCTCTTCCAATTTCTACAACAATCACTCAGCTATGTAATCTACAAACTTAGAGGTAAATTTTGACTCCCTCCCTTCATTTTATCCAGTCAGTCACTGATTCCTGTCTTTTCTACGTCTTTAATTCATCTTAACAGTGGTTACCATGTCCTTTTTATGCACTAGGCACAGTATTAGGAACTGGGGATACAACTGGCTCTGTCTTCATGCAGAGAAGCAGATCTGGAATATTTCTTGCATCTGTTCCTTCCATTATATTCCCTTAGTTCCTGTTCCCATGGCCTGGACTAATGCTATGTCCTGCTAATCCTGATCTTTTAATCTAGTTTACAGATGGGACTGCCAGATCAATCTTCATAAAACACAGATATGATCATGTCATTTCTTTGCTCAAAAACCTTCAATGGCTCCCTATTCCCTACGGTGAAGTAGCCCACTGTAGTAGAAGGAACACTGGGCTGAGATCTGCAGGCTGGGTCCTGGAAGAGCCAAATATGCTTTAGTTCTGGGTCTGCCTGAAACTTCCTGTCTGACTTGGGATACTTTTCTGGATCTTTGTTTCCTTTTCAGTAATGGGGTGGATGGTGGTGATGGTGGTGGTGGTGGGGCGGGGGGTATTGAGTGGGGTGAAATCTGAACACCTTTTCAGGTCCTATTTTCTATATATCATTATTGTTGTATTTTCAGAGCCCTACCACTTTGCAGACTCTGGAGTCTTTGAACTTTGGTGTATTTTCTAGCTCTTGTATATGAGATTTCTAAAGAAATCTAAAAAAATTTTCCTAAGAATTTCTGCCTTTTTTCTTTTTATAGTGTTGGAAAAGCTTCCTTTGTTTTACCCCCAGAAGGAGATAGTTTCATAATTCTCTGCTCTCTTCTTCCTTAATATGAAAATAATTACCACTGCAGCCATTAACAATTACACACACGTGGCTCTCCCTGAACTCAGCCCGGGTATGTCAGAAAGGGAGAATTAGAAAAACTAAGGCTGGCTCTGCGGTTTCATTAATCAAAATGCTTATATAGTTTAAAACTTTGAACACGAATACATCCTCTGATGCTAAATGAACATTTGGGCAGGTTGGAAAGCAATTACTCTCTCTCAGGTTAGGCTCTGGCCACTGACTTCCACAGTGGCTTTTCCGTAGCACCCCGCTCAGGAGGACTAATAATGATTCTTCTTGTTTCTAAGAGGTTTCAGCCTTAATATACCAGGCCTCCTTTCTATCACTCAACATTCGGGTAGCAGATTTGGTGCCTTTGGAACACTGATATTTAAGAGTTGCCATTTCTACATACGAAGCAAATATGATTGTGAATATATTTGGATTTGTATTAGAAAAAAAATCATATGTTTCCAGAACAGATGTATGAAAGCCCACTCATTCCCCCCTCCCCTTTTTTGAAGGTTCTATAACAAATTTGTTGTTGAGTTATGGTCATCACAGCTACATAAGGAACAGCAAGGAAAAATGATAGCCCGTCATATATTACCATGATGTTCCCGTGTTATTCAGGGTGATTATACTGATTCTAGAGGTATATCATATTGACTACCAGCCTGAGTCTTACCCACTGCTGTGCCCCCTCTGTGACCTCCACAGCTACCGAGCCCTGCCTGCTGGCTTTATGGGGACCTCGTGTGTGCAGAGAAAAGTATGATGAAGAGATAATGAGAACTCATTCTCAATCTTATTATTACATTTGTAATTACGTACTTAAATTTCACTTATAGAACAGTAATTGGTAATTTTGGTTAGAAAGAAAGTAATATATGTTAGGTGCCTGTTATATAGTTTACATGGTTTTAGATAATTTCCTTGTAAAATTATGCCTTATAAAACCAGGTCTGAATTATTTAAAAAATGATTATTAATTTCTTAGCAGAATATACTTAAGCTAGAATGACCTCATTTTGGTGGCTATTATGTATATATGAATAAAACAAATTGTAGGAATTTTATATTTGCCCTGTATTTTTCATTAGTCTGGTCTCAAAAATGCAAGTTAGACTATTTTTTTAAAAAAGTTTTTCATTCTAGATATGTCTTATCCCCACACTTGGCTATTTTTCTCCCAAAGAAGGTGTTATTGCTTTTTCTTATTTGAGTTGATATTTATAAAGCACCTGGAACAGCACCTGGCACATGGTAAGTGTTACATAGAATAAATAAATAACAAAATTAAAATAAAAACCCCAGCTACATTTTAGGGGAAAATTCCAATAACTGTGGCATTATCAGTAGCTTAATTGTGAAAGCGATTTTCGAATTTACCCCCCAAAAATGAGTTTTAAACCAGATTAATAAAAGTCAATATTTAAAATACATTAAATTTATTTTACACAAATTATTTATGTTTATTGTAGAAAATATACACAAATACAGATAAAAAATTTCACTACCCAGAGATAATCATCTTACTATTTTGTATTTTTACAGAATTTTTTCTTTTGTTTACTTACTAAACACATATAAGTATTTAAAAATATAAATGTATGTGCATATTAAATTATTTGTTTAAAGATATACATTCATATTTATATATTATATATATTTTATAGTGGGATCTATTTTTCTCATTCATTCGAGGCTTAACAAATCCCTATGAAACAGTTTAAATTACTGCCGTGTTGATAACCATGTGGCAGGCCCTGAGCTCTGTTCTCTATATGTATTATTTTGCCTGGTCCTTATAACTCCTAGAATTAGCTACTAGTCCATCTACATGACAGAACAGAATCCGTGGATTAGACTAAGGAACTGAGCAAGGCCACACAGGTGATATCTGACTTGTAATTCGTATCCAAAGGCTCTGACTTACTGGACTTTCATGCTAGATATCTCCATGAACTAAGATAATAATTCATTACTTTTATAATATTTAGTGCAACATTATCATAAAAAGGTATATAAATCAGTCATCGTGAGCCACAAACTATATTCAACCCATTTTCTATACTTTGGTATCTACATTCAAATTCTTGGCTGAGGTTTTCAAGGAATGAAAAGCAAAAGATCGGGGTTTTTATCCTGTCCTGATTTTAATCAACCGTATGAGCTAACAAAAGTCATTGTCTTTCTATTTTTTTTTTTATTGGGGACTTGGCCATGAGTTACTTATTCACCTACAATTTATTGAACATGTCTGAAAAGACAAGTTAGGTACTGGGATAACAAAGCATATAGACAACTCTTTCTTCAAGGAGCTCCCCTAGTAGTAGAACAAAGACTGCAGGGCTTAGGCGTGCTGTGCACTTTGATGAAGGTGTGAGCTCGGTGGTGATGGAGCCGGAGGGCGGAGCAATGCCTCCTCCAGCCCTGCCAGCCCTGACATTCACCACTTTAAAGTGACTGGCCCTTAGTCAGACAGATCTCTCCTCCACTCTTTCAAATGTAACTCACTTCAAGATGAAAAATATGTTTCTGGAATGGAAGCTTTCAAAATAATGTCACACGAATAGTAGCTTAGCTCACTTAAACACGTCATCAGAGAAAATTGCAATGACAATGTAATGTTAGCTTCTTCTTTCGGAGTAGGATAAAAGCTTTATGTTAGTTTATTATTAATTAAGAAATAATTTGAGCTTTGCAAAATTAAGAAATCCATCATTTTTCTTTCATTCCATTGAAAAATAAAGGTTAGGTATATAAAGATATAACTCACCCCATACAAAAATGGATAGTTGTGGTTTTTCTTTGTAAGTAGTGTTGAAAAGTCTTTAGATAAATTGTTTGAGATAAAGTTTCATATTTCATATATTTTGGTAAAATATTTGTAAAGGGGGGAAGTTCAAATCTTATTTTGTTAAAGTAAATTAAGAGGAATATTTCTAAAGAAATTTCCATAACCTATTTATTTTGTTTTATTTATGTGCTGCCTCATTCTATAAAGAGATCATCTATAACCTTGCTTTTTCAGTTAAAAAGAATTGTAAATCCTTCTTATTGGTATGGGAAATAGAAATTTGCATACTGGATTACTAAATATTGCTGCCAAAATATTCATAACCTATTGAATTTAGGACATTTTATGTCCCATGACTTTCCAAGTGTAGGCTTCAAACTTTGCTAATTAAGGTAACCAAATTATCATCATTTATTCAAGGTAGAATTACTGCTAAAAGAAAACAATAGTATGATTATTGTAAGTTTTGAGGAATTGACAGTGTTCACATTAAATTTAAATAAGAGGTAGATCTGTAGGAAGAAGAAGAAGAGAAAAATGGGGGAGGCCATAGGCTTAATTCGCACTTCTTTATGAATGGTTTTCTTCACAGGGTGCCCAAAGACCCAAGCAAGGGCACTTCCAAGTCAATCCAGGATGTCCCTAATGAGGTAACAATATCCAAAGAGTGGCACACTCTATAACCCTGATTTCTTAGATTCTGTTCTAGAGCTCTTTCTACTATACCACCTTGTAATTTGGGGGGCAGATCCAAGTGGACTCTATCTAGATCTTGATGATTTAAAAAGTATAGCAAAGGAAATTGTACTATTACATACTCAAAATGGCTGCTAGTAACTCAATAGCAGGTATACTTTAGCCAGAAAGCCAAAAAAAAAGAAAAAAAAAATGAAGTCAGTGTTAACCAACTTTAAATGTAAATGACATACAAATTGTAACTGTTAGAAAATGGGGAAATTACAAACTCATAGACATCAGATTTCTAACTTAGAAGTCCTAAACTTCGTGGGTACCCTTTGAAAATGGAATTTTCCCAGGTTTCATCTCATCTATCCTGAGCTGCAAAGTTGTTCAATGAACTTATGCTTAATATCTTTCTTAGTCTATCTTGAAGAATACTCACGTTACTTTGCAATTATGCAGGGAGTACAAAGATTAACTTTTCCTCTGGGTGCTGCATGTGTCTTAGGTTCTGACTTACAGGGTGAGGGCAATGTGAGTCACAGAAAGTTCCACAATAATGGATGGTACCCAGAGAGAGAAGAGAAACCATTCTTTTCTTTTCTTTTTTTTTCTTTTTGATAAAAAATGTTATTTGCCAAAATCATTACTTTTCTAGGTATTTTTAAAGAATAAATAACTCTTTACAATCTTTGGTCTCTGGTTTTGGAGATTTATCTCAGGGTTAGGCAAAGAAGATGGTGACCCCTCTGCTAGGCTGTCCCACCTCTTCGTCTCTTGATTTTATTGCTGAGTTTGCCTCTTAATTTTTTCCAGCTGGGGCATGTTTGCTCAAGAGAGACTTTCCTGGCTAATGCTAGTCAGAATGCTATTATTTCTGACTAATTAAAACACAATCCACATCTCCTTGAATCAACCAACATCAATGATTATAATGAAAGACTTGCCAACATTTTAAAACAAGAATTGCTCTGAGCTGCTGGGGACCAGGAAGCGAATGAGAGATGGGTAGATGGATCACCTGACACAGAGCTTGGCAATAAAATAACTAAAGGGGGTGAGATAGGTGGAGATAAAGGTGAAAGTATTTTTATTACTTGGAAATTCATCATTTTAAAGAGGAAAAAGCCCCCAAAGAACAATGGAACTATGCAGATATGGTGAATTTGGCTGAAGAAACAAATATTACTGTACAATGAGGTTGTCAGTTGGCAATATCGATTTGTTGAATACAGTGCAGAAAACTGTACAGGCATTAAGCCAGGGCTTAAATTACAGACACTCTCAGATTCACATCCTCTTTCTCTTACTTGGAGAGTAGGGAAACAAGGAAGAGATGCTTGTTTCCTCCCTTTCCTTAAAGTTCGTACTATAGCTAATTACATATTATACTGAAATGAATTTACACCATGACACTGACATCCTGTCAAGGAAAAAGGACTCCTCCCTGGTAAGCATATTAATACAGCTTTATAAATTGCAGTTATCACACAGGATGAAACAACAGGATAAAATAACACTTTGTTTATGCTGAGACAAATATCTTTTTTTTCAAGTTTCTTCAGGTCCCTTTAAATATAGGGCATACTCTGCCTTCCCCTTCACCCTTTCACTTTCTCAACCCTGATCCCACTGCCCTCCATCCTTACTCCTCTACCTTCTCCCAATTACACAGAGCTTCTTTTGGTATAACCAGGTCCTCTGTGGGAGTACAGAGCACTTCTTAAGGCTGCAAAGCCTTTTACTCACTTTCACATGGCATTAATATAAGCAAATCAACACCTAACTCAGGGCAAAGATATTTTGATGCTTATGCAGAAAAAAATGCAAAGATGCAAAGATGTTGGTGCAGACGAGAGAGCAAGCAGGACCAGAACAGGAAGAAAATGCAAGGGAGGGTGCTGGAACTTCACATGTACCAGACCTTCCCCTCTACATTTTCTTGCCATAACTTCTACCTTTCTGTGCACTTCGATTCCCAACATCTTCCCCCCGTTTGGGGAGGTGTCTAACATTATGCTATTGTACTGTTACGGGATGAATTGTGTCCTCTCCAAATTTGTATGTGGGAGCCCTGATCCCCAGTGCTTCCGAATGTGACTGGATTTAAAGATGGGGCCTTAAAGATGTGGTTAAATTAAAAGAAGGCTTTTAGGATGAATCCTAAACCAATCTGACTGGCGTCCTTATTAGAAGAGAAAATTTGGATATGCAGAGATACCAGGGATGCTAGTGCACAGAGGAAAGACAATGTGAGGACACAGCAGGAAGGCGGCCATCTACAAGTCAGGGAGAGAGGCCTCAGGAGAAACCAACTCTGCTGACATGTTAATTTTTGACTGCTAGACTCCAGAACTGTAAGAAAATAAATGCCTGTTGTCTAAGCCACCTAGTCTGTGGTGTTCTGTTATGTCAGGTCTGGCAAACTAATACATATAAGATAGAGTCCTGGACAACAAAAGGTTATCATTTCTCTGGAGTATTTATTGAGTCATCCATCCAATCCTATAGATCTCCTACCTCCAAGCGTTTACCATGTGCTAACTACTGTGCTACCATTAAGTCAAATCTTCTAAAGCCCTTTGGTAGTCAGATTTATCTGTGAAACTCAATTTGTAGTGAAGCAGCTTTAAAGAAAAGTTGAAAATAATTTCTTTATCTCATAATTTGTTATATTCTTTTACATTTTAAGTTAGTTCCGATTTAAGGACTGCCAACAATTTAATTTACCAAAATCATTAAGTCAAATAATATCTTTAGCAGTGACTTCTAAACAGGAATAGCTTTTTCAGTGCCATCTTTGGGAAAAAATTAGAGTAGAAAATATATCTAGAAACAAGAATTAATTACTGTAAATTACTTTGAAAGGAAAAAATGTCAAGTTGATAAAACAAATATTATTGACCCATGGATTTACAACTAAATTATTGTTTAGTACCTGGTTTATTTCTTAAAAACTGAGCACATTTCTCATTCCTTTCTCCTATTATATTCTATGTACATGATGTCTCAATAGTTGAACAGAAAAGATACATGAACCATCTCAGTGTTTGTTGTCTAATTAAAAACTTTTTATGCATAGCAATTTTACCATTTTGCATTATCACCAGACCTCATTTCTCATGGAAAAAAATTAGCATCAGCTTAAAAGAATATTTCTTTAATCACCAGTTCTGATTGTCACTAGTACCATTTTGTAGATAGTTTTTAGCTGACTAACAAATCTTTTATTTTATTGGCTGTCTCATTTTGTCCTCTTTCATATTTCACATTTATGGTCTATTCAGACATTCTCCTGTTTTGTTAAGTAGGAATCTGTGTGGTCTTTGATGTAAGACATAATTTATTTGACAGGGAAATATGAGTCTGTGCCCTGAATCTACATTTAACTGATGGATTGAGAAATTTAAAAATTGCAACAAGATAGACTCTCTCCCAGATTGCCATACTACTAGCATTTTGCTAATCTCTTTGGCAGTGAATTTACATATCTATGTCTAAATATAAATAGAGATTCACACAGTCCTGCAACTGAACCCAAATATTTTTATTAAAAAAAAAATCTCATTTTATTAGTCATTGATAGTTCCTCTGGAAAATTTTTAAAGAATTTCTTCCTGAAATTAAAATCAATATATTTATTTTATTTTATCATTATATAGATAGCTATAGCTTCATAAAGTGAGTCATAATGTCTTCAAATCTATGCTGCTCATTCTTCAACCAAGTTAATGGAAGTTCATTCACTTAGCATTTCAAGATTTATATGTTTCATACCTTCTCCCAAGTCTGTGTACCAGTTCTGGTAATTGGAAGTTTACTCGCAGCTCATTCCCTCTGCTCAAAATGCTTGTCAATTAACATTTGCAAAATGGAAGTTTAAAAAAAATATGACTTTCATATTTCAATCATGTTCATTTTCAATCATCTCAAAATGTAGAAATTGAATAACACTTGGGAGTCTGCAATTTTTTTATATATCATTTAGGTTTGAAACATTTCTTCAAATATGACTATTGTCTGTATGCAGTGGATGAGATTAAGTGGTTAAAATTACTTGTGGTGGGTATCTCCCTACTTTGTTTATAGGTATGAACAAAATACTAAGTATGCCAAAAGCAGTTTTCACAAATATGCACCTTTTCTGTTGATGCTTTGACTGCTGTCTGTAACATAGGAGGCCATGCTAAGCCCTGGTGAAGAAAACAAGGGTTCTACTGTAATATCTGAAATTGACATTTTGATAGATGGAGTTGTTGCCCACCCTGAACTTTTGACTTAAATGAAGGGGAAAAATCTAACAACTTCTAAGAATAATAGGAATGAAAAACAGGAATGAACCAAATGCTAAAGATGAAAAAGATGGGAAAGTGTCATCCTTGGTAGGTTGAAAATAACTATGAGCCTGGTGTTTTAGTAGAGGCTGGAGTTACTATCTCTAATAGTAGCTATGTCAGAAGGAAGAGGTTCATCATTAAGTTTGGATATGTTTATTACACCCTACTGATATGCAAGACACTGTGATTTTACTAAGGTGAATCAGACCCTGATTTTTCCCACTTCTGCAGAGTCCTCTACTCACCCACCCCTCATCCTGGATTGCTCTTTTGTTTGTTTGCAAATAATCCCTTTTTTTTCTTTGGTGTTTAACTTGTTTTGCTAATCTGGTAGACAAGAATATGTTTCACCGTGAACATCATAATCCTAATATTCACCCCTGAGGAGAATGGTAAAAACTTCTGTCACAGTCGAAGGCAATCCTTCATGTTCTTGAGAACATCTCGATATAAACTTTTATGTGCCTTTTGTACTCCTAGATCTCAGATCCCCTTAGAAACATAAGTTCTTGTTCTCAGAATGTACTCTCCTACACTTAGAAAACCGACTTTATCACATTTGAACCCCATTTAATAACCACTCTTACCTTTTGGGAAAATTCTAAACTTTGCTTACTCATCTCTTTCTCTTAGAACTAATTTATTCCTCAACCTGCTAGGAGAGAAAGAAAGTAGTGCACACAAACATAGTCTCTTTCTCTCCTGCCTTTCCCATTTCTTTCTTTTTTCTCGTTTATCATGAAATGTTAAGTGGAACTAAAATCCAATGATCATTTCTTACTCGGACAATATGTGAAGTAATATGGGTTTTTAGACTCTTGATAGAACTAGATTTGACTCTGGGCACTACTATTTACTTTGTGACTTTGGTCAAGTTCAAGTTTCTTCTTTGAGCCTCAATTTCCCCATCTGTAAAACCTTGCAGAGTTATGCAAACAGAAACAAAACATTTAGCATAAGCTTGACACAAGTACATGCCCCATAAGTGCTATTTTCTTAAAAGCTATTTGTACTGAGGGTAAGGGCATAGACTCTGAAGCCAGACAGCTTGGGTGCGTAGTTCCAGCTCTGTCCCTTAAGTGCTGTGTGACATGGGCAAGCAACTTAACCTCTTGGTGTGATAATAATAATAATTTACTTCCTAGGGTTAACTCATGATTAGATGAGTTAATATATGTTAAGTGCTCAGAATAGTGCCTGGCATTTGGTATCGTTATTTAAGTATGAGGTACTATAATTTTCTTCTTCTTTCTCCAAGATAAAATCCTGATCCATGAGTATAATTGCTGTTTTGAACCAAAGTTGGGCTGGGGACCTGTTCTAAAAAAATAGCCTTCCTTGGCTGATCTTCCGAGCAGTGCTCCGATGATAGCACATTAACTTTTCCCGAGAGAAGGAAAACACGGAGGGTACATTCTATCTGCTATGAACTTTAAATTAGAGAGATGGCAACCCTCGCTAGTATATCCAATAGACAGGCTGGCTATAGTTCACAGTCATTTTTACGCTATGGGAATCCCGGAAACCAAGCTAAGGAAAGGAAAGCCCTAAAAGTGAACCTGTGAGCACTGAATTCTACATTTTTTCAGCACTCAAAAATGTCAAATGAGAGATCGCTAATTATTTCAGCAATGAAATAAGCAACACCAACCTCATTTATTTATGTAGGCTGGAACTGAGTGTGAAATAAAATCCTAGTAGCAACAGTTGAGAAAAAAATTTAAGATCAATTTTCTTTTTCTATAAATCAAAACAAGACCATTTAAAAATGTAATAGTGCGGCCTGGATTTGGCTTGAAGAGACTGAGATGAAAGTATTGGAATTCACCAGTCAAATTCTGGGGCTGGTGAAACAAATTAAATGGACCTTTATGAACACAAATTAAAGATCAAGTTAATGTACACAGCATAGAGCTTTGGAATTCTATCTTTCTTTTCTCGTCATATCTTGCCCAAGTATCATTGTGATTAAAGCAATTGATTTTTCTGTTATCATTTCATCTCTTTATCCTTCATCAGTAGCCTCTTCTAATCTTTATTCATTGCTATAAACAAAGACAATGTCTTGACTTCCTAAAACCTATACCCTTTTTGCTTCTGTTTTATTTTAGACCTAGTTTTGGTCCATGCTGAGTTGCTGAATGGTTGGTTTGCTCACACTCCTTCTTGCTAACCTTTCTTGACAGCTTCTAGATTACTCTACCTAGTAATTTGTTCCATAATAACGGCTACTGTGAGAAGTCTCCTAGTTCCTTTATTTTTAACAAGGATTCTTAACACCCTCTGTAGGTGACAATGTGCAATTACAGATATAAAGTGTCTCCCGAGGGATGTCCGCTCGCAGATGCCACCAGTATTTTTGTAGTGCAACTGTTAAATATAATGAAAACAAAGAATCAGATTCTCTAAACATCCAGCTCAAATAAAATTTTAATTAAAAGTTATGAAGGCATTTTATTGATTAACAATCTTAGTAATTAAAGAATGTGGTTGACATTTTTTTCTAGTTGGATTTGTTCTTCCTTTGAGATCTCTAATTGTTGTATGGTTTTACATTTATTGATAACTCTGTTTGATGAATGCAGATGCCACCTTTTACAGCCGTCGTTGACAGAGTAATCATATTGTGAGAAACACCAGGCTTATGTAGTAACAGCTGTTGTAGTTATCCATGCTGACATCCATAGGGGAAATGTGTTTGCAGCTATCATGGGTACACAATAAATGGAAGGTGCAATAAAGCACAAGCTAACATTTTGAATATCCTTACAACTCTAGGAACTTTATTGCATATTACAAGCACTTTGATCTCTGTCCAGTACTTAAGTCTTAATTATCAGACTAATTGCACAGACTATGTTCATTTTCAGTGGTAATCCTTTTGTGATTAGCTTCTGCGTTCAATAACTGACTTATCCTTTAATTAAAAGGACTATTAACCTTAAGGCTGCTGCTGTGTCTTGGGATTAACCCATACAGAGTTAATGTTTAATATCATTGTAAAAGCTTTTGCTGAAAGGTGTAGTATAAAAATGTGTAGAGGGAAAGCCATGAAAGGTATCTCACTTTTCTGATGTGTAAAAAAGCTCTGCTAAAGATGAGGGTTTTAATGAAGCCTCCTTGTAGATTAAATTTTCTAAGGGCCTCCCTAACTGTACAGCCACTGTATTAACCCTTTGAACCCTGGACTCATTTACAGGAAGAGAGCGCTTACTTTAGGAGTTTTCTCTTGATTTTCAAAATCATTGTGTGAATGTGATCAGGGTTCTTAGCTGCTGGGGGTCTAGAATAGAAAATTTCCTTTTTTCTTTTTTCTTTTTTCTTTTTTACTGTTACAGATGAAAGTTTCTTAATATTGATTTCTTTGGAAAGATTCACAGCAGCTTGAAAATAGACATAACTAGCACATCTATCCAAGCTCCAGACAGTGCATGGTCAAAGTGGGTAAAACAGAGTTCACAGGTAACTAGTGAAACAATTAAGGAGCAGATGCAGGGAGAATCAGTACCACAGTGTGGAAAGCTTGCCAAAAAAGCCAGATGCGGCTGATGGAAGCACTCTATTTCTTCTTCACTTTGGCATCTGGGTTCTGCAATGAACATCTTCCCCCAGTGTGCCCCATGGCACAGGGTCTGCACCAGTCACTTAGGACGAGAAAGAGAAGTGGTTTCTCTGATTTCTCTCTCTCTTGCTCATATCCTAGCCTCCCAGAGGAAGAGGCCCTTCATTGATTTCTTGATCCTGGTGTCTCCACATATAAAATTCAGGCTCCTGGGCTTAAGGAGCTGCAAGAATGCCTCCATTCTAAGGCTCCTGGGCCAGGAGGCCACCCAGTAAATGCCACTCTGTCTCTCCTTCCAAATTTTACTTCGTCTATTAGGAATGTGAAGACTAGCCAGAAGAGAATTTTTCTTCAATGGTATCTGTTTTTCAGGAATTCGGCAATAACAGGAAATATTTACCAAATGAGCATTGCCATCTACTGGGGGATTCTGTGGTAAACAAAAGGGAGAGATCTCACTATCCCCGAAGCTTGGAGTCTAGCTAGTGGGACAGTAACTCTTTCCCACCCACGGTGCTCGCTGCTGGGAATGGTGGCATACCAAAGGGATTCACTACCCCGAATAGATCGTACTCTTTCTAGGTTTAGGATTCACTGAACGTTTTGTTTTTAATAATGAATAGAGAGTTAGCATGTGATGAGTGCGGCTGGTAAAGCTTTACCAATGTTAGTGGGGAGGGAGTGAACTCTGTGGTTTAGAACATCAACTCTGGAGCCAAAGAGACACCGGTGCAATCCCAGCTCCACAGATTACCAGCCGTGTAACTCTGGACCAGTTATTTCTCCTTCTGAATCTTGGTTTCCTGAACTGTAAAATGCGGACAATGCCAGTGGTGTCAGAAGGAATAAATGAGGTGTCACACGTGAAACATTTAGCACAAGGCCTGATGCATAGTGTTTAATAATTGGTTGCTACAGTTACCTAAATTTAAGTTTCTATACTTCAGAGACTGTAGCTAAGAAATTAGGGGGTTAATATATTATATATGGTGATTATGAAGATAATAGTTTTTTATAATTCTGGCCTGCAGTCACTTCTTTGAGCCTTATAGGAACACCATAAACTAGGCTACTTTACTGATGACTACACCAAGGCTTGGGGAAGGTATGTTCTTGCTCAGGCTTACATGTTGTAAAGGAGGGACTTAAAAGTCAAGCCAGACTCTCCAAGCCCACCTCTCTATCACTAGCTGTTCTATCAGAGTAGAGGGGGCCACGTGAGTCAGGAGGCTTCAATTTTTTTCACCTTTTCCTATGAACTTACAGCTCAATCACTTATCTCTTTTTCTCTCAAAGTACTAAACTTTTTCAAAGCAGACTATTTTAAGTACAACTATTAATTATTCATTATATAAAATCCATGATAATTTTCACAATTAAAGGATGCACTTATATTTGTAAAACTGAAAACTCTATATTTCACGCTATTGCAAAATTCAAACTCTTAAGGCATCAATTTTGATCTCTACATTACACTTTTTAAAAACTTTAAATGGTTCCCACTGGCTATATTAGAACATAAAAATGTTCTAATGTATCACAATTACATATGACATTGACTGTTGGTTTAAGATTGCAGAATTAGTTCCAGATTTTTTTTTTAAATCAGAGTAAGTTTCATAAACTAATTTTTTTTTCCTTTTAAAGGCCGGGTTTTTCCCCAAAATTGTTTTTTGTTTATTTTCAGGGAAGGGCAAAGTTTTTTTTTTTTTTTTTTTGCTGGTACATTTTTCAATGAGCTCTGATTATTTTTTCCACTCTGACATTAGAACTACACAGAAAGATGATTATATCTACCCGCTGCTGGTTTGGCATTTCCTTTATTATCTAGTATTGGGGATGAATTAATATATGGTTGATTCATATTTTCTTGGCCATATTTTCAAGAGGTAAGAATTAAAGATGCAAGTCTATGTTTTGGATCAAATTAAAATTAATGGTTTAAATATGATTAAACTCCTGGCTTTAATGTCATTTATATGTTGTCCTAGCCTAGGATTCCTGCACTTTGTGGTAATCAGTGAAAACATAGTGATTTACCTCAGAAAGCCAATGGGGTTTGCTTGATGGCAGAGATATCCTGAATAGCTATGTGGCTGTGCCTCATGGGGAGAAAGTGTCTGGATAGAGCCACTGCAATTCAGGATGGATTTTTGCTATGTGGTTGGGAATCTGTGGTTAGGATTGCAGGTAAGAAAGCAAAATACTGTTTTCAATCCATGGTTGGTTGGATCCACTGATGTGAAACCTGTAGATTCAAGGGCCCATTGTATTTACTGGAAAAAATCCTCGTATAAGTGAATTAGTGCAGTTCAAACCCATTGTTCAAAGGTCAACTGTATATGCAAAGTCCTTCAGACTGAAGGGACTGATGTATTCTGAGAAAGCCAAAGGCAGCTTGGCATTGTGGTGAAAGCACATTATTGAAAGCAGATGATATGAATATGAATCATGGCTCTGCCATTTACTTGAATACTTAGCCTCCCTCAGCCTCAATTTTATCATTTCTGCTATGGAAATAGGTAAAAGGTTTTTTAATTTTTAGGGTTGTTGCAAAAGTTAGAGATAATTTATTTACAGAAGTGAAGCATCTAGTATTTAGGCTGCATACTTGCTTTAAATGATCCTTACACTCTATGACCCAAATTCCAGGTAATTTACTGAAAGAAAAGGCCCAGAAGCTGTGTTCTCATTGGCTCAGGGCTCTGTTCTAGGTTTTGTCTCTAAACCTCTTATTCTGTCTAAATTCTCTGCATTCTGCCTCTTTTACTTTATACCTGATTATCTCTCTCTGCCTAACTTTAGACTCTTCATCGGATATTCTCCCTAGAGAATACTGCTGTGTTCCTAAAATATCCTTTTAGAATACACACACTCCTCTCATTAAGTCCCCAAACCATTTCTATGCACACAGTTCTCAGATAAGGGATGCCTCACTCTTGTGCCAGAGCTCTGCAGTATCCATCTCCAGCCTATGTCCAGGACCCTGGGCCACCAAGTGTCCAACTGTGGGAGAAAGGAGGGGGAGAAAGCAAATATCCAGTGCGATGTAGTAAGTAGGCTTAATAAATGGTTGTGATTGCTATTCTTAAAAAATTATGTGTAAGACAGAATGCCAATTAATTATTTTGCAGTGGGAGCTGCCCATTAAGTGGTTTGTTTTTGTGTCCATTATCCTGTATACTCTCTTCCTATTATTAAGATATTTGATAAACTGAATTCATATTCAAAAGGTTGCTGGGTGAGCAGAGAATCAGGTAAAGGCTGGATTTCGGCCAAGCCTAGGAAGAAATAATCAGTCTCTGTAGGCTCCCTTCCTAATCCCACCATTAGCTCAAGGCTGAGAACCCATTAGACATCTGTTATGGGCTCAATAGATGGCCTTTTCCTCTTTGTAAGTTTAGCCCACACAGAGTGGGCATGAAACAGTTCAATAGTAAAACCCAGGTGGTTGCAGCTGGAGGGATGCTTGATGGTGTGACACAGGAAGTGTTCTAGTCAATGGCTTCTGCACAGTGGGGGAGACTTTTTCTGATTGTACATTACCTGGTAGCCTGACAAAAAGCCAGGGTGGTCCATATAACCTTCCTCACCACTGAAACGCAGCAGAGAATTGCTGAAGTAAAGAAAGGGAATGTAGAGAGAAAGAAACCACTTTTGGATAAAGGGTGGCAAGCATCTTTGACAGCAGCACAACCTGCTTAAGTTCCAGCATGTGTGGGTATGTTCAGGGCAAAGTAGAAACAGTACTAGCAAGAATGACTGCAGTACACATATTTGATAACTTGCTTCTCTCTTGCTAATATTATCAATGTTTGTGCCTTCATTTCCTTTTACAAAATATGCTTTGCAAACCCCCAACAAGGCTCAATCTGACCATCAGTCATCTTTGCTCCTGCATCCCAAATTGCTGAGGTACTCACGTAGCTGTGTGAATCGATGTCACAGTAAATGTATGACTTCCCACTTGAATAGGCACCTCTGAAACATGGGACAATATTTTTATCCTCCCAGATCTACCCTCTTTCTCAATCCCCACAGTATGGATGACCCCTCTCCTATAGCTCTATGGTTCTATCAGTCATACTTACTTGCTTGGTGTCTACCATGAAGAGGGAACACTTTTCCTTTTCGAGACTAATCCCTTTCTTTTGCTTCCTTTCTACTGTTTTCTTTTAAATTGACCTATTGATCTAGCCATCTATTGACCTATCGATCTATAGCTCTATCATTTATTTTTTAAAGAAACCCTCCTGGCATCTGCCTCATAGATCATAAACAGATCTAAGTCTTTAATCTGAAAAACAGAACAAACAGCAAAAACCTCCCTTCACCCAGCTTTCTCCCACGTGCTTCTGCTAACTTTCTTCTGAGTTCTATCACAATTGAGTTCTAGAAGGAGCAGTTACAATCTTCTTCTTTTTCTAACTTTCCAGCCCATTACAATGGGTTCTTGCTTTCATTATTTCCTAGAAATTAATTATTTAAAGTTTCCAAGAACTTCGGTTTTTGTAGAGTCAGTGGAATTTTTTTCTTTTACTATTCTTATTTGATTCATGGAAACATCTAAGACTATGAGCATTCCTTTTGAAATGCTGTAGGTTTTAAAGAGGAGGAGCAGAAAGGGTAGCTGACCTGATTATGTTGCATATCATTACATGTGTATTAATGGTAGGGGAACTGAAAATTTCTTTCCAAGAAGTTGTGAACCCACCCTGGATGACCACTGAGGTTTCCCCAATACTACTCTCTCACCCCATTTCAGCTTCCTTGGATAACTGCTTTTCCCAAGCTGGCTCCTTAAATATGATGCCCCTGGAGTTTTGCTTTTTGCTCTGTTCTCTCTTCACATGCCCCTAAAAGGATTCATTCACTTCTAATGGCTCCAGCATTAACCATGTGCTGCCAGCTTCCAAGTCTGCATCTCTAGCTCCCATCTCTCTAGGGCCAAATATTTAATTGATTACTAAATCTTTCCACACAAAAGTACCACTGGCATCTTAAACTCAATATGCTCTAAACTTATTTCTCTTACCTGTCTCTTGATACTGCATCTTGATGCTGCATCTACTCAGTTATGTAGGCCAGAATAACCTAAATAATTCTTGAGAATAATTCTTGACTTTTCTCCCTCTCTCACCCTAACTCCTCCCCACAATCTGAATCTAACCAGTCACCATGCTTTTTTCTATAGCTCCATTACTACCAACTCAATTCAGGCCTTTGTACTTGAGTGTCTGAAAAGATCCCAGAGAAAGAGCTTTGTGCATAGTATTTATTATGTTAATTATGAATATAAATTATAAATATTACGACCACATTAATTACATATATTGCTTTAAAGAACTAAAGTACTGGTTTTTCCACAGGGCTTTTCATTAGCACGATGATGACTGAAACATATCTTAAGGAAGGCTCTTAACCAAGGAGATTTATGACCAAATTTTGATTATCTTGGTTGGGAGGCCAAGGAAAACACAAGGGATGGGAATAGCAAAATGATCCTAAAACCTCACATTAGGCGACAGCTTCACTCCTCTTCTCTTCTGAATATTTTATCAGCACAGACAATGCGTGAGGAGGCTATTATTGGCTTGAATTTCTGGCTCTTGAATGCCCTGTACCAGATGAGCAGTATAGTAACGAAATAACCACAATTCCCAATCAAAGTAAAAAGAGAAAGCAAGAAACCCAAATAATTCACAAACTAGTTAAGAATCTGCATGTTCCAGTGAAAGAGAAATCAAGACTTGAGAATGAGTGCTTTTATCTTACTTAGTGCTTATCTCACTAAGTGGCATAGTGATGACTGAGTTTCTGGGCTATAGCTCTAAGATTTAAACTCCTCATTTGTAGTAGCTTTCCCTGTTACTATTTGTATTTTGGTCATTTGTACAATGAAGGGAAATGCTGTCCCAACAGCTTAGAATCTTGCCATAATGTCAGGAGCCTTAGGCAAGATGAGCAAAGTTCAGTCAGAAAAGGAAATAGCATCTATTGTCAGACAAGGGCCAGCCGTATCAATGGGCAAATTGAATAAGACATTGCAGTGGTGCAGAATCTCTCCTTTAGCTAATCTCATGCAAAGACCTTGATTTCAAGCGCATGGAAAGGGAGAGCAAAATGTAGCCATTTAGAGCTGTTTTATCCATCATTATTCAGATTTCCTGATGAGCTGATATGCTTGGTGTGGGCATTCAACCAGCCGCTGTCATTTCTCTCCTGCCACCTTTCATGATTTCTTACTGGTTTAGCCCAATAATCTGGGTAGGAGCTCTCTTAATGTACCTGTTCCGTTACGCAACTGTCCAGTGTGAATGCCTCTAAGTTTACTGATTTCCTCGCTCCCTTAAAATCAGATGACAAATACTACATTTGAGAGTTGTCTTCATTTAGTATTTTGTTTGTTTATACTCTGGCAGAATATTCACATAAAGGGTCTTACAATGAGGAAGTAACTGCTGTATTGCATTTTGAACGCATGGTATTGATTGCCAGAGAATCAGTTAAATTGCATTGTGAATAATGATTGGCACTGGCCTTAACCCTTTTGGCTAAAATTGCTTATTTGTCATCCCGGCTTATAGAAGAGATATACTATTGCTTGCTGATGATCTAACGGCTCAACTGTGAGTATCATTTGGCATGTCAGATGAGAGCTAATTTAATGAGCTGCAGTTTCTGCCAATTACCTGGAAACAAATCCCTCTGCAAGCTATTCTGTACATCATCAAAATGTTTAACCAAATTCTCACTTGTGGCAGGTGAGATGATTGGGTGTTTGATTAGTCAACATGCTGTCAATATTATCTTGCATGCATTTGTCCTGTCTACTTATCCAATCACCTTCATTCTTTAACAATGACAAATTATAATATGTAGTCATCTAATTCTTTATTTTAAATTACTCTGCTCAGTATGTATACTAACTGTAAAACTGAAACATCCCCAGGTGTGAGTGGGTTGAATTGTGGACCAGGTTATTTGTGTGGTGTGTGATTCATGTACTATCGGAATGCCAATGAAGAAATTCTCTAACAAGAGCAGGAATCTGGATGACTCTATAAATGGCTTCACATAAAAAGGGAGAATGTTTGGGAATGAGAGATCTGTGAACTATCACTGATTGGGCAGGAGAAAGAGATAGGCAATGAGAGGAGAGAGGGCGAAGATGGGAAGTACGAGGGCCAGGAAGGGACAAAGACATGAGTCACGTAGAAAACATGAGGCCTCTCTGGCTGTGGGAGCTTTGTATATCTTTGGTTCAGCCACCTTTCCTTTCCCCACTCCCGTGTTTTTGTGGGTTTCAGGGAATGCCCTTCCCCTGGAACATTCCTTTCTAACTCTATTTTTCTATATCTGGCTCTTGCATCTGAGTGCATTTGCTGCTTCAATCCTGCTGCCATGCTCATCTAGACAGGAAGCCCAGTTTGTTGACAGTTAATCTTCTCCCTAACCAGTGTTCACAAAGCATTTGGTGACTTTGGTAAATTTACTTCCTACTGTCTACCAGGCTGCTGCCTCTGCTCTTCCTTCTCTCTCATCTTCCTTCAGTCTCTCCTGAGTAACACATACCTCCTCTGTTTTCAGAACAGGAATGAGATCTGGAGGAAGGGCAGCTCAGTAGCTTCTGTCCCAACAATCTTTTCAGGAAATTTGTAACATAGGTGCTTTTCTCTCTGAGGAGGAATTATATGGTAGTTGCTTAGAGAATAACATTTTCACTAACTTTTTACACTCTCCTGTGAGAAAATATCTCCATCATTGCTAATTTACTATGCAAATTTTAGGCATATGTAAAAAGACATCCTAAGCTATTTTTACTTACAACATTTTTGACACCGAATGTGTGGCATTTTCCACACCACGCAATTCTTCTATTCCTGCCAACACCAACTGAGTGTCCCACAATTCAATTCGATTCAATTCTGACACCACCTGGAGTTAGTGCGGACCCCCAAAGAGTTAAGGATTCAGTGCCACAAGACTGTACAGCAGTAGGACACACTGCTTAATACTTGTAATCATCACTCACCACTCAGGAAAGGACAAGATCAAGGGAAAATGGAGGCTTATGTGGACTCCTAACGTGCTGTACATCTAGAAAGAAGGCTGTCCAGTGAATGTATAAACCCAAAATACTGATCAGGATTAGGAGACCACTTCTTGCTCACAGAATATTTTGCAAATATCCCCTCTGTAGCCTCAGGCAACCTTCTCTGCCTTCCTCATATTGTTCAGTTCAGCCTGATTCTTTTCAACAAACTCATAGTTTTACAAATTATACAGGTGAAAACTACTGGATTAGGTATTGATGAGATACAGAGTTGAATAAAATATCAACTCCACCCCTGAGGAATCCATAGTCTAGTGGCTCCTCAACCTCACTGTGTGACCTTCAGCAAATTGTTTGATCTCTCTGTGTCTCAGTTTCCTCATCTACGATACCGGTATAGATAGTACCTACCTCGAGTTGTCATAGAGGCTAAATAGATTAAAAATATAATGCACTTAAAAGTGTGTATGGCACAAGAAAAAGTATTTATAAATGTTATCTATTATTCAGGCCAATTACTCAGGCCAACACCACTGTTACTATGATCTGGCTGCTGTCTAAGCCCGCCCTCCTCCAGCTCTGATTTTTCTTGGTTCTCTGTCTCTGTGTGATAGTGATGAAAGTGATTGACACTGTGGGTAGAGGGCTGTGTGCTGGTTGGAGTGGACCTGGAACTGTGGAGGGCATGATGCAAAAGCTCAGGCTACTACATTTTCTGATTTTTTATTTTTGTTCAGAGTGGTGCTACTTTAGCACTACAGGGGTTAAAAATGACAGTATTAGGTAGGTGGCATGTATTGCACTTCCCTGTAGTGTTTCCAAATCGAGGTTTTCAAAGCCTTAAGTTGATTATCAATATACTTATCCTGAGAAATTATGTATTTGGAAATAATTGTTTTGGAGGTTCTGCCCTAGCGCCTTCTGGAATGTTCTTTATTTGAGTCATCTTTTGACAAGGTTTCTAATAAACCACCAATTATGCTCATGGGGAGGATGCAAGTGCAACTTGTTTTTTCATTGAGGTTAGCTTCATTGTTTTAGAAAGATCAATTATATTACCGATATTTGAAAACCAAACAAAACCTAAAACTCCTTTGCCGCCCAGTATGTGTTAACTCTGGCACTGAACATGCAGACAACAGCCCTAAATAACAGAATTATGTTTTTTAATTGTATGGGCAGACTCCATGTTGTTCCCAGCAGGAGGAGGGACAGTGCTGGGCACCCTCTCATCCCGTCCTGCAGAAGTCCCTTTAGGGGCACACTCAGTCCAGAAGCTTCCGGAATGGGTGTGTTTTCCATTCCTGTTGAGAGACAGTGCTTTGTAAATATTATGAGAAGCCCAGAATGAAAAGGTTAAACTGGTACATTTTTGGCTGGATGAGGATTAATTAGGAGATGATTTGTGAGGACTGTTATGTGTATGCTAAATTTACTGACCTTTATTTCTCTCTGTATAGAATGAAGCTCTGTGCTCCATGCTCATTATCCTTAAATGTTTTCTTTCCTCTGTATCATCACCTCATTCCTTTTATTTGGTATTTTTAAAATGCATTAATTTGGAGCAGTAGGCTTCACTAATTCTTGGGAATAGAACATTTAGTAGGCACAGCTATATGGACCTTAGGAAAACTCTGTGACCATTGGGGGCTCTGTGGCACTAAAACTGGATTCCTGGTCCAGGTGGGCAAGGCCAGCAGGTACCCTCCCATGGCTCTGTGGCAGCAGGCATGTCTGAAGGTTCTGCAAAAAGTTTTAAAACTAGGCTTAAGTGCCACCTTGCTATTTCTTAGCTATTTAGGGACAATGACCTATTTTGTTGATTAGCTAGAGTCCCTTCTCATCTATTTCTGTTTTCTTTGTCAGCCTTTGGATGAATCATTGCTTCATTGCACTGCTGTTCAAGGGTGGACTGGGACACGATTTCAAGGCGGAGCCTGGGCATTCTGGGAGTGCCTCACTCTGCTCTGGCTGAGTATCCTGCAAAATGCTGAAGGCTCTCCTGTCTAAGAGCCCCTCAGGTTACCAAGACCGCAGACAGTAGCAGAGGAGGAGGCCCAGGTGAGGACAGTGAGTTTGAGCTGGAGAAGCAGGTTGGCCAGGCAGTTCTGATGGTTTTAGCCTGAGGTCTTTGATGGAAAAAATGAGCATGGAAGAAGAAGGCTCCTTTTCAGTTATCATGTGCTCTTGTGCCCCAAGGTGGGGAGAGTCCAAGGGAATAAGAACGGAAGGCACCATTGAATCATTTCCTTCTGAGGTCTTATGTTTATTCCTAGCTCTTCTACTCACAATCTCTGCTTCTTGGCCTTTATCATCTAATGATTTGGAAAAGGAAGTTTGAACTCAAAGACAGAGGAAGCAGAGCTCTTTTGACTATTGGATATCTTTCTTCTATTTGGTTCTCACTAGAAACTCTGATGAAAAAAAATATGAGAGGGCAAGAGAAGACACAATAAGGGCTAAAACGAGAATCCGTGGTTTTATTTGGGTTTAATTGATCTCTCTCACCCCATCTATTCTACTTTAAGCAAACCTTGATTTAAATATGCAAATCTTGATTTTAAAAAGACATGATTTTAAAAATTAAAGAGAAAATTGTATAAAACGTTCATCGTTTTTTAGGTTATAATACCTTAGTGTGTTATAAATATGAATTATCAAGGAAACGATTTACACACAACTTCTCAAGAATATGTCTAATTGTGGGAAATGAGCTACCTTAAGACAGTAAGGGTGGGTTGTTCTGAATGTTTGCCCAAGCTCTTAGCACATGTAGATAGATGTTCAGTAACTATTGAATCCACAGTCGTGATATTTGCTTCTTTGGATGCTCTGCATTGCTGAATTTTAAATTGCTACTTGCTAGTAAGGCAAAGTTGAAGGTGAGGGGCAAGTCTCAGTATCAGCAGTAGCTAGATGAGCTTTGATGGGACTAAGAAAGATGGAGTTTCCAGGGGTTTGACATTTCATTCTCTTGTTATATAGCAGCTATAAAAAAGTCACTAGCATTTTCCTGTCTTCCTTACTGATACACACCAGCAATAGGAGAAATGAGGGTCCCAGTCTCATGCCTAATTTGGTAGCTTAACTGGTGAAAAGAAGCTATGAGATGCCTGGAGCAATAGGGCTCATGTCAGCAGGTTCACCCAAGCAGAAGTCCCCTGCGGAGGTGATTGAAATGGGGAAATGTTTCATGTGAAGGTCCCTTTCCTGAAAAACCTAGTGTGAACGATTACTGAAGGCCATTTCTAAAGTTATTTCTATAATGTGCATTTGCTGAAAATGGAAGAAAATGAGAGATGCTAATGTTTGCAAATTATGAAGCTCGATGTTGTACACATCAGGATATTTCACATTTAACTTAATGAGTCACTCAGGTGTTCACTGACCAGTTGCTTTCTTAAACTTGGAGTATAAATTTTTTTTCTAATGTAGTGGTCTGCTCTGTATGTGGCTTTTTTTTATATATATATATATATTTGGGATATTACAGCATTGAAAATATTACTGATGCAGATTTTATTCCCAAACCATTGAGTCTATTTAGATATGTCATGCTCATAAAAGCTCATGTTTATTGAAGAGGGTTATTAAATTTACTGTAAGATTTCATAAAGATCCTTTTAGGTGAAAAATGCAGGTAGAATGGTTTGAATGGATGCTTTATAAACCTTTTATGAGCCAAAAAAAAAAAGTTCTAAATGCAAATGTCTTATGTGGAAAGTAAAAGCAATTTATTTTTCTCATTAGGTACCAGATAGTCAGCTAACATGAAGATGACAGATTTTGAGATCTGTGAAATCAGAGTCAGTTTTCTTTAACAGAGAATTGCTAGCTGCTTACCTTCTCTATCAAAATGAGTATTTATCTCAAGGTTGGATACAGACATACACATGTCTGCCTGGTTTGAGAATGATTCTATTTGAACCTTAGATATATTGTTTAGAGGATTATAATACATTTAGTTTGAAACGCACACACAGACATACGCACACACACGTTATAGAATACAGTGTAATTAAAGATAGTCATCGCCATGTTCACTCAAACTTGTACAATAAGAGTATCTTGCACTGTTTCTCTTTATTAATATGTAAGGCTAGAGCTTTTATTTCTTGATTTGGAATGATGCCAGAGAGTTATATCAATAGTTGAGCTTTGTACATTATTATTAATCATCATGATGATGTGCTTTTCAATATTCATGGTACTCTGTAACAATTTTTATTAGCTGTTTCACTTAACAGATGAATCAGGTCAAGGAAAATTACTTACTACTCTGTGCAGGTGAAGAAACAAGAGGCACAGAGGGAAATATGACTTCTGGATCACACAGTGTATTATTGGTATAGCGGGTATGAAAACTCACAATCTTATATTTTTGTACTCTGACACTGAGGCTATTCTTACAAATTTTCTTTTTTGAAAATAAATTTTCATATGAAAAGTTTCAGCTATATTTGGAAAGCCAAAAAAGTCCCATTGAGTAACAGTATTAGACACATAATAGGTTCTCAGTAAATATTAGCTAAAGAAATATATAAATATATAAATATATAAATATAAATATGGAGGTTTAAAGCATAAGATTGTCCAAAAAGCTTTATTTGTGTAAAAGTTAACATATTTTGAGTTAATTAATGGTAAATAGAATAGGATACCAGTTAGTGGGTAAGCTGAATATATTGTGTTTCAGAGTTAAGTGATAAATCACTGCAGGATAATAATGAGAGTATATGTCTCCAACAGCTTTTCAGAAAAGGTGTGACGTTCTAAACATAAACTAGTGCACCAAAGAGATAGCGAAGATTTATTTCCTATCTGTTGGCAGAAATAGATTTCTTTGCTTAGCCTATTAATGGTGATACATTAAAAATGTTTATGCAATAACCTCAGTTAAAATTATAAAACAAATGTACTATAATTAGAACGCCTACAAACCCCTAACGGCCACATCAGCTTTAATATTGGTGAGACAAACTGCATCCCAGGAACAGAGCTGTTCCCTGAATGTGGGGGAGATTTAATAATAGTAATGCCATATAGCTTGTAGCCACTGACAAGACATGCATTTTATCCCATGATTTAATCTGTACCCATCAGCATCTTTGTGTTCACTACCATATTGCTTTTGAAATGTCTGGATCTGATATCTTGATAAATTCTAATTTAGGTGGTTTAAATACAGGTCACTCGATTTTTATGAAAGTACAAAACATTTTAACTTTTCCTTTTTCAAAATTATGTTGTGCAGTTATATCACTGTATGAAGAAAATATCTAGTCCACAAGAGGAACACTGAGCACTGTGATACATAGAATGATCTCTGCTCATTGCTTCTTCCTAAATGACCAGGCAAGCGGCCCACGTCATCAGAGGAGGGCAGGAGAGACATTTGTCTCTGTTTTGAAACTATGAGATCATTCATTGTGGGACCCACTTTTTCAAAATTCTTAGATTTTGAATAATTTAGTGAAATGAAACAAGCCGATTTTCGGTTTGTTTTTAAAAGTGTTATCATAGGCAGTGCTGGGAGTCACGATTCTAAGCTTAACACAAGCTGCATTTGTACAATGAAAATGTTTTCTAATTTGACAGTTCTTGTATGGACCCAATTCTCACACTTTGAATCACCTTTGGCAGTCAAGAAAGCACTAAGGGAAGCACTTGGACCAAACAATACAGCTTTGTTATTTATGCCTGAAAGTGTGGCAGATCCAGGGCATTTGGGATTGCCCAGTATTTATGGGGGAAATACTGTGTTATATCCACTTGATAAATTTGGAGATTCATTTAACAAATGCTTATCGAACGCCTATTGTGTGAGAGGCACAGTGCTGAATCTGCTAAGACCTCAGAATAGAATCTTCATAAATAGTCTGTTGTACTCTCATTAATTAAATATGTTGACCTGAATTTGGGATGGCCTGAACCTAAAATCCTGGAGAGGAAATCCCATTCTAATGACAGTGGCAGGTTGGGAAGAGCCACATTGAAATAAGGCAGCAGGGGTCACCCATAAAACAGGCATAACAACATTCTGTTTATCATGTTTAGTAAAGTGTTGGGCAAAATAATGTATCTAGGTTTGTGTGACAGCAGAGCCTACTTGTCTCCGTCACCATATCACCTACTTTGCCAGCAATACATTTCCAATGACTGAGCACATTATGCACAGTAGGTGGGATTAGAATGTTTTCAGGAATCTTTAATGCCCTCCTGTCTTGTGAATGGTTTCCTTAGGCAAATACTGATTTCAAAACACGCGCTTCTTAAATAGTTGTTTAAGGGGCAATCAAATTAAATGGGTACTGTAATTTCAGCTTTGCTATTTATTTAATCACTGTCTCTCCCTCTCCCACCCCTATCAACCACACTCAAAAAATAAACAAAATCACATTGACACACACATAACGCACACAAATGAGAAAAACAAAACCAAACTCCCCAAATGGTTTGCGTCATCCTCTTTTTCTAAGACTTGTGGCACTTCTCAAATTTGGAGTCACTACTAATAAAGGGAAGTTTTACAATTTTCCCTCCCTTCCGTTGACTATTTGCATTTGTAAATAACATCATAATATCAGTTAGACACTTGTAGTAAAAATGCTTTTCTAATTTTCAAAATCCGCAAATCCTAGGGAGGGTTCTTTGCTGCTATTATTATTATTATTATTATTATTATAGCATTGTACACACTGAGTGAAGAAAAACTGCAATAACAACAATAGGTAATATGCAACAATCATATGCAGTATGCTAGTTAACTGTGAAGCAGTTACAAAAATTAGCCCCATTTTATAGATGAAGAAGCTGAGGTACAGAGTAGCTTAGTGGTTGTCCAAGATCACATAGCTAGCAAGTGACAGAGCTGCATTATGGACCCAGGTGGTCTAGCTCCAGACCTTGTATTCTTTCTTAATTACTCAACTATATCCTTTTTGTGAAATCACTCAGGTGCTTTACTATTGCTTATGTGTCACTAATGCAGTAGTTGACAATGGAAAAACATATATACATGCATACATTATTTCTTTTGGGCTTAATCTTTCTCGTGTAAAAACTTTCCCCTTTGACTACATGCACATGGTAAGAAATTAAAGCTGTGCAATAGAATACAGTGAAAAGTAAGTCTCTCCTGTTACTTTCACTTTTCCTAGGCAGAGGCAAATCCTGTCCCCAGTTGCTTATGTATCCTCCCAGATATTCCGTGCCCATACCAGCTTATATTTCCAACCATTTTTGAATAATGGTTGAACTTTCTACACAGTTTTGAACATCAGCCTACTCAAATCAGTGACACCAAATGTATCCTGGAAAACCAAGATACCCAGACACTTAGATAATCATATTCAGTTGGGTATTTTGGCTAGGATACTAAGCTTAAAGGGCTGTCCCACCTTGTGGGAGGCATAGCTAGGAAAGTTATAAATGTGACGTGTTTAGTCTACTGAGGCTCAGGTAGACATTGTGCTCAGAGCCCTTGGCTATTGGCTGCTTGCAGCACCACGGGTAGTGCCTACAGAATCTGCCAGAAGAAACACACACATTATTCCAGTGGAGACACCAAACTGTAGTTAAAATGAGGATGTGTCTATGTGTACAAATCATGTTAAAACGTGGGAAGTTAAAAACCAACTGTTAAAGTGTTTTCTCATTGATCTAGCAAACCCACTTCTGGAAATCTTTCCAAAGACTTAGCTACATGGATGTTTATGACAACCATTTGGGAATAAACCTAAATAACTAACAATAGAGGCTTGGTTAAACACATTACATTAATTGAATACAAAATCACCTAGCCATTAAGAAGATGACAAAGAATATTAAGTGATATGGAAGGGTGTTTATAGTACATGGCTAAGTGAAAAGAATAATATTTATAGAGAAGAATGTGTACAGACAAACATTATTTATTATATATGGGAGTTCAACATGAGAGCCAGTGGAATGATTTATATAACAAATATTAACCCTTGTTTCTAGGTGGTAATAGGTAATTTTAATGGAGGCTTTACATTGCTTATTTAAAATCTAAAAAAATTAACAATGAATACTTTTTCTCTGTATTGAAAATAAAACGAAAAGATTTATTTTTTTAAACTTAAGAATAATTGATTAACTCTTGAAGCAACCAGATTATTTACTAACTAGTTATTTAAACAGCTTTTTCATAGGTACAATCTAATATTTTTAAAACATCTACTAGCTTGTTTCCCTCTTGCCTTTGAAATTGAACGCATTCGCGATCCACTGATTAAAATAACGTGTGACCCCTTCACAATGTTTTTTGATTATTATCTGGCAAGCAATTATTGTTTTTAATTTAGATGTGTTGCCTGAGTTCTGTTGAACAGTTCCCAGACTCTCTCAGTTTAGACTCAGTGATAATAATAGCTAACGCTGATTGGACTTTCACCTGTACCAGGCACTGGGTGAAGAGCTTTACAAGTGGGATCTCACTGAATCCCTAAGGGGCATGGACTACCACTATCTTCTCTTTACAGATAGAGAAACTGAGGCTCTGGGAGGTTAAGTAACACACCCACAGTTACAGAGTTGATAAAGTACAGGAGCCAGTGTTTTAGAACTTGGGCTCTTCATCAGTATAAAAAGCTATACTGTCATCTATAAGACCGCCCTATCTCAGATTTGATGATCGGAGGTTTTTAAAGCATCTTTTAAATCTCATTTTGTAGACAATGAAATTGAGCCAGGAAATGGGGGATGTATATGTGCTCAGAAAGTTAATCCATGGAGAAGCAGGTTCAATCCAGCATCCCCTAGGTCTTGTCTCCCCATTTAGTGCTAATTCCCTTTTCAGGAGAACATAAACCACCTCAGTGTCCTGCATGGCACTGTGATGACATAATGGGAATGCGATTGTTTGAGCCGTTCAATAATGGAGGAGATGGAAATTTTCCCACTTCGTCTTGCTTATTGCTGACTGTGCACACAACACTTGCCCATCAAGTTCATTTTCAAAAGATGATTACTTCAGTGTGCCCAGGCCTGCAGGACTTAAGTATGTGGGCAGTGGTGTTAAGAGCTATAATTACTCTTAATGGGAAAATATGCAGATTTATAACTTGGATGATTATGTATATCTGTAAGGTACGAGTTCCAAAGCCCAACGATGTAATTAAGCAATCTGCAAACATGCAGGGGGAAAAAAGCCTGAAAGGAAAAAGAATCAGAAAACATTCCTTCTGAATAACTGACAACTTTGCTAAGGAAGAGTCATAAAAAGAAGAGCTCTTTCTAATCTACTCATCCATTTATCCATTTATCTGTCCATCTATCCATCCATCCATCTTTCTTGCTTGTCTAGTCTTATAGGCAACTATTTCTATATCTTAGAGTACCCTAGTATTTGTTGGCAACCAGTTTTTCCAAGTTATCAGTTCAAAGGCTAGTATTTTTTCTTTATGGAATGTGAATTTGCATATAGCTTTATCCTTATTGAGTGCATTCACATATGACTCCAACTCATGCACAAGAGAGAGCAGAAATAGTTTCCCACAAGGACTGGAAGTTCTGAGTGTGAAATCTACCTCCTCTATTTACCCCATGGTTGACCTTGGTAATCGGTTATCCACTTCAGGGTGATGATTCTTATCTCATGGGCAGGGTTGTTGGAAGATTCAGAGTAGGAGAAAGTGCTTCATCATGACAGAGCTGTGAGCTGTGCACCTATTATTAGAGTTCTGTTGTAGATCAGTTTTCTTCCTGCTTCGTAAATGAAGAACCCAAGGCACAATGATTTGTTCAGGGCATAAAACTGGTTGGGGGCAGAGAGCTCAGATTTTCTGCTTGTTATTGAGTGCAAGGTAGTATGTCCTAACAAAGGAAGGAAAAGAGGGAGGGAGGGAGAGAGAGGCAGGGGGGAGAGGGAGAGAGAGAGGGAGGGGGGAGAGAAGGAGGGAAAGAGAAAGAGAAGGAGAGATGGAGGAAGAGAGGGAGGGAGGGAGGGACGGAGGGAGGAAGGAAGGAAGGAAGGAAAGAAGGAAGGAAGGAAGGGAATTTGTTGCTTGATCTTGGTGATACTATGATAAACCTAGAGTTGTTCAGAGCATCAGTAATAGATTTTCTAAAAATAGGCTCTTTCAAATGGTGGGTGTAGAGAAACTATTTGTAAACATGTAAACCAACTGAATCAAAGGGGTACTTTTGAGGACTACTAAACCAATATATTAGTCCTCTGAAGGATTTATGGAGTAAAAGGCAGGGAGGAAATGGCTAGATTAGGGCTGTCCAGGGAGCAATTAGCAGCACTTACCAACTATTAAAACACTTTGTCCTTAGAAAACAACAGAAATTCAGAGAAAGGTTTCTTTTTCCCTTTGAATGCAGGCTCTCTGATGCCTAAGGCAAAAATGTTGCTGTGAAGTTCGCTAAAGGCTGTCAAATGATTAATTTATGCTGCAGTTTTTAAGTTTCTGTACAGTAGTACCTTGGGTTATGATTTTGTCACTGTCACTAACAAAGCAGCTTCAGGACAAATTGGGATTTGAAAGAGTCCTTGAAAGGCTGACAAAAAAATGTTGAGGGATGTTAGTGGTGGCCCAGTAGGTGGCAGCCTCCCCTCTGAGTTGATGCCTTGCTGTTCCCCAGCAAATGTGGGGGCGAGAGGGTATGGCAAGGGGTGGGGGGCGCGGAGCAGAGTCTTGCTTTATTTATTAAAATAATGCTTCCCTTTTTTGAAGTGCACTGGAGAAAATGGCAAGTAAGGAAGATCTGGCATTAAAACCTTCTTTTCCCTCTTCTATTCTAAGTGGATAATTACATACATGCTGGCTTCTATGGACATTTAGATAAAGTGCTTCTTATTTAAGGTTGCTTTGTTTTGTGTGATACTGTGCTAAGCATATGCTGCATCTCTTCTACTCTTGGATATTTTTATTATTTTGTTTTCATTTTGTAAAAGATCCTGGCTTTCCTTGAAAAGAAGGCAAATAGATATACCACATGCACGGGTATACATACACTCCTTAGTTTTTTTTGGTGGGGGAGTGGGGTGGGGGGAAGTTCTATTAGTGTTTCTTTCCATTTGGGTGGAAAAAGTGTCAC
>NW_011888783.1:15118786-15162211 GCF_000151845.1 Pteropus vampyrus | reverse complement strand
TATTCAGCAAAAAAAAAGAATGAAATCTTGCCATTTGCAACAACATGGATGGACCGAGAGGGTGTTATGCTAAGTGAAATAAGTCAGACAGAGAAAGACTTAAATACTTTATGATTTCACTTATATGTAGAATCTAAAAAAAAAAAAAAACCAAGTGAACAAACATAACAAAACAGAAACAAACTAGTAGATGCAGAAAACAAACTGTTGGTTTTCAGAATGTGGGGAGGTGGAAGGATGGGTGAAAAAGGTGAATGCGACTAAGAATTAAAAACTGCCAATTACAGAGTAAGTTGTGGGGATGTAATATACAGTATAGGGAATACAGGTCAATAATATTGTAATAACTATGTATGGTGATGAATGGTATGATGGTGACCACTTCGTAAGCTGTATAAATGTCTAATCACTGTGTTGTACACCTGAAACTAATATAATATTGTAAGTCAACTATAACTAAAAAAGAAGATATTAAATAACTTGCCCAAGGTCACTTAGCTGGTAAGAGCCAGTATATGAAACAGAAGCTTTACATTATGGATGTTCAAATTCATTTCTAATTCCCCCACCTCGTTTTAAATATGTATTAGAATTTACCATTATATAGAACAACTGCTTTGCCACCAAAATATACCTATTGTGAACCCTTTTACTTTAGTATGACTCATGCATTTCATCTTCAAACCAAAAACGTGTAAGAATCAGGAATATGCGGTCCTGACTCTCCACTTGAACCTAAGTCATATTTACATTAGAATTCAGACTTGTGTGGACATCTCTAAAGGACCTGGTGGGCTAATCTTTAAGGGTTCACTTGCATGGGTAAGAGGAACCTGAATTTGAACAAAGCCTAGAGATTGGAGAGGAAGGGTCAGAAGTAAATCTGTTTCTTAGGTTTCCTCCAGCCCAGTCTGAGTGGCAAAAATCAAGAACTGAAAATAAAAGCTGAAAGAGTTGTTTGAAAAGTCAGTAAGACATGGAGGCATAATACATTGGGAGTTCATGTTATAAACAATGTCAGAAAGGTATGGAGGAGAAATGTTTCCTCAGTTCAGCACCATCTAAATGCCCAGCATCAGCCATATAAACTTTGACTTTGACTCTGGAGTGTTGTTAGCCAAAGAGAATGGGAGGTCTTATCTTGGTGAATGGGCTGTAGCCAGAGAAGTGTTTCATAATTGTTATTATGAAACATAACAGGGAAACCCAGTTATACAGAGAAGAAATAATGGCCGAATGCTTTGTGTTGGGTTTGAAATTTTGAGGCAGAGGGCTCTGGCATAGTCTCAAATTATACCATAAGGGCAGTCCTTACTTGATTTACTCAAAAGGCAACTCGAATTCTCACCCATTTAATGGGTCCCTGGAGGTGAGATTCATGAGGAAGTAATGAGCAGACAAGAAATCTTGCTTAATTAGGTCTTTGGTTGATATTAACATGATATTAACATGATCTGTATTCCCTTTTATTCCTCCTTCCTGCCATCTAACCCATTTCTGAAGGGCAGAATAATTAGTAAAAGAAAAGGGACAGACCTCATTGAGGCTTGGTGAATGGAATGTCGGTAATGCTTTTCCAAAAATAACTTCCAGAGGGAGGAGGACATGATTATTGCTGCCTTCAAGTATTTGAAGATTTATTTTGTGGAAGAAGCATTATATTTGTTTTGTATGCCTCAAGAGGTAGAACTTGGGCCACTGAGTGAAAGTTACAGAGAGAAAGACTTCAGCTCAGTGTAAGGGAGAACTTAGAAACAGTCAGAGGCATGCAGAGATGGAAGGGGTTGCTTTGGGAGATGGTGAATTCTCTGACACAGGAGATGGCCAAGCAGAGTTCTGAAGACATCTGGTGGGATTATCTTAGAAACAGGGAATAGGGAGGGTTAGAGTAGGTGACCTTTAATGTTCTTTCTAACCCCAAGAGCCTTACATTCTATGATCATATAACTAGACTGCTTTGATTTTACTGAATCAAGTGAAAGTAATTTTTTAAAGTAAAACAAAACAAAACAAAATATTTTTCTGTGACTATAAGAAGTGGTCCAACAGCCCAAACAAAACAAAAAAGCTGAGGCTTCTTTGACCCTTGAATTCAACATAGGAGAGACTCATCCCCCCTATTTTCATGGGTTGAAGATCTCATAAGCCTGCCCAGATTTTTGCTACTTTGCAGTGCTATTGTGATCCTGCTTCTGAGAGCAAGTGCACTGCTTCTGTTCTATTTCTGCCTCATCCTGGTGTAAAAATTAGTTGCTTTAGTGATAATCCACTCACGGTAGCTATCTTGTGAGTTTTGGTGGTATTAAGATTTGGAAATTATAGGGTGGGGATTCCATTGTATAACTTACAGCCTCCTTTTGTTTCCTGCCTATATTACTCTCTATCTTCCTTTTCCTTTCTTAGAACAAGGACCAAATTTTTCATGCAGATCAGTTCTGTGAACACTTAGGTTTTTCAAGATCTGGTCTTCTGATCTGTATTAGTCAGGAGAGGGAAGATAAAGCTTCTATAACAAATTAACTCTAAAACTTTAGAGGCTCCCCCAAAGAAAGTTTATTTCCTACTCTTGGTAGGTGTCCAATATAGAGCATCCCCTGACCTAAACTGACAGAGACTCCACCATTTCAATACATCAAGTACTCCTGTATGCTTCTACCTCAAAGCAACATATGGTGTCAGTTCTCATAGTCTATTGGTCAGAAAGTGCCTCATATGGCTCCACTAACTTTAAGGGGCTAGGAAATAGTGGGAAACCAATAGTTGGTGAATAGTTACTGTTTCTGCCTCCTATACAAAGTAGAAAATTTCTCAGCAAAGATGACTCTCTTCTCAAAACTTAAAGGGAATTCTCATATCTCTTACTAAAAAAAATATTTTCTCCTTTGACTTACATTCTTATTCTCAACTTAATTTTGCCTCAGTTCAGCAATAACTTCTGAGAGAAATCCCTAAATTAGGAAGGTAAGAATTCTGTTTGGCAGAGGTTATATTTATGTTTGTTGCTCGACTTAATGGCACTATTTGAAAATTTTAGAGGAAACCACAACTATCCAAATGCAATACATTAGATGGCTTTTAGTCACACATTATTTTTGGTTTGGAAAGTAAGTAAATATGGGGCTATGGCCTTTATTCCTTTAGTTTTACTATGTCTGAATCTTCTGAGCTAAGACTTTTTAAGCCCATTTTTAAATAGCATTTGTTTGCATGTCAACCTTTCCGCTATTCAAAAAAGGATTATTTACCTCTAGTTACCTCTGACAAAATGGATGGTAGAGGAGAGATATTCTAATCTACACTTTAATAGTTCCCCAAATTTGATTTGTCTTTTCAAAAAATGCAATTTACTCTGAAAAACTCAAGTTTTAGAGTTTTGCTCTGTATCGTCATTATGTTTATGGTTATGGAATGTACTTTGCCTCTCAGTTTTTGATAATTGTTATATCTGGTTCGTGATATTAGTTATTTTGTGAAGCCCTTTATCCTTTTTAAAATAATGGCTACTCTTCCCTTTGTCTACTCTTAAGTACGTTTTTTTTGTAACTTTTTGAAAGATAAACTTTTGTGTGGGCAAGATGCCTCGGGCATTTCCTATAAAGTGATTAATGTCAACACAAGTGAGAAATATCTTAGAAACATATGTTATCTCAAAATGCCACATTCACGCCGAAAACACAGTTTACCACAGCAATCAACCAGTTAAGACAAAACAAAGAACACTTGCAAAATTATAAATGTGTGAAAGCATTTTTAATATCTTTTTAGTCATTAAGGTTGACAATCTCTGACTCTGGCCTTTCTGCCAACGAGGTCACTAACACCCAGAGGGGAAGAGACACTTCCAAGATCGAAGTGAGAATTCTAAGGGCTGAATGTGGGTTTTGTGTTGACTGACTTTGAAAGTATGGTGCCCCAGAACATTACAAGGGTGGAGGTGATAGAAGGCTGAGAGACAAAAGACCAAGTAGCCTCCTGCCATGCTTACTCTTTCATTCCTTCACTTAAAAATATATGGAATTCTTACTACATATTAGATGCTCTGCCAGGTGCTGGCAAAAGAACTGAGAACAAGACAAAATTTCAGTCCTCAAGGAGCTTGTTCTCTGTTTTTCAAATTTTGGATTGAATTTCCTCACTTAGGCAGGACCAGGCCTCCAGATGAACAGACCTTCCTCTTTATAAGTTCTAGGCTCTATAGACCAAGCTCCTCCTAATATGCTCCTACTTTTCCCTGAAATGTTTATCATAATATTCATATCTCTGCATGACTAGACCATGTGTCCTTTCTTAAAATTGAGAAAGCTCACTTTGGAAAAAAAAAAATTTAAGCTACCAATTAATTTATAAATTATTTGGTACAATGTCAGATCCTGAACAGAGGGCACAAAGGCTTGGTAGTGTAGGTACAGGTGGGGGGAAGGGTGGGAAGGGAAGAGCAGGAGGATGCAGGTGCCCTGTGGACTGCCAAGGCTGGTGGGTGTGGTGAGCTGCATCTGAGGAGAGGGCAGGATCTTAATGGGGAGCTGGAAAGCCCGGCAGAAAATAGATGGTTCAAGAGGTTTTCAGTAAAAGGACTACTTACAGATGTTGGGATGGGAATAAGAGAAGCACAAAGGGTGTTGAGGCCTCAGACACCAGCAGCAGCAGGAAGCCATCATTACCTGTTATCACAGGGAGGACACAGTGTTACAAAGAGCCCGTTGAAAGTCAAAGCTGCAAGAAAGAGACTCTTGGGCAGGACCTAATAGAGGGTGCAGCCTTTGTCAACTAAAGCAACTCAGCAGAAAGAAGGAAAGGAGAAGACATACCCAGCCTCCCCCTTCTTATATACTCTGACCTCCTGCAGGAACCTCAAGTTGATCAAATCTAACTGGAAGATAACTAGCCAGGGAATCCAAGTGCTGCAGTGCAGAGAAGCAGAGAACTGGGCAGAGAAGAGGACAAAATGGATGTGATTTAGGAACAAAAGGAGAATAACTAGTACAGACACTCACAAAGATGAAAAACAACTCCCAAACTCATGCGAAAGTGCAGAATAGAACACCTCTTCATCCATAACCTAGCTTTCATAATTATGAGCATTTTTCATTTGGTGGATGGAATATATTTTATATTTTATTATTTGAAAGAACCCAATTCTCTATATTAAATCTCTTAGGAATTGAAAACAGAGCAGTTTCTACTTGCTGTATGGAATCTTATTGGAAGCCATGTACTACACTAGTTCTCCTCCTTCCATTTGAAGGAGTTGGAAATTGAAAAGCTCTATTTTTCAGATTCCATTGCAGCTAGGATTCTGCATATGAATTATGTTCTGTCTTTAAAATGCACTTATGTGTAATTTGGAAGGCAGGAGTTAGGTGGCAGCTATCTCCCTATAGTGGAGGAAGTGGGTTCTGCCAGATGCAAGTGTCGGCAGTTGTTAGACTCTACGCTCCACTGTGCGATTCTATTTTCCTGGGCGTAAGGAATTGGTAGCGATGGCAGCAGCAGTAGTATAAACATCGCTGTATCATGGTGATGATGTTAGGATCTTGTAAGCTAGTCTAGTAGAAGCCACTTGACTTTTATCCCTTGAAACTTTCCATCATTTGAAACACCTAATTCCCTATATTAAATCTCTTACTGATTGAAAAACAGAACAGTTTCTCTTTGTTGCACCAATGCCTGACCCTTATACTCGGTCAGTCCATTCGTGGGACTTCATTATGCAGTTCTGAAGAGTGACTTGAACTCTTAAAATTTACTTGAATAGAGATGGAAGTTTGTTGAAATCCAAGAAGCATTGTTTAGAGTAATAGTGATATTTAGAAGTGATATTTAAAAAAAGGGTGATGGGAGAATTAATTTCCAAATGACTAGGTAGCATATTTAGTACGATGCTCACAGGGCCCCTCAGAAAGAGTATGTCTGGAGGTAATGATAGGTCACGAGGTCTCAGCCTCAGAGAATGTGGTCTGAGGGTTACATCAGATTGGGTGGGCAGTAGTGAGAATTGGTAAGTTTGATAGTTTCTATGTAGAATTGCAGGACATATTACCTTGCTGTCTAAATCAATGATGAGAGTCATGTGATAAAAGTATTTGCATCCCATTGCTAATGCTGTGAATTTGCCAAGGCTGCTTTGATTGAGACACTAAACAGGACCTTAAACTCATCCAGAGTAAAGCGACTCATATGCTGGCTGGCCCCAAGGGCAGTCTCTAGAATTACCCCATGACAATTTGAAGTAGAATTAGCATTTCTTTATATTCATCATGAAGAGTTTATTTGCACTAAAGCATTTGTGAACACTGAAGATTTTACTGAAGGTTTTTCACAGGAGAGACTGAGATAGTATTTATACCGCATATGCTAGAGAATTTCACTAAAAAAAAGTCGCTTTAGACTTATCTCTTTTCCCAAGTCTTTTATTTGGCCACTAGTCACAAAATTGGTTTCTCTCTCACTTACTCTAGGCAAGCTATATCTTTAGCAAGTTTATCATAAATATTGGTAGACACTTTTGGAGATGATCAGAGGAGGGTTGGGGTAGTTTATGACAGATTCCTGGCATCAGTTTAGTCTGAGCCCTCCAATCACCTTCTCTAACATTTTTAATTTACTATGGTGTTTACAGGATGATACCAAGGTCTTTGTATGTTTTTTTTTCTTCCAGTTGTGAACTGAGATAATAGGATTTTATTTTCATCTTCTTTCCTATCTCCATTCTTGTCAGATTGTCAGGAAACAATTTCCTCATTCCTGACAATAAGAAAGTGGATAACTGCAGTTGCCGTTTCTTTAACTGCTTCAGTGGTTTTTGTAGGTGAGAAATCATATCCAGGCTTCAGCTCCAACAGTCCTGGAGACGCAGGGTTCCACCTGGCAGCAGCCACTGGCAATTATTTCCTCACATCATTGCCACATAAGTGCTTAAATAATGTAGAAGAAAACTGTGTGCTAAAAATGGAGTTACATAAACAATATAGTATCGGGGGCTCTACCATTTGTTAGTGCCTTCTGTATTTTCTCACTTACTTCACTCAACATATCTTAAAGTTTTTCAGCCACATTTAACAATTGAAGAATCTGAGGCTGAGAGAAGTTAACTCATTTGTCTGGGCCATAGAGCTAACATACAGCGAAACTTAGAATCAATCACCGGTCTGATTTAAAAGCATAGCTGTGCGTCAGAGGAACAGGGAAGAGACAGAGCAATCACAGCCCCCAGCACAGTCTTCACTAATAACCCTCATTCAACAGCCAAAGCAAAAGGGAAAGCCCTGGCCTTAACCTGTGACTGATATTATGATGAAAAGACAGAAAGTGGGGTCAGTGAAACAAATGTGTAGAGAAAGTAAAATCCACTTAAAAGAAATAACTACTTTAGCACGTAAGCTTTAATTATTACAAAATCAGTGTTTGTACATTGAAGAACATTAGAAAATACAGATAAAAAATAAGAAAATGGAAACATATGTTCTCATTGCCCAGGGATTACTCCTGTTTACACCTTAGTCCATATACTTCCAGGTCTACAGAATGAGACCATACTGTATATATTGTTTTGTAACCAGCTTCTTTTAACATTTCCTGTATTTCTTTGACAATAAATGTGCTTGCTGGCTCCCTCACCAAACTGTGTGTGTATGACAGCTCCCACCTTTGCCTGGCCCTGACTCCAAGCTTGCTTTCTTCCTTGTAATATTTTAGATTAGATATCACAAATTCTTCATCCGGAACCCAAACTGTATGTGTGTGCATATGTGCACGTGCATGTACTACTACATGTGAACAACACAGAGGTAAATGAGAAATATATGATCTGGTGCTAGGATTCTGCCTTTCTTTATACAATTTCTGAAGTTACAGTTCTGTTCAGTGATAGTTATTGTGGGGAATGATAATTCAAGGGGCTCCCAAGATCTGACATGACTTCTGGATCATTATCAAAAAAACAATTCATGTATATCAGGATTATTTGGGGGCTAGAAGTAAGGAATAATTGTTCCAGTATTGCAAGTATTTAAAGGACAACATCCCACTACTTTCTTACATAAACTCCTGAAAGGTTAAAATATTTCTTGTTGTGTGGGGTAAGCGTCTCTCTGGAAGGTGGAGGAATCACAGAGTCATTACTTGGTATTGCTGGTATTCTACTTTATACCTCATCTTTGGAGCATCGGTTTTCTTTCTCAAACTTAGCACCTTCTTTATTAGGCTTTTTTAATTGAAAAAAATTTTTCTCCCAAATTTTTTTGGGTTGATGGGAAAATTTGCTATGGAAAACTTCTTTCACATTAAAAATTATAGCATTTATGTCAGCTGGGGATCATTATAAACGATGTGTTGACACAGTAATTGATTGTTGATGCTCTTTATTATGTTTTCAGATATTTAACTGTTGCTATTTTATTGAACTATGTATGAAGCCTGTTAACTAGTTCTACTTTTTCTTGAAGGTTTCCTATTTTACTGCATTCCAATTCTTTATAAATTAACAAGGATAGTAACACTGGGTATAAAAGGGATAATAAGACCTATGTAGTGGGGAGTTTCCTGATGAATAAGCTGAGATGTTATATGCAAAATGTTTAATGTGCATCTAGTCAGAGAAGGAAATAAATGTTATTCTTCCATAAAAAGAAAAGAGAGAGAGAGACTAAACAGCATGTGCGAGGTCCTCTCATCCATAAAGTGGAAGATTAGGGGCTCGACCTGGGTGCCATGACTTCAAGTTCAGTGCTCTTTGGCCCACTATGTAGTGTTTTGCTGCTGTCAGTTCTTTCAGTCTATAAGTGATTGCTTGGCAATGATGAAAAGTGTTGAAATACATTCTTGAGGGAGATTGTGAAATTGCCTCCAGATTGTAAAACTGGATATGTTTTTTGGATCTGGAGTTGTTTGGGGCAGTCTTGCGTGTTGGGGTGCGATGAATAAGAAAAGCTGTGGATCATGAGATTTCTCTTCGTCCCTTCCAAATCTTACGATCTGTTAAACATGACACAAAACTCAACCAAGTGAGAAACCTATCTTCTCATTGGGAGCTGAACAGATATTATCTCCCCTTTCCTCCCCAGAAAAATCCCACATAGCTTTAGAGAGTAGGTAACATTTTACAAATAAAGGCGTGACTGAAAAGGAACACCTAGCAAAAAAAGATGAAATGATTTTGATAGTTGTTTCTCTTTAACAAAATTCATAGAGGACTAAGAAGCCACAAAATAAGAGAACTAAAAAGAGGATTCTAATCTAGACAAATATGTTACTTAATATTTACTTTTGTCATTACATTAATCATGTCTTATTATGTTTCACGCTAAAGTTATATTTAAAAAAGCTCTAATGATAACACTGATGCATTGTCCTTTATTATGAGTATAAAGACTTAATTTGATGAATAGAAGTTAAGAAAATGTTTAATCTTCCATTATAGTATAATGATTGAGATTCATCCATCTGCTCCACAATAATAATAATTTATCATGAATGAGCATGCTTATAAACTATGGAGGCATATAATAGAAATTGGGATCTTTTTCCTAATTCAAAAATTTTGGCCTTTTAACTGACTTTTGCTTTTATTTTTAAGGGTATTCATTATAACCCAGGTCTCTTCCATCTACATTTTTAAAATGTTTTCATTAATTCTTCTTGGAGAGACTGGAAAATAGAAGAGGGCAGAGACTTGGTAACATCTTCAAGCACTAATTTTTTTCATTTCTGTCTATTTAGCAGCCCTATAGCAATATATCTATTTCCTTTATTTCCCATTTAGTGTCTTTTGAGATTTATCAAGAAAATTTGAATGTTGTTTTTTCTGTTCTGCTAACCTTGATCTGATGTTTTGAATTAGAGGTACATTTCTTAAAATCTGGACTGATTACGGAGAAGATATGAGTGAATAGCTGGGGTAAGCAGGGCAATAAATTGGGATCTCATGATACAATACATTCTTCAGGTGTTTATTTTAACTTTGAGAAAGTAGCAGGAAGGTGAGAGAGCAGACAATCCTGCAAAACCATTGTGTTTCTACTGAGGGGGAGTTCTTTCCTTAAGCTTAGGCAGGTAAAGAGAAGGAAACACATAACAGATTTATTAATGATCGGAATGGAGGGATAAACAGTACCTTAGTGAATCTGCTAATAAAATTAGATGGAGAGGTGTCAGGGCATGCATGAGGAGAGAGGAATGAGATCTCTTGGCAGAGGAGTGATTCTATCTGGACATTGATGATTTAATTCAACTTAGGAATAACTTTTGGTTCTCTGCACAAGTGGATTTGAGGGCAGAAAGAACTTATTAGAAAATTTTCTTTCCCTGAAATCCAATCTACTTCAGAATTGGAAGATGAAAGATGTTAATAGCCATAAAAGATTCTACGGCAACATCATGTGAGGAAAAGGTCAGCTGACCTGCCGGCCACATTAGGAGGGCTGTGAAAGAGGGCATATGTACAAAAAGTTCAGATAATTAAAAAGCACACACACATCTCTATGCCTATCATGGTAACATCTGTGTATTTGCTTCAGAACTATTTTTTAAGTCATAAGTTTTTACAGATGCAGTTGCAATCTTTTTGTTCTTTCTTGATTCAGCTCCCCTCCTCAGAGATACTGTTCTCATGAGATTAGTATCTATCCTTCCCTTCTGTATTTTCAGTATTTTACTGGCTGTATATGTATCAGGATAGAGTCTTAATGTCCACATCTTTATACATATCTTTCAGCAACTTGCTTTATTCACTTAGCATTGTTTCCAACATTTATGCATTTGGTACATACCGCTCAGTTCATTTAATTGCTATTATATTGTATGAATACATCATAATTTAGTTGTCTGTTTCCCTATTAAATTAGGTTGTTTCTGATATTTGGCTGTTAAAACCAATCTGCAGTGAACGTCATTCTGTGTGTCTCCTCGGGCATTTATGTGAGATTCTTTCCTAAGATATATCTGTTAGAAGTATACTGTGTGGATCACAAAGTCTGCACATTTTTGTTTTTCTAGATATTGCCAAATTGCTCTTCAACATGTTTGGCCTGCCTTATACTCCTATCAGCAATGTATTTCCATTTCACCATGTCCTACATTTTTAAACTTTTTTTGTCAACTGATGTAGTTCTCTAAGATTTTTTAACATCAGAAGAGACCTAAACAGCTTCTCGAGGTCCTATTTATTCCCAACAAACAGAATTATATCCTGCTATGACACTTCTTGATGAAATTGCTGTTTCATTAGTGCTTGACTTAAATTGTAACCTAGTATTGTACCTATCTCAGTCTTTTAGATGTTGTTATTCCTGAAATTTCTGGCATTGCAATAATAAGAAGTTATTATTGCCAGATCTTTAATGCCAGATACACTCAAGGAATTTACACCACAGTAGGAAAGTGTAATCCCTGCCATGCTGGCTGAGAAGTACCGTATGCCATCAAATTCGTATAAGACAGAGTGTGTCTCCTGTGAGGCCCCTGAACTCCTGCGAGGGGAGTTTGGGGGAAGTTAAGGAGCCAGCCCCATTCTTCGTACTTTCTGGGAGTATAATGAGCTCTCACAACCTTCTCTTCTAGTCCTGTTCTAATCACTTTACCCATCTCTCCTTGGCAAAGAGGGGAATTCAAAGGCCCCACAGACTTGGAACAAAGCCCAAACTCAGTAACCTGCCCCACAAATGTGACAATTTCTGGATTCATTCCTCCCAGGATGGACAGAAGTGCTCTAAGAACGACATCCTAAAGGAAAACGAGTCTTCATAAGCCATGGTAGATTTGGGAATAGAACTTGAACTTGAGAAAGCAGACCTGATGTTAAACCGCCACATTAATTTTGTCTAACAGCTAGCAAAACTGCTGAAAAGCAACCAGAAACAATCTAATGAATTAGCATCTAATAGTATATGCTTACTACAATAGAAGGCTTCAGTCATGTAAAAAATAAAGAAGTAACGTAACACACAAGAGTTGGGTCAGGATAATGAGAAGAGCTCCCATGGGAGGTTGAGTTGGGAATCACCATACTCTGTGGCTCTTCTCAAGTGGTTTAGTGGGAGTGACCTGCCAGGAGAACTTTCCTCCCTTGTCCCTCTTTGGTAAACTACAGAGATAGAATAAAAGTTGCTAAATGAAAATGAATAAAGGTGTGTGACTGGAGAAACTCTCCCAGGTAGATGAACTACCTTATAATGGTTTCTCGAAAAGAGACACAGTAGCCACATTTTCTCCAAGAAAATCTCACTCTTTAACACCTTTCTAGATAAGCTCAGCTGAGAACCAGGAATGGTTGTTTACTGTCCGGACAGGGCTTTGGAATTTAGAAGTCTTCCTGCTTTGCAACATGGAGACAAGGTGACCACTGGCCCATAGAAATTGGAAGGTGGGAGCTCACAGGGACTCACTCAAGGTCTTTAAGTCTCTCATAAACTTGTAAGGCTTGCTTCCTCTCCCCATTTCGAATACATAGAATTACTTTAAAACTTATATTTATTTAAATGACAGCCAATTCTTAACGGCCTGTTGTACACGCCAGGAGATTTATGTATATGAGTTCCTTTAATTAACGCTCACAAAGCCACTATATCTATTTTGCTGATGGGGAAACTGAGGCACAGAGTCATTGAAAAACTAGGTTAAGGTTCATACAAATAGTAAGCAGCAGAACTGGGGTTTAAAACGAGCTAAAGTCTGTTGTTAACCTCTGCATTATACTGTCCCTTGCTTAAAGCCTTGTTTACTGACTTTTTCTAGCTTTTATTCAAATAAAAAACATGCAGCTGTGCATTTCAACTCAAGTGACTGTTCCTACTTGGTTCTGTTATCTTCTAACCATTTTAGTAAACCGACTTCTCAAATAGAAAAACTGGGTTAAAAAAAAGGTTGTCGTATCCTGTACACTTTAACAGACGAAATATAATTTTAGCAATGCTCTTTTGATGTAAACATAAAAACATTGAAAGAGTAAATAAACGATCAGGCCAACCAAATAGTGATTATTTTGACATTAAACAAGATATCCATCTGCTTTCCCAAGTAAATAATCTCTGACAGCATCTAAAAGACAGAAAGACCGGGAAGCATTCAGGGCACTAATGTCTGCACTACGTGGGGATAAAAGAAGCAAATGTTGGTGGATCAAAGGGGCCTTGAGCAATGAGTAATGTAACACTCATCTCAAATTAAACAGCCATCTCCATGATGGGATGCAGAGTTGTGTATCCCACTCTTCTTGGGAGAATGTGAATCGGGGAAGAGGAGGGAAGAGGTGGCTGGGGCAGAGGCAGAGGAGGGGAAATAAAGAAGAGAAGAGAGTGGGCCACCTTTGCATCCCAGCTCCTAATCTGCTCCATGGACTAGGTAATTGCATCCCATTCCAGTATGATGGCACGTGGGTACTTGTGTCTGGAGCAGAGGTTTAAAACGTTGAGGAATCTGAGAATGTGATGAAAACATTGGGCCATCTACAGACAAGGGTGTATAACTGTAAATGCAAATATTTGTGCATAATTTCAGGGGACTCAAGGATTTGCTGAGGCCTATCCATGTCTTCCAAACCACCCTTGCCCAGGAAAACAAGCCCAATTTTAGAAATTGTTCAGTCAATCATGTCATGTTGAATAAGCACCTAATGTGTGTTTGGTACTAGGTGGATGCAAAAAAAAGTAAAAAATTATTCATCCTGCTAAGAGTTTATGAATTTATAATGAATTTTCAAGACAAACCCCCGAAATACATAGAGATTGATTAAATATCAATATGAAATACAGGCATTCTTTGGATATAGTGTGGGTTTGGTTCCAGACCACCATAATAAAGCACGTATCACAATAAAGCCAGTTGTAATCTTTTTGCTGGTGGAGGGCCAGGCCTTCAATTTGTAAAAATGCTACATCTGTGAAGCACAATACAGCAAAGAGCAAGAAAATGAGATATGCCTGTAATAATGTTAGCAAACCTTTATCTAGCTTTTACTACAGGCAGCCACGTTAAATATCATGTCAGTGGTTCTCAAACTTCATCGGGCATCAGAATCACCTTAGAACATGTTAAAACTCCGATTTCTGGGCCTGCTCCCTAGAGTTTCTGATTTAGTAGGTCTGGGGTAAAGCAGAATTTGCATTTCTAACAAGTTTCCAGGTGATATGATGCTGCTGCTGTTGTACACTACGTCCTATGATGTAGATTCTATTATTATCCTCAATTTATGAATGAGGAAGCCAGAACCCAGACAGATGAAATAACTCGTTCCAGGTTACACAGCTCATAAGAGGCAGAGCCAACTGAAATGCAGGTGGTTTGGTTCCAAAGAAGAAATTTGTAAACTTTCATAAAGGGCCACATGATGAATATTTTAGGCTTGTGGACCTTACGTGGTCTCTGTCGCAGCTGCTCGACTCTGCCACTGTAGCACAAAAACTGGCATAAGCAGTCCTTACATGGATGAGCATGTCTGTGTTCCAACGGAATTTTAATTACAAATGCAGGTGCCTGGAACTGTAGCTTGCTGACCACTACTCTAGAGTCTTATTCTTTTTAAGCCTTAAATGTGAAATGGCAATCTCAAAGGACTATTTAAAAAAATAAGTATGCACATTAAGTGCTTAGCACTGTGCCTGACATATGGGATTATTTAGAAAAAAAGAATGCAGATTAAGTGCTTAGCAGTGTGCCTGAAATACGACAAATCAAAACCTGTTGCCCTCATAATTACGGAGAATTCCTAATGTCACAAATAAGTGCTTCACTCTGAAATCTTCAAGCCTAGAAATCTATGGGGTGATACCCTCTGTCCACACAGCAGGAGGCTGAAGGAAAACTGTCCAGGTCCAGCACTCACAGGGCTTCTAGATTCCACTGCCTGGTCCCCATGCAGTCCAATGGATGCATGCGGACTGCATGCAGTTACCGCACAAATAACGGAGAACAACATGGACTCACGGAGCCACCAGCTTGGGGGTCTGGAGTTGGAAGTGGGTTTTGGAGAAGAACTGGAAAAGAATTCAAGAAAAGGATTGGGATGATTAAGAAAAGGCAACCTGGAAAGATATTATTGATGTACGAATTACATGTCACTTCTATAACAGAATCTTCCAAGCACCCAATTAATTTGAACCACGTAGAGAATGTTTTCCCTTTGTCACATAGAAGTGCTACTGTGAAGAGCCACACTCGAAGAAGAAAGTCCAGGAAACCTCGCCTCATTTTAAATCTATCATTTGATTTTTAAAAGTTCAAATCTCCATAAAGTGAAGCAATAGACGTAAGAATACCTTGGACACCATATTCAGTCATGATAATCATTGATAAGCACTTATAAAGCTTTTGTTCCCTTATGCTTGGTTTTCTTATCTATAAAATGAAGATACTCGTTTGTACCTCTCACATGGGGTTGTTCTGAGAATTTAAGTGTAAAACACTGAAAACGGTGTCTGACACAAAGTAAGAGCTAAATAATGATTTTTATTACTGTAATTATTTTATAACATCCTTCTAAAAAACCATGTGAAGAAGTAGGGAGGGCAGGTTGTTATTATCTCTATCTTCCAGGCAAAGAACTTGCAGAATAGCAAAGTCTCATTTTCTCTTTCCCCTTCAAGACTGTGGCTCAGGTCTCTTCATTGGCCCAGAACCAAAGTAATATTTTCCCTTTAATCTCAAAATCCTTTAGGAAACTCTTGGTAAGGTCTTCTGGGATCACTTTCCTAACTCGAGGATTCCCTTTTACTAAGTGTGAACTTTCTTGTAGCAAAATCCAGTTCCCTCAATTCACTGTGGATTTGTGAAGAATCACCAGACTGTTGAGACAGATGTGACAAAATGGGGTTCTCGGGTGTGTTTCTAAACATCCCTTACTCTCCTTGGGTGAGTGAATTAAACCGAGCAGAAGAATCCTTCAGTTTTCTTCACTTGGGGGAACCAGGAGCAGGGGTGATAATTCACAGGAAAAGAGAAATGCCTGTGTGAGGCCATTGGGCTGGAGGCCTCCTGCTGAAGGTTAACGTGAATGCAATACGCTCGCTTGGCACTTTCCAGTTACAAACACTGTCATGTATATTATTATCTCATTAATCCTCATAACATCCCTGAGAAACTGATGATTCACAGATCAGGGGAATGAGGCTCCAAGAGGTTAAGTGACAAGCACAGAATTGTTCAGTGGAAAAGTGGCAGAAAGAAGAATAGAAGCCAACTTCTTACACCTGCAGCCAAACAGGGCCTGGGGGCTGACAGCAGCAGTGGCTGGGCCAGAGGGAGAGGTGTCCTGAGATCTCACATGATGTGAAGAGTCATTTCTCCAGGAGCAGGAAAGCCAGGGGGCTCAGCCCTGGGGTGAATAGTGGGCAGGAAGCCAACTGACTTTAAAGGGGTCCACTTTGTACTCTGGGGTTACTGAGACTGCCCTATGCCCAGTCTGCACCAGGAAGCTTTGCCGATCAGACCACTAGGCTTTGCCCCACTTTTTTTCCTTTAAAGAAAGAGGTTAGGGAAAAATCCAAATCGTAGTTAGATTTAAAATATCAGACAGGGGCAAAATAGCTCCCTCTGGTGGCTATTTCTAGTAGTGGCAGCAGCAGCAAAACCAGTGCCAAGAACCGTTTATGATAATGAGATCCACAAGAGGGAGAAGATCCTAAATAAGCAGTTATTCCACATGCCATTCATCCCAGGAATGGAAGTCATCACATCCGTCATTTCTCTATGGATGGACTTGAATCTCTCTCTTTCTGTCACACACACGCACACACACCTATATACCTATATTTATTTTGCTCTTTACTCTATGCCAGGGGTTTTGCAGTCATTATTTCATTTAAGTTTTATTATTGTGGCATTATTAAACCGATTTAACAGTTGAGAGAAATTGAGACTCAGAGATATTGGGTAAGTTTACCAAAGTCACATAGCTTGTTAGCAGTAAAGCCTGTATTCAAACTCAAACCTAACTTTGAATCCCAAGCTCTTCCCTACGATGCTCTGCTGCCCATCATGGAAAGCTTTGTTATTCATATTTGCCAACCCTATTGCTGATCCAGACATGCCACTGTCCAGCAAAGTGGTTATGCATCAGGGTCACAAAGATACTTTAAAAATACGGATCCTAGTCACCCACTTCTGAAACAAGTCAAAATCTCCGAGTGCAAGGCCCATGAAGCTCTATTTCACAAAATTCTTCCCAGGCAACTCTGATGCAGGCAGCTCAGTTCAGATCTGTGGACTGGCTCCTGTAAGCCACTGCTCTGGTGCTTATTTCTTCTAGTGCTTTCTGACTTGTAATTTCATTTGCTTTTGAGAAAGAACACACATAAGTGAAGAGACGGGCCCAGGAAGTTTGCTGGCTAAGACATGAAGTTCCTCTCTGCCACAAAGGATAGAGAGAGGACAGACTAGTTGGGGACATTCTCTGGACCACTTCTATGAAAACTGTGCAGACTGAGCTGAGGTGGCTTTGTTGACAGTGTCAACCCAGAATTGAAGAGAAGAAAGACTGGAGGCTCAGGCTGTAAAAGAGGCTGCTTCCCTGCAAGCAATGTGGAACAGAGAAAAACTAGCTTAAACTGAGCCTGTGGGTAGAAACGGATAGTGAGGAATCAGGTTTATTAGTTGGTATATTAGGAGCTGCTGTAACAATCAGAACCAAAAATATGTATAATGGGTCAAATATAATAGAAGTTTATTTTTCACCCAGACAACCAAGGCACTTGTTTTGGGTGGGTGTTCAGACAAGGGCTGATCTTAAAACAAGTCACTGATGTCAGCAAGATTTTAGTTTCTTTCCATTTCTCTGTTCTCCCTTTCATTTGCTAAATAAGTACATTTGTAAAAAGGGTTCAATCATTTATTTCACTAAAAAAAGCACTTAATACCAAACATGTTGGAAGAATAGAATCTCAGAATAAAGAATAATCCTTTAAATTGAATCCACCTAACTTTATGAAGTCATTACATTGTTCTCAGCTTTCCCCTAATTTTGCCTGAATGAGAAGCACTGTCATCATGGTTGAGCACCTCTCCATGGCCTGCACACATCACTGGGGCAATGTTGCTCCTTACGAAATGTGAGATAGTCTAGTGCTCTCAGTGGGCTCCAGAGGCCCTTGGTAGAAACATTTGCTTTTCCTTTATCTACTAGGGAAAGGCAGATTTGCTTGCACCTTCCCGTGTCTCTCCAGAAAATACTTATCCCCAACCCTGTATCTACTATGTCATGACACAACCTCCCTGTCTTTTCTCCAATGTCCAAACCAAATGATTTTACATTTGTTCTATTCCAAGAAGTGAAACTGTCAAATTCCATTATAGATATATTTTTTACCCAAACGCTAGAATCATTCTACACTGTTGAACCAGAATAAATGTTAAAATCTATATTTAGGGTTGGAAAAAAATTAACTTTATGAGTATAGACTTAGGAATACTTAATTTCACAAAGATTTATATGAAAAAGGTCTAGGGATTTTGGTTGATGATACCTCATATGGAGCAAGGTATAAAGAGGCTCCTAAATCAGCCTGTATTAGTACATGGAGCCCTGGTCAGAGAGATAATTATTTCACAATTCTCCTAGGCTTGTTCAATCTGGAAAGTCATTTGAACAGGACCATTCACTAACTGCAATATTTTCTGAAAAAAAAAAAAATGGGTGATGATAGGAAGGGTCTAAGCACCAAATCATATGGAAAATTGCTGAAGGAACTGAGAGTTTTATCGTGGAGAAGAAAAGATTAAGATGAGTTCAATAACAGAAGGCCCTGGAACTGAGGTGTACTTAGCGTTACTCTGAATACTTCCCAGAGGCAAACCAGAAAAATGGTGTAAAGTTAGAGAGAGTTAGATTTAAGCCCTAATATAAGAAGAATTTTCAAATATTTGCAGTTTTCTAAAAGATGAAATGGGCTCTCTAGGGACAGAGGTGAGCTTTCTGTTAAGAATAGAATAGAAAGGACCCTTGCTTTGAAAGGGAGGTTGTCTTAGATGATAGCTTCTAGCTCTGAATTTTCAAAAGTATACTTGATTTTGGGAAAAAGGAAGGCTCTGTGCAAGTGCAGAATAAGCCCTCCCAGGAGATGGGTAGTGATCTAAAACACTGAATAAAATGTAAACTCTAGGCGTAAAAGCAATGCATCTTCATTGTTTGTAGGCCACTGATGGCAAATTTGACTGCCTTAGTTTGCTCTTTCTATTCCACCCCATAACATGCTCTTCCTTCAATTAGTGTGTGCTTAAATTCCATTTAGCTTCTCCTCTAAGACTTCCCTGATTCCTAGCCACAGGGCCTCTTCTTCCTTTAAATTCCTATGTAAACTTGTGTGAACTTCCTTATTTTTTAAAACTTATTTTAAAGCTTCTAATAGGAAGAATTCCACATACTTATTATGGGGGGGACAATACAGCCCTGCACCTAGATTGCTGGGTTCAAATACTGGCTCCACTACTTTATAGCTATGTGATAATGGGAAATTTATTACGTATATTATTAATTATAAAAGTGGCCATCTTTCCATCTCTACTGTAGTGGTAGATTTCCCAATGCTTTTAAAGAAGCTCTGATAAAATTGTTAGAAACCTTGAAGAGTTCTAAATGGGAGAATCCAGAAGTGGGGTTGGGAATGAAACTAACATCTATTGATAATTATTGTTATTCAATGTAGGCTAAACTTCTGGAACCAATGGACCCCCAGCTGCAAGGGCTTTAATGAAATAAAGTTTGTTTCTGCTCACACAAATTGGGTATTCCAGGATTCTGGGATGGCTTGGGTGGGAGAAGGGAGGGGAGTGGTTCTGCACCATGAAATCATTCAGGGATTTGGGCTGCCATGTTCCGTGTGTGGCTCCAGTCTGTTTGACATTGTTCTGGCCCATGGACCAATCGCTATGGCAGAGGAATAGGACACTGGCTAATCCAGCCTAGGCACATCATCACTGGGGTGGGGAAGTCTTCTGGAGTATGTTGGATAGACCTGAACAATCCCTACTATAGGATCCTGGCTCCTACCCAAGCTTCCCTTCACAGAAAAGTTTGTAAAATTAGACAGTTGTAACTTCATGTAAATTAACACATGCAGATAATCTCCCAGGATTTTTAAACTTAAATTTTTAGTTCTACTTGTGGTAAAGGGCTTTAGTTATGAAGAGAAAGTTCAAGGATTGGACCCAGCAGATGGGAGCTGGTACTTTAGGTTGAGTCGGAATGATGGGGGCTACTGGGAGCTCCAGGAAAGTAACATGGTGTGGACAGGGTAATGTAGACAGTTGGGCCTGGGTTTGAATTCTGGCTTAGGGACATACTAGCTTTGTGATCTTAGACAAGGAGTTTAAATTTTCTGGGCCTCGGTTTCCTTGTGTGTAAAATGGTGAGAATTTCAGCTTCCTTATAAAGTTTTATGAGGAGATAAAAAAATATAACATACCCGGTGAATGCAGATTCCCTTTCCCTAATCACATGTCAAATGTGGCCACCATTCCTCCTACATAGAAGTCTACCTCTGAATACCAAGAAATGTATTAATATGTCTTTCCTGAAAGCCCCAACTCAGATCTACCTTCTTAGATTTGAACAGCTTATAAAAATATTTTAAATGGCTCTCACTCTGATAGAGGTAAATCCTTCCAATGTTCTCATAGGACATGGATAATTTGGATAACGTAGTTGAATTAGAACTATTTTTTCTTTCTTTCTTTTTACCATATCCCTGTTTTGTATTCATTTTTCTTCTTTAGCTAAGATCAAAATTAATTAAATCTTTCGCTGTATCAAGATAGCTCTTAGAGTAGGTGTTAAGATAAGGACACTGAACTTTTCAACACGATTGTAGCTCTATAACCTGAACACTGATTTAATGCCATGTCTTAGCCTCTGGGAGATTAATTATTGCACCGAATGCTACTAGGCTGCTTGGAAATATGAGTCTGCTATTTTGCAGAGATTATCTGAAAGCAGCTGAGCAGGACTCTGACCTGACATGAGGCTTTAGAGATGTCCACACTCTGGGTAGTCCCCCCACTCAGACTCTGGTTGGTCCATGGGTCTGAACAAACCGTAATTAGAAAAGGGATAATGGTGCTGGCTTCTGCTTCTTAGCCTTTAGGATAATGGTGGTAAGTATTGAGGCTGGTGAGTTTGCTATGAGGAAGGTGACATGTTTCTGTACAAAGCTTTCCTGCCGTTCGTCTCATTTAGAACCCAGAGTATTTTAGTTCACTTGGAAGAAGAAGACTTATGGACTTATAAATAACTAGAAACATGTCTTTTAATCTCATATGGTGTGGGTGTTACTTACACCAAAATGCTCCTGTGGTCTTACGAAGCAGCAATTTTGCTTCCTTTTGCTCTTCCAGCAGTAGAGAGCCATTTTGTAAGGATAAGTCAACTTTCTCATTTGGTACATGATGAAACAAAATTGACAAAAGTTGGATGAGTTTTTAAAGTCTTTATAATCTGTTCCTACCAATTGTTTGCATTACATCTGGCTTTCACATGCTGCATTCTTATATAACACATTTTATTTCTGTTGACAAACATTGACTATTTTAAGAACCCTATGCAAAGAAAAAGCTAATACTTGCTCTGCTCAGTATCCATTTTCTGTTTTCATGGCTTACTGACTTCAAATAAAGATGCAAAATGAGCATGGAAGGACTATGCATATCAGATTATATCACCAATGACAAGACCTTGACAATCACAAACATTTCTAACCCCCACTTAAAGACCCATTTACAACAATTATATACAACACTATCAAATTTCAGGACAGCAAAATAAGGTGGATGTTCTATGAAGTTTGTTGAGATAGATGTCAATAGATGTGAATAACCAGGAATACTTCAAGGGCTGTTGTAGTAGATCGTACTTCTGATCTAAATTATTTTAGGTTTCTGCAAATGAGCTTTCATTAGCATGAAGGTGGCATCTTTGAGCATGTTTTGAGTCTGCTACCAGAGGCAAATTTACTGTAAAGCCACATGGTCACATGGTTATGGTTTTGAAAAATTCGCATAAAAATGAATGAATGAATGAATAAATGAATAAATAAAATGTGCTCTGTTTCCAATCTGATTTTCTTCCCATTGCACCTCCCCTTGAATTGGGGGATGTTGAAATGCCTGTAGTGATTTGGGGTTCTGGCAAGGAGAGGTTGAATTGGGGATGCATTTATTTTGGGTGTAGAGGGATATATTTATGTGGTTTGCAGTCACTTCTGTGTATAGTTAAGCTATTTTTAGCCATTTTGGTAAAGAAATGACTTCTAGGAATACTGCTGCACACTGGGATGATACACCCAACTTTGTGAAATGAATGTGCAGGGCCAGAAGTAGGATCACGGTATGAAAATACCCTACAGTGCCTGACACAAACAGTAGGTGGGTGGTGAAGGAGGGGCATGTTAGAAATGTCTCCAAAAACCAGATGTGAAAAGTTTTGGAAGGAGGATTTGGTTTCCGTTAAAACCTTGTCAAAATGGAAGTTCTCCTTGTCAGGAGTAGTCTCAGTAATGCAGTATATGATTATAAAGGCACCATACATTTTCTTTTCTGATGAGAATTCAGAATTTATTAGAATTCCTGAGGGTAGGGCAGCATCAATAGCAGTACTACCACCAATGCATACGTTCATAGCTGAGGTTTCATGATTTATGCATTCTAAAATATTGCATTGTACTTATAAAATGCTGGTTATAGAGTACTTTACTAAAATCTGGTCATTTCAGATGAAAAGGTACACAAAATTGTCACTGATTCATCAAACAACCATAAAAAAAAAAAGGTAAAACTACACATAGTCAAGTCAATGTGTGTTGTATTAGAGTAATTTGATTTACACTATTATTATACCTCAATACAATGTAGTGGCAACTTAAAAAATATTTAATTATTCTCGTGTATGCTTTAAGATTAATATTGTATAAATCTTCAGAATATACAGCCAGAAATATAGGGAAAAAAGAGTATTGCAATTAATTATACATTTATATATATATATATTTTTCTGGATTTTATGATGTTCATGATATTAGTCATCTTTTTAAAACTTTTAATTTTTTGAGATTTAATTTTTTCACTCTAAATAAAAATCCATTTCTATATTTAATTTTGTGTATAAACTTTGTTTTTCTTTCTTAAAGAAAGCCCCTCAAATTGTATAAACTTCAGACCCCATAAAACCTAGATCTGTCCCTGTTTTGCAATGTGGGAAGATGTATAATGGTCATAGTTACATGTGGCTTACAGTATTCTATATCTTAAATCTTATGTTAATTTTTTAATGCATTTGACATTCTAAAGAATTAGGATCGAAGAACAGTAGAAAGTTATCCTTACACTTCCACATCTCTAACACCTTAAAAATCAAATACAGAGTCTACTTGTTCAGTTTCTAGATCCATCCTCCCCTAACACCGCCTTTGGGGGAGAGTACTCTTTCTTCACATCCTAGAAGCTAGAGAGGGCGGCCTTCATCTTGTTCTCTCATGGACATTTCTAGACAATCACCTTTCTACCTTCTTGTAAAAGCTTTTTGTCCTTTGAGGTTCGTACTGCCTAGCATTTCCTCCCTGTAAGTATCATTACTGAACTCTCTGATTACTCCCTTTTAATGATCTAGGACTTTTTGCCCAACCCAATGTAAACCTAGAATATTTCAACGTCCATATAACACACTTAACCTAGCTGTAGTAATTAATAAATTACTATGAACTTGGTGGCTTAAAAATAACATAAATTTATTTTATCACAGTTCTGGAGGCTAGAAGTCTGAAGTGTGTATCACTGGGCCAAAATCAAGGTGCCCTCTGAAGACTTTAGGGGAAAATCTGTTTCTTTCCTCTTCCAGCTCTGGTGGCTGCCGACATCCTTTGGCTTGTGGCCGTATCACTCCAATCTCTGCCTTTGTGGTCATATTGCCTCCTACTCTTCTGAGTATGTAAAATCTCTTTGCCTCTCTCTTATAAAGATACACATGTGATAGCATGTAGGGCTTACCCATATAACCAGGATAATCTCATTTCACGATCCTTTAACAAAATCACACTTCATACACTACCCCGCTTCCTTTAGCTACATAAGGTGACATTCACAGGTTCCAAGGATTAGAATGGGGGACATTTTTCACACTAGCATTATACTAGCACACTAGCATTATAATTCCTGGAGGTTTTCATCTCCATGTCCCTCTGTCTCAGTTCCAGTTCAGCCACCCATTTCCTGGACAATGTACTGTGAGGACCAGCATAACCCAGAACTGCTCTGAATTAGAATGCCAGCTACAGTTTTCTCCATTCTGTTACAACTCTACTTACCCCTATACTGGCACTTTGACCTCATAGAGACGTTTGGGTGCTTGAATCCTTACTTTTAATCTTTCAGTTCCTTTCCATTAGTTTTCCGAATAAAAGTCACAGTTCATTTTCATTTTTCTAGACCTGAGCAAGTTTTGGGGTCTGGAGCATACTGGCTGAAGCAAACATTCAGTTTCCTGGTGGAAGGATCCTTTTAACACCATAGCAGGTGTACATAAAAACAATCCTTCTGGTCCTTCCTTAAATGAGTTCACTGTCATTTACCTGGGTAACTGAGCATTGAGCACCCAAACACTTTAAGAATTAATGGACATGGATTCTACATGACATTAACACTTGGAGACCCTAAGCGTCATCATGGGCCTCCTGTTACGGTGTGGGCATATTGGAGCCAGGTAATAAGCAAAGGGAGTCCTTGCCACAGTGAGTAAGTCAGGCTAGTAAATTGGGTCTGCAGACCCATCTGGTGGTCATTTTTCTGGTCTCTGAATGTATAATTGATCTCATACCTCTGTATGAGATCCTTGGCTGAGTCTCCAGTATGGCACCATTTGGTGGAAGATTGACTACAGTGGATCTCTTCCACACTGAAAGGGATAGTGATTCATTCCTAGAGGGGCAGATACATGTTCTGGGAATGGATTTGCTTTTCCTGCCTATAGGACTTCCACTAGCCCCATTAATTGAAAGCTTATAAAGAATTTGTTCCACTGGTATGGGATCCTACATGCTATGACATCAGACTGGGGGACACATTTTCTGGAAAAGGACATGTGGGATATGATCCATGGCCATGGGATTCACTGGCCATATTACTTTACATATTGCGCCACCACAAAGCCAGTGGCCTGATAGAGCACTGGAGTCACAGCTGAAGAAAGTGCCAGCTTGAAGGTGCTGCTTTAAAAGGTGACTGTCACCCTCCAGGTCACAGTGTACACCTGCAATCAAAGAATTTTTTATATGGCTGTTTCCTCAATAGGAAGAATACATTGGTCTGGGAACTACAGGATGGTGGCAGATCCCACTCACCATCATTTTCAGTGACTCACTTGGGGAATTTGTGTATCTCATCTCTACAAATCTGGGCTCTACAGCATTAGAGATTCTCATTCCCAAAAGGGGAACACTTCCACCAGGGGATCTAGGAAGGGTCCCTTTGAACTATAAATTACATCTACTAACTGGGCCCTTGGGCTTCTTATGTCCAGGAATAAGCAAGCAAGAGGAGGGGTTCTGCATTCTGGCAGGAGTTGTTGACCTTGATCTCTAGGTGGTGGTAGGCTGCAGTTACACAAGGGGGGAAGGGACTAATATGTTAGCCTCCAAGTGCTCCATCTGAGTGCCTCTTGGTATAGTTTTGATAGTAAGTGGACAAGTGCAGCAACATTGGCTTGAGAAAGCCATAGTGACCTTTGTACAGATGCCTCAGGGATGAGGTTTTAGGTCACCTTACCAGGTAATCCATTGAGACCAGTAGAGGTGGTAGCTGAGCCCTGGGAGGCAAATCTAGAATAGGTAGTGAAGGAGGGAAATGATGAGGATCAGCTGTGGACCTAAGACTAGCTGTAAGAATGGAGATACAGTTCATCCTGCTAACCTTTCCTTCAGATTTTTCTCATAAATGGGGGTCCACCAGAATCTTAAAAATTATTTTTTTTCTTTAATTATAACAGGATAGTAAATGATTCTGAATTTGTGGTCTAGTAATAACTTGATATATTAAGTTTTATGTTCTATTTTTCTTCCTTGCAACTGACCACCCTCTGCCCCTCCCCTATCATTTCAATCCATTGGATTCCTTTTGAAGTTGGGAATATCTGTAATGGGCAGTAGGGAGTAGTGGCGGTGGTGGTGTGTGTGTGTGGCGAGGGGGTGGGGGTGGGTAAGTCTGTTATTTTTTCCCTAGAGGGATTTGTTTTTGAGCATTGGCCCTGGCAGACATATCTGTTGGCAGTTGGGTCAAGGGAGAGAGTAGCGGAGAGAGGGCAGGGTACTGTAGGTAGGAAAGTAAAATGATGCGATCTTTATGGACAACAGTATGAAAGTACCTCAAAAATCAAAAATAGAATTACCGTATGATCCAGCAGTCTTACTTCTGGATATATATCCAAAAGAACTGAAAACAGGATTTCAAAGAAATATCTGCACATCCATATTCATTGAATACCCGTATTCACAAGAGTCAAGAGGTAGAAGTAATGTAAATGTCCATTGGCAGATAAATGGATAAAGAAATTGTGTAATATACCTACAATAAAATATTAGCTAGTCTCGAAAAAGAAGGAAATCCTGTCAAGTGCTATGACATGGATGAACTTTGAGAATATTATACTGAGTGAAATAAGCCAGTTACGGAAGGACAAATACTGCATGATGCCACTTATATGAGGTATTGAAAGTAGTCAAACTCTTAGAAAGTAGAATGGTGGTTGCCAGAGGCTACGGGGAGGGGGGGAAAAGGAGTTGATGTTTAACAGGTACAGAGTCTCAATTTTGCATGATGAAAAAGTTCTAGAGCTCTGTTGTACAACAATGTGCATTTAGTTAACACTACTGTACTGTACACTTAAAAATGGTTAAGATGGTAAATTTTCTGTTGTGTGTGTGTTGTTTTACCACAATAAAAAAGTACTACATTTCATTTTAGTCTATTTTTTTACACATGGAGTCTTTCTTTTAATAACCATCAATTAAACTGACTTGGATTTGTGGCTCTGTTTTCAAATTATGTCTAGTGAAGTATTTTTGACTATAGATTTGTTGTCCCTAGAAATGAGATTCTCATGACCTTCATTAAATTGTGTGGTCAGTCCCAACTCTAAGAGCAAATGATCTGTTTTAGGGCTACTAAATAATGGCTTGCGATACCTTTCTAAATAACAATGACAACTAACAACACTACTAGTAGCAGCTAATATTTATCAAGCACTTACTAGAGCTGTCCCAAGAATGCGATATGTATTATTTTATTTCATCCCCATAACTCTAGGAAATAGACCTTTGTTATTCTAAATTTACTCCTGATAAAATTGAGGTTCAGAGCGGTTACCTAACTTGCCCAAGGTTGCATAGTTTAAAACTAGCAAAGCCTAGATTCATACCTAGTTTTAAAATAGGAGATGATCTAGGAAGAAAGTATTATTAAATACTTTGCTCTACAGTTTAATGGAAAAATTAAAAGAAGTTTTAAGAAGACATAGATATAGAAAATTGCTAATTTCCTTGACAGATTTGAGAACCCTGGGCCTTTTTTTCCATTTTTTGCCTTTTCTCCCAGGATGTTTCGCTCAGAAAGTGATGATCATCTTATTCTTACATAGACCTCACTTACAGTTTGGAGAACTGGCTCTGGACTTTTGGAGACTTGTGTGTAAATGACTGATCCATCTATGTGGCATGCTATCAATAAAGGGCTCTTCATGTCTAACTTTACAGTGTCACTCTCAGGCTCAGGAACCATTTCCCATGGGTCTGCAGTCACTTGGGTATTGCAGGGAACTGGTGGGAGGAATATGCTCAGAAAAAGGTATCTTCTATTTGTCCCTGATGGCAGAACAAAGGCTGAGGATCTCTGGATACGTGCCTTGGTGAGAGCCTGCAGGAACCCGTCTCTGTCCCTGTTAGACCTGGCAAACCAAATGGCTGCTGTCATTTTAAAAAAGTCTCCTTGGCAATCCTATATCCAGCAGTGTTAGATTCCTCCTCTGGCTGCCACCAGACTTAAGGAGGGACCCTGGAAGCAGGGAGTCCATGGAAAAAGGAGGCAGGTAAAAGGAAAACCCAGGGAGAGAAGAGAAGCCATTGTTCCTGGACTCGGCCACCCCACTCAGGAGCGAGGAAGCTGCTCGATCTGGATGAATAATGGCTTTTAGAGTTCATAATAAATGGATTGTGAATCTTTATTCCTTTCCTGTAATAACATGAGTTGCCTTAATAGGTCTTAAAACAGATAACTCAGTTTAGTCCGCAATCTCAGTCTTGGCACTGTGTGATGCTGTAGAGAAGTCTCCTCTCCTTTCCCAAACTCAGCCTTTTCACGAAAGAAAAATTGCATGAAGTCTCAGCCCCTCCCATGAGACTGAAATGCCCCAAGCAAGAAGGTTAATTGTTTTCTAAAAGAAAATTTGATTAGAGAGTGAAAATATTTCATGTTACATCCTTCTAAACCCTTTCTGGAAAACATTAGGGATGTGAGGAAAGTCGAAAGGACTTGAGCTTTTATGCCCTTTTACCATGTAGTAATGGTGAAGTTTGCAGGAATGATGAACGAGAAGAAATGGATTTATGCTCTTGGGGCTCATCTTTTTTTGTGGCCACGTGAGAAATGCTACCCTTGGTTGCTTTTGTAATGGAGCTTCTCTCTGACTCAGCCTTACTTTGTGCCAAGAAGAATAGCCTGTTAATATAATTAACATCTTTGTGTTTAAGACATTTCATTTCAAAATGACTGGGTATACCAACAGTTATGGCACCGAAATCATTAAAATCATGCAAATGCTTAAAGTGGATAGGCCTGGGAGATTATAGTTTCATTAGAGAAAAGGCTATAAAGTTAGACCTAGGTAATTACCTTTCCCATTAATGCTAGAAATTTCTGTGCTCCACTGAGAAGTGATCATGGTGCATCGTGCCTTCTGTGCTTTTACATTCGAACTGCGGGGGCCTTTATTTCATCAGCACAAACTGCAAGGAAACAGCGGCAGCTTTCCAGGTGTACTTTGCAAATTGGGGTTTAAATGTGGAACACATCAAATTAAAATTCAATATTAATTATTTTGTCTTGCTAGGAGTCTGAGTGGTTTAAAGCAGCAAGGGTAATTGTCTAATTCATTGTGTGTGTCTACAGCGAACTTAATCATTATGTCAGCTTCCTAATAAAAGGTTATTATAGAAACAAAGATCCCAATTTTACATATGGTAGGCAAGGGAGGATTCGAAGAGCCGGTCTCTAAGGTAGACTTGAGGATCTTGACAAATGATGCCCATGCTGTGATCAGATACTTAACAAGAAATCTCGTTATTAACTAGGCCTGTACAGATAATTAGCACTTGAGCTTCAAATTTTAAATCTGGCTTGAGATGTCTAATTTATCAAAAGCCTTAGCTTGCTGTCAAAGTTCGATAATAAGGTAGTGTTATTGATGAATTGAGATTAAGAGAAGATTGAAGAGAAAATTAGACCACTGGTTAGCCTGAAAGGTCTGATTTCAATATTTACAGTACTAATTTGGTATTATTTTGGTAAACGGATGTGGTCCCCAAATGCTGCATGGTATAAAAGAGTAAACTATGCATCATTCTTCTAACAGAAAGAGTATTGTTTACTGTGTACTGGATTTTGCAGCACTAGCAGTCTGGTTAATAGGCTGCTTTATAAGATGAGTGTACCTGTTTTTTATTGCATGCATTTATTATAACCCATTCAGCACCTAGGGCTTTTAGTGAAAATTAGAAAATGTAGCTTCTTTACATTAAAATGGTATTACATTAGACTAATTGTTACAGAGCCTGTCTTCCTGATTTAACTCACTTTCATTTATCTCTTGGCATTGTCTTCCAAGCATTCTTGCCACTGGAATTTAGATAACTACCATTTTATATATTCAAGCTACATAAAACGAGCAATCTTTTTTTAATGATCTCTGGTGGCACTTCATTGCAAGCGATCTTGGGGGTGGGGGAAGGAATAAGATGTATAATAAACCACCTATCTGTAGCGTCTCTTGGCTTTGAAGCATATTCTGAGTACACTTATGTGACCCTTAGCAAGTTAAATCTTTTTGATGCATGTAATAAAATGTTGTTTGGGGCAATAGCTGATTTCCGAAATTATATTAGGCATAACATAAGGCTGTGGCAAATTGTCTCCCTATTTTTCCTTGCTCGAGCTCACAAATGGAATTGGAAAGTGTTGGAGTGTTTTATTGTATATCATATCAGGCATAAATAGACAGTACACTGCATCATAATATATCTGTATGTAGCTCATAGTAATACCTGCCCATGAAATAATAGAGCACAGGACTGTTGGTTTCCACAAAATTGCTCTAAAATCCCTTGTAACATGTTACTGGCAGCAGCCCCTCTTCTCCAGTCTCCAGCTGTCCAGCGGGCTGTGCCAAGTCACAGCAGGACCTGAGGACTGTTTGCATTGAATGGTGGCACAGAGCTTTATGGTGAATTTCCTTGTATATTGTGCACTTCAGACAAGCAGGCTTTCTGAGACTCAGCAGGAGCGTTCCAGTGTTTATGCTGAGGTGGTTAGCTAGTTGGCAAATTGCTATTATTCAAAAATGTGTGGCAGAGGAAAATGTATTGCATTATATTTTCTATCAATATCATCTTACCACTGACCAATAATAGGCCTCCATTCAAACTGACCCTTCTTTCTGACTTTTATCTTAGGCACAATCAGATTCAGTGGAATTTAGTGGAGACATTTTCTTGGGACTAGGAAGAGGAGTTTTTGCCCCATCCCAGCTGCATATCCCTAATGCAATCCCTCATGCCGACTCAGCAATGTCTTCGGCTCTGGTCCCCCACAACTCCTGAAATAACATTAGTTTAGCATTCTGCTTTTAGATGAAAAAGATTTGATGTTTCAGCTGTTCCAATATATGTTGACTACTAACTAATGGATATTTATTTCACTTTATTGCTTTCTATAGGCAAAACTCAAACAAAAGAAATTGAATTTTGCTAATAGTAATGAGCAACACTGGCATTTTTTGACAGTAGTAAGCATAATAATGCTCAACTCCCCCTCCCCCTACAAGACAGACTTACAGCTTTTCAAAGGAATTGTACATACATCATGCCGCTTGATTCTCACATATGACATGGCAGGGTAAGGATTATAATGCCCATTCGTCACATGAGGGAAAACAAAAAAAAAAAAAAGGAAAGGAGTTATGGAATTAGCTAATGGCAGAATAGAATGGCAGACCATTCTATTCTTTGAACTTTCTGACTTTTGTCCTCTGTTCTTTCCTCTGAATAAAGCAGTTCTATTTACAATATTTCTTTTTATCATTAAAGTTTGCAGAAATACTGCCTGTACAGGGCATTCATCCTGCATCTTTCAGAGTTTGATAAAACAGTTGTCAAGAGCCAAGAGAGTGGGTAGAAATGTGTTACCACAAGTCTGTTCTTTGTAGGATTGTTATCTAGCCCCAACTACGCATTCTAGAATTGTACTTCGTGTACTTCAATAGCTCATGAAGGTAGCACAGAGTTTAGCCCCATGTACTCTGTGTTTCAAAATCAGTTATTAATTCTGGATAGTTAGGATAGTGCATAAATGTCAAGAAAATCACTTTTTTTTTAAACAAACAAAAAAACCCCCTCATTCAGGAAAGGGGGTAACAGAGGCAACAGTTCTAGGATTAGAACTTAGGGCTTTTTCTTTTCCGATGTCCACACCACTGGGCCCTGTAGCTTTCTGATCTTTTCAAAATTCCAAGGTCCCACCTACACCCTAGTCTCACACTCAGAACCTGATCCAAGAAAGTGTTGCTTCAGTGCTGGTTCTATTAGGCCGTTTTCACTTGGGAACTTTGTGCGGAGAGGTAGATGAGTGTGTTTCCTAAGAGGAGTGCTTTTTCCCTCAAACCTACCCTCTCTTGGGCTTCAGCTTATGAGACTAAGTCTGAGCTTGTAAATAAACTGTACTGAGCAGTTTAGCAGCAGCTGCATGTAGCAGAGTAAAAATATTTTCTTCCATTTCATATAAGATTAGGAACTCATCATGAATAAATTACACAGGCATGTGTAATTTGGTACATGTGGCAAAGAAACAAATGATCATCGGTGATCACAGTGTATGAGTAGGAATTTGTATTTTATATTGAGCTCATAGATATGACTTTTATGCTCCACTCCCAGGTTCTCTCCTACAATAGGGGCTTAGCCTAAAAGGCAAGGAAAAGATGGTGTGTGTGTGTTTTGAGGGGGGGGAATAGTGATTTACTTTAAAAGGAAAAACCATAGAGAAGAAAACAAGTATGAAAATGTTAACGAAACCAATAACAAAGGTGAATCAACTGACTGTAAATTTTTTCAAAGGCTTTCCTCCTCATTAGCAGTATTTTTGTTTAATAAGATGTATTATGTTAATATGCCAGCAAAGGAATATGAATATTTCAAGTCTAAGCACAAAGACATTTTTCATCTGGTAGATGATGAGCTTTGCTTTATCAGAACAGTATGAACAGGGTAGAAGTTTTTGATATTTTTAAAAGCCGACATTTGTGATAAATAGCTATCATATTTATGTTGTCATTATTTTTCTAAAAAATTATTTTAAAAGGTAGATGTGATAAAGAGGAAAAACATCAGACAACATGTATGAGTTAACATTCTCAGACAACCTCCCCATCCCAAACGAATGAAGATTTATGGTACATTTGGCATCATACAACACCTTTTACAATACGGTTTTAACAGAAACCCTAGCTGTTTCATCTTTTAAGCTGACAAACTAATTTCAATATACACATTGAAGAATACATTTAGATGTTTGAGAGGTAATCATTTTTTATTATAAATTAATTTTTCCTTTATGATTGAAATAAAAATTTTATTTTAAACATTCAGAGGTTCTAAACAAGTACCTTTTAATTTAAATTAACCAAGGTACCTTTTAAGGGCCCTGCAAAACCCTAGTTAGTTATTAAACTCTATCACAGAAATATTTAAAAGCAATACGATGTTGTTTTTAAAGTTGGATATATAAAGTATATAATTTACTACCCAACTCTCAGAAAAATTGAGTCTTTGCAGATGCTTTGCCATATTTGATCAATATGTACTTATATAACAGCAATGCTGCATTTATCCCTGTTGTCTATTACCTATGGAAAATGAAGTGCTCTAAATTGCAGGTCACGTATTGTTTTTCTTGTCATTTGTACTGCCTTCTTATTTAGTGACGTGTTCATACAAACGCAAAGTCCAGTTAACATACGCACACATTTGCTTTCCCAAACTGATTAATCAGTATGCAAAAATGGTCAATGGTGTCGCTTTGGGCTCTACTGGAACCCAAAGGCGCTGGGCAGAAGCCAACCTACGCATTCATTTCCTGAGTCTCACCAATAGGGGTCTCCAGTGTACCACAGAACTATTTACAACCACTCCATTATGATTATTTACAGTATGCTGTACATGAAGACAGAAGCAAAGGGGCAGAACAGATTTATATGGGCCGGGGTTGATACTGGATTTATTCAAGGAGTGAAAGGGTGACGTCAGAAGTTATAATTGATGAGGAGAAGCAAAGACATATCTAGGTAGGGTGTGAGAACACCTTTAACCTAACAGTGTAGACACAGTCTGACTGTCCCTCAAACTGAGGAAAGAATATCCAGGCAGTTACATTGACATTGGCGTTTCCAAATATTTAAATATGTGTCTTTGTTTAGATGAAACATTCAAAAGAGTGAGTGAATTTTTCTGTTCTCACTTGAATCTTTTGGGAATGAGTTGACACTGTCTAAATATCAACCCTGAAACTGATTCATAATAACGTTTTAGAAAGTTATTTATATTTTAGTGAGATTGCAGGTGTTTAACCTTTCTTCCGCTTTATTATAGATAATTAGGGTCCAGAAATCCAGAAAGGGCAATTACAACTTATCATAATTGAATATGAAGTTTAGGTCATTTTTAGAAATAGCAATAAAGGTTCATGATATATAAAGCATGTCAAAACATACTTTTTATGCATTATGGAATTTCTTTATGTCATATATTCTGTGAAAAATTAGTTTTTAAAAGCCTTGACTGACAAATTAAGACATTTCTGGAGTTTTTGAGTTAGTTTTATTTTTTGTAGAGGCAATGGATATTCAAAATGCCTTTCTTGTCATTCATTTATTAATTCAACAAACATTTATTTAGATCATGCTTTGTGAAGCCACTCAGTGCTTAAAGAAAAATATCTCTTTAGGGGAGTACAATCTGGTAAATAATAAACAAAAAAGAACTCCGAATAGAAAACAGACTGAAGGAGGAGTTAGCATTGAGGCACAAATAACACACTGTGAGAGAGAAGAGGATTAAACAACTAATTCTGAAGGAGGGTTTTGAATGTGGTGGAAAAAAAAAAAAGAGCTGGCCTTTGAGATGAGTTGTGAATGAGTTCTAGGACTGTGATGGGCAGTACTGGAGAGAGGAACATCCCATGTGCAAAGATTTGGAAGTTATTCATGTAATGACAAGTTATGTACGGAAATGGAGTAAACTTTATGAGATGCATCTGCTTATTTTTCCTGAGGAAGGATAGGTGAGGCTACAAGGATTAAGACATCCTTGGTGAAGGTGAATTTAGAGTTCAAAGTTGTGATGGCGTGGAAATAAACCCAAGCAAATACAGAATATTAATTTCCAGAAGTCAGAGTCAGGAAGCTTAAGGGGACTGTCAAAAATGACTCCATTGAAATAAAGCACGTGACTATGTGAAGCCTGATTCAATAAAACCCCATGTGACCAGCACCATTATGGTCAATTTCATTTTTTTCCACATTTAGGTGTGGCCAATTTGTTCCATTCAGGTTTAGAAATAGGACACTGATTATCATCCATTTGTGTCATCCTAAGTAGCTGGATAAGTTAGTTGGGAGTTAGCTTCTTCAATCTTCCCCAGATTAATTTATTAGCTACATAATGAGAGGTTGTATTAGCTTATAGCTGAGGTTTCCACCAGCTCTTAAAGATCTTGTGGATCAAAATAAGATTGAAAACATAATCAGGCATATCTCATGAGAAAAGGGAGTTCAGAAGGGCTGCATATTTTAGAGGAAATACCACTAAGGACACAAGAAACTCTATCTCATTGCTAATGTGAGAAAGATAAAAGCTACTGAGGAACAACTTGATCAGATAAAGACCAAAGAGCCCAAATTCAGAAAACAATACTGCAAGATGTGAAAATGAGACTAAGATACTAGAGATAAATATTATGGAAGATTCTAAGCTCCCTGGGATTACTAAGTAAACACAGCAAAACTGTACTTGGGCAAAACTCTGATTTCATTAAAAAAACTCCCTTTCAATGAGTCTTTTGATTCAGTCAAAATTAAGTTGCTAACACAGGAAAATAAGTGAGGATGGAGTAGCTAATTCCAACTTGAGGAAACACAGATGCTCCCCAGAAGAGATAATACTTGGGCCCAATCACTAACAAGGAATTTTATAAGTAGAGAGTGAATGTTAAGGGACCAGCATGATCAGAAGATAATCAGAACAACAGAGACAACTTGGGATTGACAAATTATATTCAGAAGCAGTGGAACCCTACTTGGATGGATAGATAACAAAAGAGATTTTTCCAACTCAGTATTTGCTAGGCAAATGGTCTTCCTTAGGTGCCAGCTATCAATCTGTAATATTTCTGAAATTCTTGGGGACTTAGATGATGGAATGGTACCAAGATGGTCAGAGAAAATGACAAATAAAGTTTGAAATCTAATAACCTTTCAAGTTGTAAAACAGCTATAATAATCGGGAAAACCCTTAATAGGAATATAATGCACATAATGCACGTGGGAAAAGTAACCTCAAATGAAATTGAGAAAATGAATATCTATGCACATTAGACAGAATGATCTGGGGTTTTAAATTTGAATTTGAATCAATAATATAGTGATAATATTGTTCTGAGGGCTATATTTTGGGGGCTTCTAAAAGGTGAGAGAGTTTTGTAAGAGATTCCTTTGCTACACCAGTCCTAAATTCTTTAGTTTGAGGTACAAGATAGACACAGCACTTGTCAATTTCTTTTCTTTGGTAAACACCATAATGGAGAAACACAAATATAAGCCCAAGTTAAAAGTTTGTAACTTAATTTGTTTAAGCCAACATTTGATTGTAAATACCACAGATGCTGTTATAAAACTCAACACAGTATTTAGTTTGGAATAGGAATGGAGTGGGGAACGGTGTAAAACAAGAAAGAAAAAGATACTATGTATTGGGTTATCTAGCATTTCATGCAAAGTAGAAAGATATAAATAAATGCAAGTATCAAAAATGATTAAAAGCACAGAAAATAGGTCCTCTGGAAGAATATAATACTTACTGTGGATTATATAGCTCACAGAGAATTGAAGGGTGTCTCAACACTCTACAGGAAGGTTTTTGATAAAACTAGTGATCAATTTTAGATTTTCACCTGATCCTCAAATTACAGAATTATAGACATCAAAGTAAGTTGAATTAATGCTGCTTTTGCTACTAGAACTGATTATTAGGTTTTGGAACTGGCCCAGGTTAATGCCTGGACATTAGACTGCCTTATTGAATTTTGACTCTTTCATTTGTTAGCTGTGTGCTTAACTTCTCTGGGCCTCCATATTTTTATCAGTAAGATGGACATAAAAAATAGTTTCCATCTGAAAAGATACTGTGAGGATTAAATGTATTAATACAAACAAAAGGACTTAGAACAATTCTGGAACATAGTAAATACCCAATAACGATTAGCTCTCTTTAGTATTAGTTGAGCATAATCGGTGTTCATTGAATATTTATTGATTGATTAACACAGCTAGTGCAGCCAGATTTTTATCTGAGTATTTAAAAAAATAAAGGTAATCATTTTGAAGCGGAAGGTTTAGTTAGAGCCTTGTTTGAATTATATGTTGCCCAAGTATATAGTCTTTCTTTCTTAAAATGTGCACAAAATATTTCTGGGTGCTAAAAGGCAAAATTAAATAACAAAATGCATTTGGTAACTCAGTGTGAAAATAGGTTCTGGTAATTAAAGACATGGAAGGCATTTTGAGGGGCAGCTCTACATTTTTAATTGCCAAACAAGCAGGAAGACAACCGTCCTAAAGCTTAGGGCATTTTTGAAACCAGAGCCCAGCTCCACAGTCTGTGACAATGCACAGTGGTTGATGAGTTAGTTCTAGAGGCTTCTGAATTTTAATGATGCTGGAGATGATATTGTGTGTCCTTCAGCTTGTTAGAGTGACACCAGCACTCCATAAATCATAATACCTGTGTATTGTAAAATCAATAGCAAAGTGCTATCTCAGCGCTAACCCCTTAATAAGTTTTTCAGTGCTCTAACAGCTTAAACTTTGCCGTAATGCCATTGGACCTGTAGGTTAGGATCAGAGCATGCTTAATTTGTTTTGTAATAGAGACTTTTCACTAATGAAGGACCGATTAGTTAAGCTTTGGTTGCCACTCTGGTGATCAGTTGGCAGAACAGCCTCTGCAATTAAACTCGTGTATCTCTGTCCTGAAGCAAAAAAGCAGGCTTAAACAGTCAATAAATGTTAATCCAGTCACAACCTGTCTCTGCCTTTGAAGGCTGCCCATGAGGGTTTTTTTTCCACATCACATTTTTTCATCTTGTTTTAAATGTGGTGGTCCCCATGGAGTTGGGATGTGGCGTACATGACCTCCCACGGTTCTGTAATAAGATCTGGCATGCTAACAACACTGTCTACAGATCTGTCATCTATAGGTCTGTCTGTCCCTCCCCCCATCTCATCTCCTCAGTCTCTTTATCCAAGGGTGAAGAATGAATGAGCAATTGAAGCATAGGAGACCTCCAGAAAAAATTGGGTAGCTATGTATGCAAAAAGGAGGGCGTGCTTTTGTGTTGCTAAAACATATATTATGGTCTCTCTCCCACGTTCACTACATACATATGGTCAGATGGTGCAGGAAAGCCTTTGCCCTATTTGCTTTTACTGTAGTGAATGTGGGTTGTAATCGTCACTGATGAGTGCTTGGGCAGCAAGCAAAGTGGAACTTCAAAATACTTCCCAGGGTAGCGGGTGAGGAGGAAAGGAAAAAAAAAAAAATTCCAATGTCCACTCCCTGAGACATTCACAGAAGAAAAACACTGGAAAAAATTTTTTTAATCTCTTCAAAACTATTTAATACTCCTCATGTTATGTATTCTTAAACAAAAATACAGATTTTTTTTGATTGTTTTCTCTCACTCTTTCATAGAAGAGAGAGGAGTAAAGACTGATAGCCAGAGAGGAAAGTAATGAATACAGGCTGTGGCCCACGGACTTGGTGACGGAGAGAGAGTAGACTGAAAATTTAAATGTCTTCTGTTGGACACAGGAACGAGTGTTTTGGAAGCCTCCTGACATTTGTTTATTTCTTTCCTCTAACTAGGAGCTTGCATCCCACGGGCATGCATGGGATCCATTTTACTTTAATTTAACCTGTGTTATGGATTGAAAGATTCAAAGTTGTGGGGAAAGGAAATGCAAAGAAGGCGAGCGAGTGGGTGAGAACACTGAAGGTTTGTTTTCTAGGAGTCACTGGTATGGGGCGGCAGCACTAAAAACTGACACAATGACCATAACGCTAACCAACATAGGGAAGTTTAGAATTTAACTTGCCTTTCATCTGGGTTTTGTAAAAATTGTTGTTTGGTTGGCACTTAATTTAGTATACTGGTAATTTTTGAAAAAAATCACTTAAAATAAGGTAAATTATTACTCGACAGAATATTAACTTAACTTAATCATGCTTTTCAAGTTTTCTGAAGCTTGAGATCTCTTTTTCATGGGTCTTCTTCCTAGAATGCAAACACTTAGATAAGATCTGATAGCTACAGAGCAGGCAGGAATTAATCATGTCCCTATGAACTCATTTATTTTAGAAGACTCCCTCGTGATTTCTCCGTGACTCATAACTTTTTCAGAGAAAAGAGTTTCAAAGCAATGCTATAGAATATACACAAATAGACCAACCCTGCCTTAATAAAAGCAGACCCTTTCAATTATTCAACTACTCAGTCAACAAATATTTACTGAGTGTCTACTGTGTACTCTTTACCAAGTCAGGGGCAGAAGAAACAATGAAAAATAAGACAAGCATGGTCTTTGCCCTTGGTCTTATGTTCAGTGTTGGGAAATCTAACATATGCAAAGAAATACATTTAAAGTAAAATAAAAAAATCAAACACAGATATATTGATTATGAACACTGAAGGCCAAAGATAATTAGCATCACTCAAGTAATTTATGACCCTAATGAACACTGAGCCATGTGCTGCAAGTCTTAAGTCATTCAGTTAATGGCATCTTTCTGAGCTCCCATTCTGTAAAAAGCACTATGTGAGATGCTGTGGATAATTGCCAAGAATGTTAAAGATATTCAGCTCTCAAACTTTATAATTTTACTTCTCTCCCTTAAGAATGTAAGAGGGAATATAAATATACATATATATTTGTCTGAATAACTGTAATCAATTAAAGAGATGTAATATGTATATTTAGATCTCATTTCCTCATTTTTCATTATAGAAATGCATGATTTAAAGAAATCCTGCTGTGATTCCTTTTACTAAACAGGGGAGACCCTTTTTACCATGAATAAATTACTATATGTTTTCTGTCCTCTAAGTCTGAATTTTGGTTAATTTAGGTTTCCTAAATGGGGCTGGATGGATAGACATGTACACACACACACACACACACACACACACGGAGCAAGTAGGCAGGAAATGTGGATTGACCCTACCAGGGAATTTTTAGGCAGAATTGACTCTGTAGCCAGTGGTCAATGAAGGCCACTTTCTCCTGGACTTTGCATATTCCCAACGTTACCGAACAGATACAAGCCAAGGACAGTCATTCTGAGTTACCATCAGGGAGCATGCAGAAATGGAGAGAAAGAAATCACTGTCATCATCAGTGTTGTTTAACATTGCTTTGTTAAGCTTTGCAGCCTAACAAATATTTTACAACCCTTTTGTCTCCTAGTCTGGTTAACCAAGAAACAAATCCGGAAGGAAAGGAGCTCTGTTCTCAAGCTTCTGGGAGGGAACTTACTGTTCTCTTTAACCAATTAATGACCATTAAAAGCATGTGGTTTTCCCTTAAGGCTCTAATTTAAATAGACAGAAGCAAGGATGTTCCTATAAGAGGTACCCCTTCTTTCATTTACGTGTAGATGGCACCAATATCAACCCTGTGGTAGGAGTTGTAGCTGGATAGAACAAATGGTGTATGAAACAGAAAAGAAAGTTGGTGGCAAGGTAGGAGCCTCTTCGGCCCCTTGGCCCTTACCCACAACTCTGCCTATCCAGAGCAACACTGAACGGGCCAAGAGCCAGTCATCCGGCATGTCAGTGACTCCCCAGTTCTCTCCCAGCCACTCTTCCCAGTATATATAATGTGAATGGACAGAAGGTGGTCTCATGGGACATTGGTCTCCAAAGAAGCAAATACAACTTGCTCGATAGATAGGCATAGCTGAGTGGTAGATTGCAAAGAAGTATAAAATCAATCTTTCTTAAGGCAGAGCCCCTGAAGTTAAACAGATAGTACAGATGCAATGTACCTCAGAAAACTGAGACCCGATTTCTGCTCTCTGTAAAAGCACTCACGTGGCTTTGTGGATGAACCTCTTCTGAAGAGGATTCAAAAACGTGCATTAATTCTCAGTTCTGTAAGTCCGTCTTGGCAGTTCCGGTGGAAAGGGCCCTTAGTAGAGCTTTTCTGATTCTTCATCCTGGTAGGGCTGCCATGAGAGTTGGGCACGGTGGTTATCTAATGTTTTCACAACTAAGCTCCACTCTCATCTTTTTCTTTAAGATTAGAAAGTTCTGCCAACAACAAGCATGGCTAATTTGAGAGTTACTGTGGCTAGAAACTGAGGAAATTACCGAGCAATAGTTCCACAGTAAAATTAATTAAGGAGGGGAAAGAAAGTCAACTGTACAGTAAATTACAGCGAACAGAATAGTTTTTGAGGTCTGACACACTGCGTTTGGATATCTGCACTGCCACTTAACTTTGTGGCTCCGGGTAAACTTGTTTAACCTCCTGGAGCCTTGTTTTCATGGGATTGCTGTGAATTTTTATTGATGGCGCATATATAAAGCATCTGAAACAGTGGCAGGCACGAGTGGCTGTTCTAGACATTATTGTTTTCCCCATCCTTTTACTTTCTTTTTGTTTTTTGGCTAAATTCAAATACGCACACTGTCTTATCCTTTTAAGATAAAATGTCTACAAATAATTCAAAACTATAATTAGCAAAGGTAAAATAAACAAAACTAAAGCTAAGGAGATAATGTTTAATTTTATTTGTACATAGAGTCTATTACAGCAAGAAAATGGAGCTTGTGCTTTCCCCATTTCCTCTTGCCAAAATGTAGAAAATGAAATTGTTATTTGTAAGCATTAATGGATAATGTAAAACACTGGTATCATTGCAAAGCTCTGCTCTGAGTAAGCCCTGCTAATGGCTAGGGTTTTACTCCACAATATGATGATGGTTAACATGCACTAATCATGTAAACCATTAAGGCCCCTATGATTGAAGCCATTGTACATTATTTCCAAATCAGTTTGAGCCAGACTAAATCCTAGACCCACATTGTGACACAAAACTAGTGTGTGGCAAGCCATAGTTTCTCCTAAGCCCCAAATAATTCAAATATTTTCATTAAGATACACCCTACCCTACAGTTACCTGATGCCTGGAAAGTGCATTTATTTTTTCCTTTTTTATTTTTAAACAAAGCAAGGAGTTAAAAACATCAGAAATAATAAAAGCAGCATATTTTTATTGCCCTGTTCTTACAAGAACAGATTTTTAATGAAATTTGGTTTAAAACAAAAAATCTTATTCCTGTGTTGAACCTTTTTGCGTGGCACATTCCAGCCTCGGGCTATCTTTTATTGGCCAAGTTATAAACCCCAGAAAAGGGGGTTTTATAGTGGAAATGCTGACAGAACCCGCATAGTGCTACTGGGTGCCTCTCTAATTAGTCTGAAATCCTGAAAGCTGAATTCCATAATATGTGGCCTGTACTGTAGAGAGATTACAGTGTGGGCCAAACCCCCAGGCTTAACTGGGCGTTTCATGTGCAATCAGGGCTCCATATAGACTATGGCGGAGACTTTTACAGTTGTAAAATGCTAGTACTTTTAAGCAAGAGAAATCTTTATTGGTCCTCTTACTTATTTAAATGTTAAATAGGGCTGTTTGGATATTTTTTGATAATCTAAGAGTCCCTGGCACGCATTCCCCACTTTGCAGACAATGAGCTTCTCCCCGGGCCTGGACAGTCAGATTTCTGGGGATTCGTTTTAGCACTTATTTAACACCTTCTATAAAGCCAACTTTTATTTGTGCTCAAGTGTTTGGTGCTAAGGTTGGACAGAGAAACATCCTGCCAGGGCACTGAAATGAGTAAACAACAGGACACACATAGCTTTACACCACAGAGGTTTCCCCATTTGGGCCTCCCGCCCTCTCTCCCCTGCCCCTACCCTGACTTGCCTCATCAAGGCCTTGTTTGCCTGGAAAGATTACAGGCGCCCATACTTGCTGGGTACAGGTCAGATAGGACCTATTTCTTTTGCAGCTGGAGAGCCCAGTCAAAAGATCCCTCAGCTATGATGCCCTGGCCTGGACTCAAGCTGGGCAAGCTCCCCCTCAGGGCCTTACCTGAGATAAAAGTAAGTCTCAGATCCAGTTAAAAGGAGAGCACAGATTAAGCCCACGGCTCTTGAAAGAGCCCTCCCTCTTCCTCCACTGTGACCTTGATTTCACTCTTATTTTTCCCTTCATCTTTTGCTTGGTGGGGTTCCTCCCCCCATGGGTTTCAGTTTCCTGAGGTGTCTGCCATGTTCAAAAGCTTAGGGGACACACACTGAATGAGGTTCTAAAGCAATCTGTTTTTCCAAGAGGTGCATGCCCCCAAAGTTAAAAACCATGATAACAAAATGTCAGAAGGATCAGAAGTTCTCACAGTGGCATCTTGGACTGAAACCCTGGTGCCTCTTGGCTGCAGGCTCTGCAGGCATAGATTTGGTCACACTGAAAACTGTTAGAAGAACATTTTAATAAAACTGTGGCATCCAGACTGCCTTTCTCATGGAACTTGCCATCTCTTGGTCCCGATATTACTCCTTAACAATCTACAGGGCATATAGTATAAGAAGACAGAGATCTGTGATAGAAATGATCTTAAAATAATAATAGCAATAGCAAATGCTTACACTTTCTCTTGCTCTTTTTAAGTTTTGGTGAGGTACATGGTAAAGCGGTTAATATATATACACTCAGCTACATGAGCTCCCATATGATTTAAAAAATAAACTGTATATTATAAATACATAACTAAAATAAATTATATACTATTTATACGTGT
>NW_011888783.1:15113715-15117492 GCF_000151845.1 Pteropus vampyrus | reverse complement strand
TAAAATGGGAAAATGAATTATTATAAAATCATAAAATGAATTCATACTAAATGAATGAATTAGATCTACATATATCTCCATGGATACATCTGAAAAACATATAGTTGATTAAAAAAGCAATTTGCAAAGGAAATATACATTATAAATACACTTTGAAACCATTAATAACAATTTTTAAAATTTTCTAGATGCATCTATTTTGTTATGGGCACATATAGAGGTTAAAAAGTGTAATGGTAAATTTATGAAGGCTATTCCATCTTCCAGATAGTGGTTCCCTCTGGGGAGCAAACAGGGGGATAGTTAAATCTACATAGTTTTATAAATTTCATAAGAATTTCTACTTATATTTTAAATTTCATCCTCTTAATATTCTAATTTTATGCATAATTTATAAAGTACATAGGTTATTAATATAGTAGAATACAAATATTATTAAAATATTCATGCAATCATATGTAATCATGCAAAATGTTTTTGAGATACATTTTTTTTACATGTAAACAACTTTCTATATCAGTAAATCCTTTTCTTTGATATCATTAACTATTACTATTTTTGTAATATTTAAAATAATAACATTTCTTTATGACTATAAAATAATAGGTATTCATTGTAGAAAATACAACGAGGAAAATTTTAAATCACTTATAAATCCCCCATCAAAGCGAATCGAGATTAATGTATACATATATTTTTAAGATGAACATTTCGATGTGTGTAACCTTCCATTCTAGTGTATCTGTACATTCACAATATATAGACTATAATTCTAATTTTGGAAAAACTGCTAAAGATTAGCGTATAAAGTTTTGCCTTTTTTTAGCTTAATATTTTATCAAAAGCATTTTTTTCTTTATTTTTTTATTTTTTTTAAGTTTACTGAGGTAACATTGGTTAATCCAATTATATAATTTTCAGGTATACATTATAATTTGACATCTATATATTCTATTGTGTGATTACTACCCAGAGTCCAGTTTCCTTCATATACCATATATTTGATCCCCTTTACCCACTCAAAAGCATTTTTGATATCATTAAATAGTCTTTAAAAAATTAAAATTTATGGGTTGTACAGAATGACTGACCATAAGGCAACCAGGCCTATATTGTTGGACATTGATGATATTTTCAATTTGTTGCTATAATAATTTGTTGCTATAATAAATAGCATTGTAATAAACACTCATATAGTAATTGTAAGCTTTGGTGGTTATGTCCTTACGATAGGCTCTGGGTCAAAGGATAAGAACTTTTCAAGACTCTTAATACAAATCGTCAAATTGCTTTCCACAAAGAATCAGATAGTATTTTATACTTACACATAAATGATAAGGGGATATATAAAAAATGTTAAAAGTTTTGTTTCAATAATCTAAGTGGGCATATTAATTAATGAAATGAATCCACCCCTGAATTTTATAGAAGAATCTATGCTTATGATTTAATTTTCTTTGAAATTCATGGATAAAAGTTCTTATAAAGATAAAATGTTTTCATAATTGATACATTAGTCGTCTAATTTGATAAAGGTCCTTTGAAGGCATACTGGAAAAAACACTGAAAGTGGTTTTTTTTGTGGTAAAAAAATGAACAGATCTGGAAATATTATAAATTTACATGTAAATTATTAAAGGTGCCTCAAAAAATAGAGAAAAAATACACTTGGAAGAGGAAAAGATCCAATGCTTTTTAAATAATATGGGCCATAATTGGAGCTTATTTATAAAACATTTTCTTTATTAAAACTAAAACATATGGTTGTTTTTCATGAGAGTTGGCAAGTGTTTTTATTGCTTTATAAAAAATTATTGAATTATGCTCTATAAATCTAATCAGCATATAGATTTTTAATGGTATATATTCTCTTTCATTAACTTAGAGCTGTTTTCCATTAATACCAAATAGTGGTTAAAGCTCAAAATGAGAGGATACAAGGTTATATCTAGGTGTTTAAAATTTTGACAAATCAAATTTTGAAATATAATTTTAGAACATGTTCTAGGTCCTTAGGATTTTCATGGCAGGCTGGTTTGTGTGAATTCTAAAGGAATGCTTTATTTCGATGTCCACTTTCAAGTATAAATACTACCCACAGCAAAACAAAAACTTGAGTATATTAAGCAGTTTTTAATTTCAGAAGTCAATAAAGGTCAGAGCTCTCTGGCCACAAAAAGGGGTTGTATTTACTGTGCTCATTCTTTTTAACACCCAAACAGATGTAACATTTCACAGATAATTTTTGCTAATCTCAATCCAAGAAGGGAGAATCTTATGGAAATAAAGACCAAAACTGTCACAACTGCTCCTTAGAATGTGAAAACAAATCAAAGTTAAATGAGATTTTGTTAAAGTTTAGAATTCAGTTTCAAATAGCTCAATTCTAATAGTTTGGTCTATTAAAATAGTTTTTGTCTGTTTGTACCACTTCCTTCTTTTCATGAATGGGCTCTGATCCCCTCCAGAGATGAATGACATCTACCCATCAGGCTTCTTTGGGGGACGACTAGGGTAGGAATGCGCATATGCTAGAGAGATGGACAGTGGATGGGAAGGAAAACATGATTGCTTTTCGTGGATCCCCTAGTCCTAGCTGTTAGGGCCTAGAAGATCAGTGGGTATCACAAATGTTTAGGGGATAAAATAGAGATATTGTAATTTATTAAGTTTAAATTATGATGACTTTTACTTTTGAGAGTATAAAAAAGAATTTAAAAGAAGTTTTATACAGACCCAAAGGTGAACTCTTAACAGTTGTATCAAATCCAAAATGCACTGTATAGTAGCAGAGTAAGTGAATAAGCCCGTATTTCTTTGTTTTTGTTTTTCTCAGAAACAAATTATAATCCTGTTTCTTTAGGATAAAGATGAATTTATTAATTAGTATATGCTATGTGCAAGTGAGACAAAGAGGTATTTGAGCCATGGTTTCCTGAAAATAAGGAATCTTAATCTATTTGGGGACCTTAATGCACAAGGAAAAATGGGACCAAAAGATGGCAGCCATCTTTTGAAGCTGACATTGCCATAGGAACTAACTCAGCTAATGATCTATGTGTTCTTAGGGTCACAGGACTCATTCTTGATCATTAAGTCAACTAGTTCAGACAATTAGGTATCCAGAAAATACAGATAACACATCCTCAACAGAGTCCCTGTTACTTCAGTGCTAGGAAAGAATGGGGAGGCATGTAGCCTAATGGTTAAGAACTTTGGCACTGAAGTTAGATAAAAACCAAGTACAAGTGCTTCTCTACTTTCCTAGCTATGTACCTTGGGCAAGTGACTTAAACACTCTGAACCACAGTTTTCTCATCTGTAAAATGAAGTGTCTAGCTCGTAGCAATTCTGTAAGGATTAAAGGAATGATGAAGGAAAATGCCTAAGACATGGATATCAGATTTCCTTGAGTTTAAGATGTTATCAGTTGGACAAGGCACCCTTAGTTAAATAACAGTAATGGAGACAAATGGAAATAACAACATAGAAAATAACAGTACTGGAGTCAAAAGAGGAAAAATTATATTAAAACTTTAAAATCTGCTAATAGCATACATTTATGTACTTTCTTCTTATTATACTCTAAGTTTGCAACTTAGTTTTCTCCATATTGAGATAAAGAGCCATCTGAATCACTTTTGGTAATCAATAATTATGTGTATGTAGCAAGACAGTGATATGTTGCTTTCCATAGCTGACACTAGTGATCTTGACCTTGTTAGCACCTTTAGGACTGAAAATATAATTTTTGAGGGTTATGGATGAGAACCAGTT
>NW_011888783.1:15108346-15113665 GCF_000151845.1 Pteropus vampyrus | reverse complement strand
CCTCAACAGAGTCCCTGTTACTTCAGTGCTAGGAAAGAATGGGGAGGCATGTAGCCTAATGGTTAAGAACTTTGGCACTGAAGTTAGATAAAAACCAAGTACAAGTGCTTCTCTACTTTCCTAGCTATGTACCTTGGGCAAGTGACTTAAACACTCTGAACCACAGTTTTCTCATCTGTAAAATGAAGTGTGTAGCTCGTAGCAATTCTGTAAGGATTAAAGGAATGATGAAGGAAAATGCCTAAGACATGGATATCAGATTTCCTTGAGTTTAAGATGTTATCAGTTGGACAAGGCACCCTTAGTTAAATAACAGTAATGGAGACAAATGGAAATAACAACATAGAAAATAACAGTACTGGAGTCAAAAGAGGAAAAATTATATTAAAACTTTAAAATCTGCTAATAGCATACATTTATGTACTTTCTTCTTATTATACTCTAAGTTTGCAACTTAGTTTTCTCCATATTGAGATAAAGAGCCATCTGAATCACTTTTGGTAATCAATAATTATGTGTATGTAGCAAGACAGTGATATGTTGCTTTCCATAGCTGACACTAGTGATCTTGACCTTGTTAGCACCTTTAGGACTGAAAATATAATTTTTGAGGGTTATGGATGAGAACCAGTTTTTATCCGCATTTCCTGTTTGGTTAAACATGTAGCATTTTCTCCTTAGCTAAAGAAAATTAAGCAGCTTTTCTTGAAAGTCAGATGGAATCTCTTGATGGATATTTGGTGCCTGAGAGAGAATCCTTCATGATTCATGAATCAGTCACATCAGCCTCTCTTAGTTTTGATAATTCTAAAATGTAATCTGCTAGATTCAGCAAGTTCTATTGCCTTTAGTCATATTACACTCAAAACAAGCATTCTTCTACGTTCCCAATGACTTTTTCTTTCCATGCTGCATCATAACGTAATCTTTTTGAAGATATTTTCAAGACAATTAAGGATACATGTTTAAATAAAGTTTATCTGCTATAGTTCTATCAATGCAAATAACTTAATTGAGATGATAATCAGATAAACAGAGACTTCCTAAGTAAGCCTGATTGCACATATTCCCATGCAATAAAACTATAGTAGTCCTTCCTTATTTGTGATTTCCCTTTCTTCCCTTTGTTATGGTCAACTGAGGCCCAAGAATATTAAATGGAAAATTCCAGAAATAATACAATTCATAAGTTTTAACTTATGGGCTGTTCTGAGTAGCATAATGAAATCGTTTGCCATCCTTCTCCTTCCTGTCCAAAATGTGAATCATCCCTTTGCCCAGTGTATGCACACCGTATAAGCTATCTGTCCATTAGCCACTTGGTAGCCTTCTCAGTTATCAGATTGGTTATCACAGAGAGAAAGAGAGAGAGAGAAAGCACATTCACATAACTTTTATTATAGTATATTGTGATAATTATTTTGATTATTAGTTATTGTTCTTGATCTCTTACTGTGCCTAATTATAAACTAAACTTTACCATAGGTACATATATATATAAAAATGTAGTTTATATAAAGTTCGGTACTATCCACAGTTTCAGGTCTCCACTAGGGGTCTTGGAATATATTCCCTGTGGATAAAGGGGGACTACTGTACTTATCTAGAAGCCAGCAGTTTTCTTCTGACATTAACTGTAAGACTCTCCTGCCTCAGAAACATTAAAATGTCCTCTTAAAAGGAGGAAAATGATCAGGTAGAGAAGGAGAGACAGGGCCTTTTAGGCAGAGAAGGCACCCTTACAACAGCATAGGGACAGGGATGTTGGAACAATTATTTGGGGGCGAGGGTGGGAGGAGCATAGCATGTTGGTAGAAATTAGAATGGATCGGGAGCTTGGACACATTTGTTAAGAATACTGGCTTGCCACTTGGAGTAATTTGAGACTTAATAGTTTGAGAAGCCATGAAAAGTTTGCAAGCAAAAAAGTGACACAATCTGGGCTTATAAAAGACATTCTTGTGATACTGTGGAGCAGACTGAAGTGAAGGACAGTGGTTATGTGCATCTATTGAAGGCCTAGGTAAGAGAAAATGAAAGTTTCAACTAAATGAGAGACATTTATGAGGGAGAATTGATGGTTTGGTGACCAACTGGATGGGATATTTTATTAATTAGTTAGGCAGAGTTATTGGGTAGGATTTCTAGAAGCAAAATATTTTAGCTTTTGAGTGTGGGGCAAAATAAACTAAAATCTAAAATTGTAATGATAGTCAATATTTCTTTCTAGGGTGCATATTTCCAAGGATAAAGAACAGAATTCTATCTTTGCATATTATTCCTGCAAGTAAGCAGTTATGGTCTTTGTCAAGGTCATGGTCACACATAGGGGACTCTGAGCCAGAGAGCCTCAAATAGCTTGTCTGCTGGGCCAAGGAGCCATCGGCCTATTATGACATGTCTCTGTCTTCTTTTATTTATTTATCTGTTATTAAGTTTGGCAGGGAAACTTTAGAAAGGAGGGGCAACTCAGAATTAGAGAATTAAAAGTAAGTAAGTAGACTTGAGATGAGGGGTAAATAAACATTTATAGATGTGGAATGTAGCATTTAAGATAGTGCTAAAGCATTCAAGAGTTAAATTTTCTCTTAACTCTTATTCTAAGTGTCAGGTAGGAAGCAAAACTAAGATACATAAGTGTAGTTATCGAGATTAATAATTTGCACTATAAAATAACTCCCAGATGAAGATCCCATGGAATTTACCCTTTCTAAGAGCATCTCTTTGATGTAAGTGTAATAATGGCACCTGTGCAACCCTGTTCCAGCCATCCAGTACTGAGCGCTGAGTGTAGCCACAGGACCTGGCAGGAATAAAAGGCTTTCGTTGGGCTTGTTTTTCAATCTTAAAAATGCTAGAAATGTTTTGCTTTCCCACAGTCTACCATTCCAATTTCAACGCTCATCATAGAAGAGAATTTGTTGCCTGATAGAGTTACATATAATATGAGGAATTACGGACCTATAGATTCTTGGCAAGATTCAATAGTAAATGAAGTTTTAATCAACCAAGTGATTGAAACCCAAAATGAGAAAGAGAAGAACATTAATGTAACTGGTTTGTGAAGATGATACTGAGTTTGGTCACTTATCCTGGAACCCTGGATTCAATGTCAGGAATCTTTTCTGTTCTTTCTCCTGCCCCCCGAGACAATTACTTTGGGGTTAAAATGCTTTTTTGTACATGTGAATTTACAAAGCCACCCAGAATAGCAATAAGAACAAATACATTTGTAGTATACTGAGTTTTCCACTGAGTTTTCTAACCTTTGGAAACAGCAGTGTAGTACTGGGTTGGGAAACGTGTGTAATATTTAAGAAAATTTCTAAGTTTAATGAATCATTGACACACATATCTTCTGAAATTTATTCATAACATGAAACCATAAGTTCTAATTTCACTCTTTGCTAAGCTATTTGTTCTCTGTTCTAGAAATATAAACCAATGACACAATCATAAATATAGAGGCTTTATAGAGATGTAGACTTCAAAGAAATGAAAGGTGCTAATACCTGAAGAAGCAGTGATGAAACTGTGATTTACTAGTTAAACTGAAGACAGTGGGATTAAAAAATAAAACAAGAGGATGAAGAACACCAAAATTTTTACACTAAAACCATGTGTCATGTGTATAGATATAGCTATAAAGTTCTTAAAAGCATCAGATTAGAGAATATTCATGGAAGTGCTCATAAGCCATAAAGCACTTTACAAATATGTGATTATTTATATTACTATTATATTTTAGGATAAGAAAAAGAAAATATAACTAATGTATTGTGTATGAGGTGTGTTCCACTCACACATCATTTAGAATCTTAGACTGATCTTCAGTGATCTAGGAGAACTTTTAATTCTTATTGTTTTGATGTTTTATGCATTTTTAATTATTACTACTTCTACCATATTTCCCTGAGACAAACAAAATATTATGACATGGAAGGTGACATAAGGAATATTATAAGATGGAAAAGGAAAAAGAAGTAGGAGTATAGAGGCAAAAAACAAAATCGAGAACAGAAAACTAAAATTCAAAATAATTTCTCATTCAATGAATTCAATCAACAAATATTTATTGACTTAAATGAGAGTTAAAACAGCACGCATTGCTAGAGTCTGGGAGTCTGAAAAGGAAATTAAATGTTTATTGTTGTCTTGAGTTCCTCAAAGGAAAATGATACTTATTTGAAGCATGAAAAATTGACTATAATCAGATCAGAATATTTTGACTAATACATTTTATTATAGAGAGGATCTTTTCAAGTTTTGTGCATGACCCTGAGACAGCCAGAGGTACTGTTTTCACATGAGATACAGTATGTTGGGTCAGTGGTCAAATGGTTGATTATGTGTCAGTAGCAGTACTTAGGTGTAATTTTATAGGCTTTTTTCTCCATCATGTCAAAAAAAAAATACACAGTATTGAGAAATACACATCATTTATTTTGAAAAATGGACAGCCCTATCCTAGTCAATGAACTGAAGGAGTGGCATCAGGAATTTAATAGTGGCTTACTGGACGAGGAAATATGACAGAAGTCATTCATTTATGGGAGCCACAGAACAAATGGGTAGTGGAAAGCTGCTGTCATTGGTCTGGGGTTTTGAAACATGTTTAACACAGCCAAGCTGCATTGATAATAGCTGAGGAATGTTTATCTGGCAACTGATCTATAAATTCAGGAAAGAAGATTTTATTCAGCAAAGATGTGAATAACCAAATATTGCTAAGTTTCTGCCTGGATAGCTGAATGTCAGAAAAGCAACTTACAAGTGGCAAAGTGCCTAGTACCTTGACCAAATGATGCAGAAGGAATATGTGTCTGCTTAGGAAATGGTTGGCTTATTGGTTTCCAAGGGCTCCTACAATGTGGCATTCATTATGTCAGTGAATTGACATGGACAAGAGACTGATCCTCAGTTTTACAGACTTAAAAACTTGATTTTTATTGGCATGTCACGAGTAGGTTCATCTTTCAGGACTGAGCTCATGGTAACAAAGCTCATGAGACTGATGTATAAAACCATAACTTCTGATTTACTAGTTTTATTGATAGTGGAAATATATGTGTCCCTGGAACGAATCTAATCCAACTCTAGAAGATACAGTCAGTTTTTTCCTCTAGGCAATCAAATCATAATCAGAAAGCGACTTGTTAAGTGCTAAATCAAAACAAAGGGAGTTCAAAGCATCAAATGTTTAATTATGTCACATTAACATAACTGGATGCATAATCTTACAATATAAATAACCTTGCCCAAGTTTTAAAAGTCCAATGTCCTTACTTAGCTTGAAGCTCGTCTGCCATGGATAGTGCC
>NW_011888783.1:15104924-15106771 GCF_000151845.1 Pteropus vampyrus | reverse complement strand
AAGTGTTAAATTCAATTTTAACTCTTTAGTGAAAACAAAATGTGAAAAATTCAGATAAAGTTCATGGAAGATTTCAACAAGTGTCTTTAGAAGTATATAGAAGGCCCACAATTCTCAAATTCTCTACAGACACCAACAGAGTTGCTATTCTAAGAGCAAGCTTTAGGTCAATTCTGGTTTTTTAGCTCCTAATTTTATCTCCAATTCCTACTGAGACTTAATTTCTTTATTTGGCCCCTCCTGCTCACTTTTATCTGTCCTAATTATCCTGTCTAGAAATTACTGCAATGGTAATGAGTTGGTCAATGGTAACTGCTTGCATTCTCTAGATCTCTATATTAACCTCAATCTCATCCTTATTACATCATTTTTCTAAGATAGCTCCTTTTTTTGGCCTTTGGTAAATTAAGTATTCCACCATCTTTGAAATTAATAGGTATTATTTCTAGTCATCTTAAATTCTCTGTAGATCTCAAATAAATTACTTCCAGAATTGAGAAGTAAGAGCATCAAAAATCATAATGACTAGAATGAAGAAGTCACATAATAAAATGTGTTTAGCACTCTGGAAATTATCTTGGAGGAATTCACCCTACATGGAGAATTGCAAATATATTACTGGTAAGAAATACTACAATCTAAAATGGAATGAAGATAAAATAAGATGCAGTCTTCCAATGTAACATGAGACAACAGAGTGAGAGATTGGTAACTTGGAAAAGAGGCATAGTAGAAAAGATGATCAGTGAATTCTGTCCTGGATGCTTTCTGATTCTACATGGCTGGTATATGCACTTAGTCTGATACGTCTTCATCTAGAGCCTGAGATAAGATAATGGGTTTTGGTACAGGATAGAAATATCCCTCAAGGACATTCGATTTCCTTTGCTCTTTTTCTGAATATTCCACATGACTTTATACTAAATAAAATCATAAGAGACTCATTATGAACTGGGAACCAATTTATTGATTCTCAGTTGGAGCTACACAGTTGTTGACCTGGAGAAAAACACCTGCTTTGTGCACAGGCCACTCCCTCTGAGTGAGCAGATGCACTCGAAGTGTTAGGGGTAGGATTAGTGTTAATGTTAGCAAGACTTGATTGACCTTAGATGAAGTAAGAAAATTAGATTTACAAAACCCAAACTGAAAATGCTTACTTCGAGACAAACTCTTGCTCCAGGAAGATTTCATATCTCTAGGCCAAGCAATCTTTCTCTATAGAATCCTTAAGGATCTTTATGCTGGTTCAAAACATTTATGTTCATAAAATGCACCTGAGGAGATAATTAAAAATGCAGATTTAACCCCATCTCAGGGTTTCTTAGGCAGATGGTCCATTGTCTTTACTTTGAGAAACACTGCTCAGTGTAAACCCACAAGTTTAGCTACAATTGTTTAGTATTTTTCTGTCTATAAATCACTCATTTCTGAGGACATAGCTTTGCATGCAGCAGTATGTGAACTTACTCTTAGAAATGGCAGATGTGGGACAAGTGTGCTGCAGCTCTCTCCTACTGGGTTCACAACAGACATCCTTAGTTGATTCCAACATTTTTTTCTATTGAGTCCTTGTATTGAGTCCTTTTTTCTATTGAATCCTTCTCAATTCCTGTCCCAAGAAGCTACCAATTGATAGGATTTGTCATGGAGTCAAACCAATTTGTTCTAGATCAGTGATTCTCAAGCCTAGCTGCTGTGAGAAGAAACCTCAGACTCTACTATTGGCACACAGTAGGTGCCTGGCATACTGCCTGGCACAGAGTAGGTATTCAGTATTTCCTTTTTTCTCTTAACATGAGTTAGGGAAGCCTCTCAAGATCTCTTACCCCCTGGCCTGTAACTGA
>NW_011888783.1:15100022-15102519 GCF_000151845.1 Pteropus vampyrus | reverse complement strand
CACTATGGAAAACAGCACGGCAGTTCCTTAGAAAATTAAGAATAGAGCTACCATATGACCCAGCAATTTCTCTTCTGGGTACCTACCTCAAAATTTTGAAAACATTTATTCATATACATATATGTGCCCCCATGCTCATTGCAGCATTATTTACAATAGCCAAGACGTGAAAATAACCTAAGTGTCCATGTACACACACAATGGAATACTATTCAGCCATAAAGAGATGAAATATTGCCATTTGCAACAACATGGGTGGATCTTCAGAGTATTATGCAAAGTGAAATAAGTTAGGAAAGGACAAGAACCATGTTTTCACTAATATGTGGGCTATAAAGCAAAAAGCAACAAATAAACAAATAAAACAGACAAACAAACAAAAATCGAACTCGTAGATATAGACGACAGAATGATGGTTGCCAGAGGGGAAGGGAAATAAGGCAGGACGAAGAGGGTAAGGGGGTCAAATATATGGTGATGGAAGGAGACTAGAATTTGGGTGATGAGCATACGATACAGTATACAGATTATATTATATTTATATTATAAAGCTGTACACCTGAAATTTATATAGTGTTATTAACCAATGTTATCTGAATAAATTTAATTTAAAAATCAAACAATCCAACAAAATAATGTTAGGATCTTGTTATTAATTCCTAGTCCTTCTGAATCCAGATCTAGTTTGTTCTCAGCCTCACAATAAATTTAAGAGAAACTGAAAATGAGAGGAATGAGTGTGTACTTCAAAAACATTTGAAATGAAATTTGCTTTGTAGAGTCAGTGAATCGTGATGTCCTAGAACTGCTAGTGACTTCAGAATTCATCTAGTCCAACTGCCTCATTTTGTAAATGTGGAAACCGAAACTCGGATTAAGAAGCCTATTGGATGCTCCTCAGCTTATTGGTGTCGTACTCTAAACTACATGGTCTTTTCACTCTCATTCACTTAACATAATTAGAAAAAAATACTTAGAATTTATTCTTTTTCATCATTGTTGGTTAAACTTTTTCACATCCTTAAGAGGTAGAGCTGAAGCCTAGGTGCCTCTACTAAATTTAAGAGATTCAAACTGGGAATTTCTTGATTACTAGAATTTAAAAAACCTCCATTAAATGAGATACCATATGCAAAGCACCCAGGACAGCACCTGGCAAATAGTAGATGCTCAATAAAGATTTTTAAAATTCTACTTTCTGCCTCAGTTCCAGTTAAGACATTTGACATTTAATTATTCTTTTCAGTAGCTGTACATTTTAAACAATGTTATTGTTAACTGTAGATGTATCCTCTCTTTCCTTATTATATTCTTTTGAAGATCATTTATATTAGAGAAAAACAGGTAGGAGGTGGAGGATGAGGCCTTGGACTCACAAGGTTTTGAGCAAGATTTTCCGAGACCCTACGGCACAGGGATGTTAGTGACTCTTGTAGTTGAGAGACTGGGTTATAATTTGTGTTGAAGCTACATGGGTTTTAAGCGGCAGGTTTTGTACATAACAGGGAGTTTCTGGATCTTGTTAGCTCAGGGCAAAAAGTCATGCTTTGGAGCAGTTACCCCAGCAGGAGGAGAAAAGATGATGGTTGGTAATTACATCAGTTTTGCACTGTTGAGCAGATGTTCTTGCAGATAGATTTTGGCTGGCATTTACAGAATATCACTGGTGATTCTCATGATAGTGTCAGAGCCGCTACAAGTGGAGGAAATGGCAGGTCTGTAAAACAATGTGAGAAGGAGAACAAGGAAACCAGATAGCAGTCTGGAAGTTAAAAGGAAATTCTTAAAGAGGGCTCTACCAAGATTTGCCTGGAGAAGGTAGTTTTGCTGGACTAGATAATTAGATCTAATATATATCTGATAACTTATTTTGCTACTTAATTTTGAGAATAATTTGATAGTTCATCAGTGTTTGAAAAATGTAGATTATTTCTTCTTAGACAATTTAGAAAACAGATAATGGAGCCGAAATTTGATCAGAACATAAAATTAAGCTACGAGATCGAAACACACAGCGAGTAATGGGAAAAAATGACCAAAGGAGTTATTAACAAGAAATGCTACCCGTTTGGCTAGATATTCTGGCCAACTTCAAATCAGGCCAAAAAAGGAAATGGTAGCAAAAAGACAGTGCTAGATAACAAAGTGCCCTTAAGGAAGAGCTTGTTTTCCCATTCTTGGCTTAAAAATCTTTCCAAATTTATTCTGTTCATTTCTTTCATACTGATTTAAGTTCTCCCTCTTTATGCTTTGGGATATGTAAGTATATTTCTAGCACTAGATCTTGGACTCTTCCTTTGCTGGTGTCATAAGTAACTGTAAAGTCTTCTTTACACACAGTGATGAGAATATTTTTTAGTTTACTGACAGGCAACATTAAGTGAAAAGATAAAGTCTAATACATTGATAATTGCATTGGAATTCACACTATTTTATTTTCCCTGGCTACAGAAACACTTTAAATAGTGTTGTTGTGGGCTCTTCTGGGTAAAGAATT
>NW_011888783.1:15090553-15099722 GCF_000151845.1 Pteropus vampyrus | reverse complement strand
AGCTGGTCTCAGAATTGATTGATAATAGCAGAAGGAGAGCCACCTTGCCCACCTGTGTCACTGTAAAGAGAGGACCCAGCACTCTTTCCTCACATTCTTGGTTTACCACCAGCTCACATTTGCCTTTGTGAGTTATGAGCTAATTTCATCTTGTTAATAATTCAGTGATGTTTATTTTTCTTCTTTCACAGTATTCTACTTCTACTTCTCTACAAAACGGGATCACAAGTAGTTACTATAATGTAACTGAGTTTTTTCAATTAATAAAATATCACAGGCATATTTTCATCTTTTAAACATTCTTCTGCAATGATATTTTAGTAGCTATACAGAGTATTTCATTGTATAGATAAATCGTGGTTGTGGGCATTAAAGTTTTTTAAAAAATGTGTTATAAACTATCCTGTCATGAACAGCTTTTAAGGGAAATCTCTGCCACATGCATAATTATTTTCTTAAAATAATTTCATAAAAGTAGACTTCCCAGGTCAAAGCATTGGATGAATGTTAAATGGCAACCTTCAAGCACAATGACAAGTTATGAGAAAGATGTTTGGGAAATGTCAACATTTACTTGTGCTCCCCACAAAATGCCATCTAGCCCAGGATAATTCTAGGCAAAATAGTAAAGTGGGAGGTAAACCTCTTTTTTTTTTTTTCCATTGCTTTCAAACTCTTTTCTGCTCTCTCTCTTCAAAAATCTACTTTCACCTTTATTCTCAAAGCACTCAGTGTTTTTAAATTATAAAGCTATGAAACTTATTATAGGAAAGGATCCAATAAATCAATTTATGTTAAGATCTAAATGACTGGGATGGCATTATTTGCGGTTACCTTGGGGATGAAACTTCTGTTTTGGTAAATCAGAAGAGCAAACATCTACATATGGAACCGAAACATCCACTGGAGAGGTTAACAAAAAAAGCCTTCTGAATGCTCTGACATCACATGGTGCAGGCAGACATTCACAATGAGTCAAGAGGCCACTCTTATAACACTAAACAGACATTATGGATCTGTTTACTGTTTGTCCTTAATGACTACCTCCATGTGATGCTGTAGGACCTACGTCCTACTCATATAGTAAAGGGATATCATTTAATTATGATTTTTAGAAGCTTAGAAAATAAATACTCCTGTTAATAATGATGACCCCTAAAATTGACCTTAAAGCCAACACAGAAAGCTCTTATTATCCAAGGATACTGTTAATGGAAAAAAGGCACTTAAGTAAATTTACATAAAATGAAGAATCAAATTTTAAAGTATTTTATCAAATATGGGAGACTCTAGCTTAAAACGAAACCAAAATTATAAAAACAAGCATGTTCTCTCTTAAGTTTGACCACATTTAGATCATCCTTGCAAGTATGTGCCAATTCTAAAAACATAGGACCAATTAAGAGTTGATGTTTTGGTATAAGTTTTCTGATGACACTGTGACAGCATGACTCAGTATCCTTTATGGCATATTTAAACTTTTCAGTGTAAATGTGAAGTCAGTTAGTTTATAAAAAATAGTGTAGAGTTTCACCCAACTTCCCAAAGACCTCTTTTTTTTCTTGGATACTTATATTGTTGTCTTTTGAAATGCCTATTGCATTGTCAATTCTTAGCTGGTCTAACTTGGTCAAATCCTCATTTGTCAATGGCTTTGCTTCGTGATTAGAGTAGTTCCATGCTAACGTTGAGAGGGCATTCATTTTTTAAAAAGTCATTTCATTAGTGAATATGTTCATGCTCTGGTGACTTTTGCTTTCCTACCCAACCTTATAACTGTAGGGAGTCAAGTAATTAATGTTTGGTTAATGAGCACCACCTTGTTCTCAATTTCTTTGTGGACATTAGGTGCCAGGATATTTGTGTTAAAGAGACAAGGGTCATTCATTTCATTCTACAGATATGTAAACTGAGGTAAAGATGGCACTGAGCAAGGTCTTTAAAATCAGAAAAACAAATTTGGAAAGATACAGATTCTCTCTCAATCTTGTACTCACCCACAGACCTGGCTCCATTTTTTTACACCATGAGCCCTTATTCAGGAGTGATGTTGCTGGCAAGTGGGAATTTGACCATTAAGAAAAATAGCATCTTTGCCCTGGCCTATACTATAATAAACTGAATGACAGAAAAACAAATGTCACTTATTAGAACATCGAGGTTTACTGTTTAAGTGATTAACTAAGAATCATTTGTATGATTAAATGCTGTAAAATAATTTGCTTTCCCTATGAACCTATAACTTAGATCTCATTACACAGAAGTGCTGCATATTAGTTGAAGCAAATTAACATTCAAACACTTTCTGGAGTGGCTGCTAATCACAGGCTGTTAATTACTGTCATTACATTAGGCTGCAGCAGAGACTACCCAAAGAATCATTCTCATGATCTTGGTATTTGAAAGTGATCTTCACCAATAAAAACACATGTCAGACATACAGAAACTGCAAATTGCTGAAATTGCTGACGGGGTTGAAAATTCTGCTGACTATAAGTACTCATCTAGTGATGGATGCATTCTTGACACAGTTTCAGTGTTTGGACTTAGGAAATAATGAGTATCAATGTCCTAGCAAGGGAATATGCAAAGATGGAGGAGCCCTTTTGTATCCTTAATTAAGGAAAGTAGTAGCAGAACTCGTTCACAGATAAGTGACTGTACATAATAATCATGTATTTATGTAAGGGACTGCTATGCTATATTACTGTAGTGGCAATTAGATCTTCACAAAGTCATTTTAATAAAAGGCATACTTACATAATAAATAAACAAAACCGCTCATTTTCATGGCAGGCTCTCTAATTATACACTGGCTTAAAATAAAATGTTCAGCAATGCTAAGTTAAACATATAGACTCTAGCTTCCACAATGTGCCCCAAATCTTTTTTCACTCCATAATATCAGTTCCACAATATCAGGAACTCTGCTAAACAGTGAAAGAGTATCTGTGTATCTTGCTTGTTCTGCATAAGGGAGGAATCATTTGAAGATTTAGAGGTCAAGACTGACCTGACGTTCTTTATTGCCCGGAAAGTTTGCTGTCCACCCTGTGGCTCCCAATAATTGAGAGTGACCCAGAGTCAGTATGGTGAGAACTCAGGTGACCAGCACACATGTTAGCTTTCTGGGCAATTCATTAGTAAGTGACACTATGTGCTATCTAAGCCAGAAGCCTTTGAGGATCCATTTGTAGGTCTCTTAATTCTGGCTTCTCATTCTTTCCTTAATTCATTCAATTAATATGTATTAAATACATTCCTTGTGGAAAACATTATACTGGGTACCATGAGAATACAAAGATGAATTAGATATGGATCTTGCCTTCAAAGAACTTAGAGCTTAGTATGGGACAATCATCTTATCAACGTAAGCCTCTGGTCCCAGGGGGCACAGGATGGGAGATTTTGGAGGGATCTGGGTAAATCTTTCTCTGATCCTGTAACTGTTGAAACACCTCAGAGGAGTTACTCTACCACCTCTAAGTGTGATCATATTAGTGCCAAAAGAATCTGTTTCTAAGTTCACAGGTAGGACACTGTCTCCTAAGGAATAATTAAAACAGATCCACAGTTATACATCCCTTCCTCCCTCCCTCCCTTCCTTCTTTCCTCCCTCTCTCTCTCTCTCCCTCTCTCCAGTATTTATTCAGTGTTTTCTATGTGCCAAGTTCTGGGGGTTGAAAACAGACATGATACACATGATCCTGTACGTAACTTGCATTCTAGTGGGGAGTACAGATAAGTAGACAGGCACTTCCAATATGTGTGTCATTTGGTAAAGGAACATCTGAGAGAAAGAAACCAGACACAAAAACAGAGTATATACTAAATAAGTTTATTTGTATAAATTTCTAGAAAATATAAACTTGAGGGGGGCAGGTTAACTGGGATTTAAGGAAAGACTAGCAGTGAACAGCGGGAATTTGCCATTACGGTGTGTTGGAGAAACCCAGTGAAGTCTTGGTATGACTCGTTTATAGAAGGCAGAGAGATGGGAGCAATGAAGCCTGATACTAGAGAAGTAGGGCTTGTAAATACTAGGAAAGAATTTAAGATTTCTTCCAAATATTTCCTAAGGAAAGCTACTGACATTTTATAACAGAGAATGGCATAATCAAATTTGTGTTTTAAAAAGACCACTCTGGATTTGTCTGGAGAATGAACTGGAAAGGGGCTCAACTGAAGGCAGAGAGGGCAGTTAGGATGCTATTGCTGTGGTTTATATGGTTTTAGTGAGGTGGTGGCAGTAAATGTGGAGCTTGATTAGATAGACGTGTGTGTGTGTGTGTGTGTGTTTGAGTGTTTGTGTGTGATTGGTTATATTGAGGGAGAGGGAGAAATCAAGTTTCCAAGTGGAATTGTCTGGTAAGTAGTTAGATAGCGAAGTCTGGGGCCCAGAAGAAAAGCCATTGTGAGGAACAGTCCTTGCCGATGTCCTTTGTGTTTATTTTCTTTTAGTTGCTTGGTTTCACTACATTTCATCAATAGAGGAAGAGATTAAAGTCAGCGTTTTACTCAACAGTATTTCTCTCCCAGCATGTGTACATACCTTTTAATTATCTTGCTTTATGTATTATTAAATATAGGAAATTGTGCTCAAATATCATGGGCTTAATTTAAACTGACAGAAGTAAAAGACATTACAAATTAAAGTTGCTATGCTTCCCTTTAATGCATTTAACGTTTGCATTCATTAAAAGGAAATTTAAAAGAAGAACTGTTTGTGTTCTTTTCCGGGAGAAGTATTTCTGGAATCTATCCAACCGTGCAGCAAGTTCTTGTCACAGTGTCGAAAGGATGTATGCAGTACAGACACAAATCAGCTTTGGGTGGGTTTATGATACACTACCCCGCTTTGACAGGAGTAACATGTACAATCATAAGAAAACATTTCAAGAGACTCAAAAACCTGGGTTAAACTGGATTTTGGTCTACAGGTGGTCTACTGGTGTTCTCCCCATTTCTTTCTCCACTGAAGGTGCTCTCAGAATCTAACTCCATACCAAACCAGTGATGGCTTTTAGCAAAGCCAGCTTTCCTGGAGAAAGCTGGCAGAGTTAAGCAGGTGGGTGGGGTCATCCAGATCTGCCTACCAGTAAAATATAAGGAAGGGGTTATTTCTCTCAGAGTAGTCTTAATGAATATGTGAGACCCTACACAACTGCATGGCGCCAATTATACACTAACGCAGATTCTATTTCGAGATTGGAGGCATTGTGTCCTTTTCACCAACTCATTAAGAAGTCATGATACGATTTGTCTGCTTGTTCAAGAGATCAGATTCCCCTGGCAGAAGTCTACTTTGTGAGAGTGCCCAGTTACAAGCCACAAGGGCATATACTCTCGTCTGATAGGAGAATCTGAGACCATTTTGTAGGATGGCTTCATCCTCTCTCTTGCCCTTTCCCACCAGCCGCTGGTTACACACACGGGAGCCACTGGACAGAGCTAAGCTGACAGCTGCTTGCTGAGGGAAGGATTACCTTCCATTAACTTAGCTCCATAGTTCATTCTCCATGCTAGAATCCTTTGGCTACTCAATGTATGAGCCTCTCCCATAACCCCCAGCATTTTTCTGAACAAAGGTGAAATCTCACTAAAATGAATATTAGAATCAGCAGTACTCAACCAGACGCAGAGGACAGTGGACTGAAACCTCTAGGAGTTATTCGTGGAGATAGCGCAGAGAGGTGGGGTCTGTGGAGGTTTAGAGTATGATAATATATGGAAGGGTGCCATCCTCAGGAGTGGGAAGACATGAATCTTCTTCCCAGAGTTTTAGTCCTGGGAGGAGATTTATAAACTTGAGAATGCTCTGGGCATTGCCCTGGGCAGGTCTGGAGTTGAAGGTAGTGGCACAAAAGCAGGAAATTGTGAAGAGAGCAGAGTGTGGGTAAAAAAGTGGGAGGATAAACATTATTGATAGGTGGCAGTTCCTAGCTGTGTTGCTGACTCATCAGTGGAGACTCATTTATTTATACAAGTTATAAATGAGCACAATAGTAGATCTAAGGGCTGATTTTAATTCCAGGACCCTCCTTTTCCTCCTTTGGCTATGCCTTCCTCCTCGTTATATAGTCCCCACAAAGCTGATATTCCCCCAAATCCAAACCCAGATCCATCACTACTTTGCACTTTATCCTAATGATGACTACAGTGCTCACCAACAGAGCTACCCTGCCAATGCTAACCAAAGCATGCTGTATTTGTTATTATATAGGAATTATATGACATATAATTATATTATATCCATGTAACGATTTGAATGAAGGCTTCAATAGGGATATAAATATTAATATGTCTCTACTTTCTTCTAAACATTATTGAATAACGAGGTATTTGTACTTGAGCACAACTGAAATAACTTATTAGATCAGAATTAGTCTTTGTTGTGTAAAATTAAAGTAACTAGTGTCATTATACATGGGTACCAATGTAAACAAATTTACATAACTGCCCATAAACCATTGCTCGCGCCAAGGCTGAGAGCTTCCTTCTGGTTTCCTAGTCCTCAGCCTTGCCTCGGGCTGCATTCCTACCAACAAGGAAACCTCAGCAAAGTAACATCTCTCTCCCCTTTCACTCAGGCCTAAGCCTGAATGAGAAGCCCTTTCCTTGACCTTCATCTCTCTCAAACACACACAGACACACACACAGTTGAGCTTGGGCTGACTTATGGAACAAGACTTTTCTGAAGGCTTTAGAATAACAGAAGAAAATCACAATCCCTTATGACTTGTTCCTGAACATGGCTGCTTCAAAGCCCACAGACCCTTGCCTATTCTCACGAAGTTCCTGTGAAAGCTGTCTCTCTTCCCTAAACCTAGAAGTGCCTTAGGCATATCTAGACTATTGGAATTAGGACTTAAATCTCCTAGTCTATCCACTTTCTCAGCCTTTCCTTATCTTAATTTATGCTGGTCTCCCCTCAACACCCCTCCGCCTCAAGTATGATTGATAGTGAGAATATTCATTATCTTATGTCAGTAGAAAAAATGCATAAATAGCTATCCTTTCCTCTCACTCTTCCAAATTACAGAGAGAATAAGATAGCTCCTTTCATTTTTACAGTTCTCAACACAGGGATTATTCTTTTAAAAATAATATTATGTCCAAACCTCTGACTCCACTCAATCCAATTCCCATTGTATAGTCTTTTCTCCAGTGAGAGTTGGATCAGGCCTGCAGATCCTTGAAATCTCCTTGGTCTCAGCTGCTGATGTCCTATCAACAACTGATCAACCAAGAATGATATATGGACACAAGAATCCACCACCATTTGAAGGCCCAGGACAACCTCAATCCATATGTATTCATTCAGTAAATATTTATTGAACACATACTTTGTTCTAAGTTCTGTTCACATGGTCTTTAGAGATACAATTCTGTCTACATCATAAACATTATACACAGTATCCCCAGATTATTCCACTGGGTCATACTGCCCCAAATCCCTCAAGTAAAACTTAAAATATAAGCCCTTTATGGCCTCTGCTTCTCAAAGAGCTCAACTTCCAATCATGAGATCTCTTTTCCATGCGTAACACTTGTTTGGTGGTTAAAAAAGAGAAAGAAACAATATATTTAAAGGGATGTTTTTCAATTTCCTTCTCTTTCAAAACAAATGCCTTTTATCTTCAGACTGACAGCTCTCTTCCCGTCTCCTTCAGGCAAGTTTCAAACAGGACGTCCTGATTCAACAGGGCAGGTGATATGGTACAGTGGAGCAGGTGCAGTCTAGGCCTGGAGAAAGCTGCTCCACCTCTTAGTAGGGGCCAAGACTGAGGCAAAATATTTCATGTTCCCGAACCTTCATTTGTGAAATGAAGATCTGATGACTAGCTCATAGGAATGCCACGAGGATTGAATTAAAGAAGTATATTGTGCCTCTATTATCTAGCAGGTACTTTGTATAAAAGAGGTAGACTTAGTTGCTCTCTGAGTGCCAACTGACTATCTTTTCCTGGAAAGGATACACTTAATCTGGACAGAGGCACTCCTATTATAGGCTGAGGTTATATTCCAGAAAAATACAAATTGTAGTGGAAAGACTTATAAAAAATTAATCTATTTTAGCTGAATATAAAAAGTCTAGCTATTTCCCAGACCAATTATCCAACACCTTTCTAAATGCATTATATACATGCATTAAAAAATGTAAATAGTACAATAGGTTTTTTAAAATTTATTTATTAATAACTTTTTATTTTGATATAATAGCACAAAAATTCACATACTCTATTTAAAGAGTATATGAATTTTTAATGTTTTATTAATGTTTCTATCCATTTGATCATTTCTCCCTATATGGATAGATGATAGATATACATATACGTATAGATTGTTTTCTGAACCATTTGATAGTAAGTTACAGACATCGTGCCTCTTTATCTCTAAATACTTCAGTATGTATTTCCTAAAACCAAGTACATTCTTTACGTAATCATAGTACAACTATCAATAGAAGGAAATTTAACACTAAATATAATACTATTACCTAATTTACAGTCCACATGGACATTTTCCTAATTCTCACCCCACCAGGTTCTAATCCAGGGACACCAACAACATTCAGCTGTCATTTCTAACCTTGGTTTCTTTTAATCTGTAACAGTGCCTAAGCCTTATTTGTCTTTCACAGCCTTGAATTTTTGAAGTGTGCAGGCCAGCTATTTTGTAGAATGCTCTTAGATTTGGATATATCTGATGTGTTCTCAGGATTGGGTACAGGTTATGCATTTTTGACAGGGATAACACAGAAGTTATATTGTGTTCATAGTGAATCACATCAAGAATCGAAAGATGTCAAATTTCCCCAGTATCAGTGATATAAACTTCAATAATTTCATTAAGGTGGTACCTGCCAGGTTTCTCCTTATAAAATTGCTATTTTTTTCCTTTTATAGTTTTGTTTGTAGGGAAATACTTTGAGACTATTATTTAAACATCCTGCTCTTCATCATAATTTTACTCATTACTTTTACGTTAATTGATAGTTCTTGCTCAAATTTGTTATTACTATTATGATTGCAAATGATGATTTTTAACTCAATTTTTCTACATTTATTAGTTTGCATTCTACTGTAAAGATGAGCTTTTCCTTCTCCCTCATTTACTTTTCATCTATTCATTTATTCAAATCAATATGAACTCTAGACTCTCATAG
>NW_011888783.1:15083603-15088748 GCF_000151845.1 Pteropus vampyrus | reverse complement strand
GTTAGAGCGCACAATGATAGTTTTTCTAGTAGATACTGCCTCTTAAATCTGTCCCTCACAAAAACATTCACTTTTATTGAGGAGAAATAAGTTATAAAGTTATTGATCGGATGTGATAGCAAATTAATATTAGGATGTTACTGCAGATAAACTATCAAGTAGAAAGTGTACTTATAGATAATCCAGAGGTCACCATATTAAAGAAACCCAGCAAAGACCAAGTCCTCTGACATGGCAAAGCAGGAGTCAGGAGTCAAACTAATACAGTGGGTACAAATGCAGGCTTGGCATTCTGAATCCTGGCTTTGTCAGTTCCTAGCTGTGTGACTTTGAACAAATTACTTAAGCTTTTCTTGCCTCTTCCATAATGCTCCACCCCCAAGTCCCCAACCTGGTATGGCGTGCTAGGGGCTGAATAAGAATCTGAGTAAAGGAGGATCAGAACGTGCAGATGAAAACGTTATCTAGGAATTTATGATACTCCTAACTCCATTTAGTTGCTTCTCTCCACCCTATACCTGGATGAAGAGCACTGATCTAAGGAATTGCTTGGAAAAATTGTATGTCAGTTATAATGCTAGGTGCCATAATCAACACATCCAATAATGCATAATGGCTCAAACATCATACAAACTATTTGCCTTTTGTCTCTGTAAAGCCCAAATGGGTGTTCCTAACTGGTGATGATTCAGAGACCCAGGCTCCTTCCAACATTTGGCTTCATCATCTTCAATTTTGACTTCCAAGTTCATTGTGCTTATCTGTATCAAGCTGACAGAAGAGGAAAGAACATGGAAAATGCATCTGAGAAGTTCTTGTAAGCTAGGCTTGGTAGTAAGTTGCACCACTTCTGCTTACATTCTATGGGCTGGATCTGAGCCACATAGCTATATTAAAGTGCAAGAAAGATTGGAAGAAGTTGTCTAGCTGTGTGCCCAGGAAGATGAGAAAATGGGTCTGATGAAGAGCTAGCCAGTCTCTGTGATGACAGCAGTAGCAAAATTAAGAAGAAAAGTCGAGAAGAAAAACAGAGCTCCAGATCTGCAATTTGTGTTGTTTTAACAAAGTCAGTAACACAATTCCGTGCCTCTTTTATTCTGATTGCAGGCCTCAGGTTGTGCCTGCTGTTCAGTCAGCCCGATCAGACTCTTGAATTGCTAAAGTAAAATTTTACTATGGACATTTTCATCAAGCAAATGTGACATTGTGTAAACTCTGCAAAAAATTGATCTAATATCCACAATGGTATAGATGGTATAGATAGGCATATTAACATAATGTACCATTAGCAGAGTGTGCAGAGGCCATTGCGAAAATGCTACTGCACAAACAGCCTACGGAGAGAAGTTAAATTTTGTATACTCCAGTGAGCATAAAATACATGGTTGCATTTGACTCTAATATGTGTTAATTATGAAAATCAGCTCCAAGCAAAGAAAGCTATAATAATTAAAAACCATCTTTTCATCTTAAAAAAGCCTCCCTCCCCAAAGTATTTATGCACTCTAATGAAACCAATAAAAATAGTTATGGCAAAGCCTAAATAGTAAGCTCTATTAAAGTAGTATATATACTCTATAATATGTAATTATGTTGTACTTAAATAGCAACAGAGATAGAACAAATCCATTTAGTGAACAGAAATAAAATAGATAACAGATTATGAATGTTGCTACTTCCTTTATTGTTTCTTTCTAATTTCCGGTATATATGTTATGTTTGGCACAATTCTCACATTTTGCATTTAAAAATTTCAAAAGCTGAGGTACTGGCCCCAAGACATCATGCTAATTCCAACCAGTCATAGTGGCTGCTTGGAACCATGCATAAGTTGTGCGGTTCTGTTCAAACTCACTGGAAAAAGAGCACCATGATCAATTAGTGAGGTCCTCGTAAGCATGACAATAGGAAGTGATGGCATTTTTGTCAAGATGTTTTCCAAGTATGATTACATAGTCATTAAATAGACTAGAGATAATAATAATGATGATGATGATGATAATAATAATAATAATAATGATAATAATAATATAAGAAAAGGTGAATTTGGGTCCTTATACTGGATCTAAAGTTTATTTTTCCAATTTTAGGAACCAAAAAGGTAAAGCAGACAAATTTGAGAGCCGAAAGCAACAAATAATCATAAAGTTACTTAAGCAACTTTTTTGTTTGTTCTTTGTCTATTACTTTTGTTTCCCAGGCCATAATAATTTAGCTGAGTCACCATAATGTAGCAATTTTGCTAACTGTGAGTTGCATATCTTAAATCTTTAGCTGCCATAAAAAAATGACAAAACAACCCTATGTAGGTAATGACTAGTCAATGTCAAGAAAAAAAAAAGAAATTCAAATATTCCCATTTAAAGTTTGAAAAACTAAAAGGAGTTTGCATATAAAAACCTAAAATAACCTTATAATTCAGAGAAAAATTTAAAAACCACAAGTTTTCTCTCCCAATTAAATGGAAAACTCGTAATGGAACTTCTATTAAAATCAAAGCATTTCTGGGTTAGAGCCAAAGGTGATTTCAGTTCTTTAGGGATTCAGAGCAGATGCGCATCAATGGCTCTCACAGAGTTTCACCTTCCCCTTATCACTCAGAAGAAAGAAGACATACATTTGTTTACTTGTTAGTTTTTTTTTTATTGTTTGCTTGCTATATTATTTGGGGGCAATTTGAATTTAATACTAAATGACTCATTTGTTTTTGAATCCCTTACTTCCAATCTCCTTTCCTCAATGAATCATCTTTGCTTTGAAGTAAGCTCTTTGCTACATGCAGTTTGTCAAACTGCATTTATCTGGATAATCTCATGTCTTTAATATGTCCGCATATCCACTAGCCCCAAGACTTCCTTTCTCAAATAGAAGGTTTCCCCGGCACGTAGTCTTATGTCCTTACTCTAATACTGATCTCCTGCTGACCTTAAACTTAAGCTGTAGAAAGTTAATTTTCATTAATTTGCTTAGTATTTTCATTTTGCCATGGGAACACATCCCCGGCTGCTTTATTTCTAAAAGGAGAAATTACTCCTCCCTTCCCTTCCACTTGAACCTACATTTTAAAATATTAGATTTAAACAAAATAGAATAGCTTTAGAACACATATATGAAATGGTTTCTACACAATTTATGGAATAAGGAAGATTTTATTGTCATATATTCTTAAGTCTCACTGTTCTTTATTTTTAGTTTCACTGTGATCTACAAAGCTCAAGTTCTGATTTTTCTCTATTTCACATAGCAGCTGAGTTATTCTTTTCCTATTCTAGAGGAGAAGACCTACATTAGATCTTTTTAATTCAACCTAAAGAAGTCGTTTAAATGAGTTCAAAACTTTTAACTTCTCCACATGGATGAATATAAATGATGACGCTATGAGGAAAAGTTACCGATGATTATTATAAACTAGTTGGTAGATTTAAAATGTTCTGTGAATTTTTAACTTCATCCATCACCAAAATACCAGTTTTCTGCCCACAGCATGACTAATATTGGCTTTTTCCCCTCCTATTGTCACTCAAAGACGAAAAGATAACTAAAAATTTTCAGACTCCTACTAAAAATTTGAAAGCCTAAGCCCACACAACATGGAGGAGACAGGACTTGTCACAGATTAATGTAGAAGGGTATTGCACAGTACCTTGATCAAGCCCTTGGCAGAAATTTCTCCTTGACTGTCCTGTTTTGATTCTAATTATATTTATTTTTAAATTAGGATATATATATTTATTTCTCTTTACTGCTGAATAAATGTCCAAGTGCTTTCCCATATTAAATCTTCTTTTGAATAATTGATTTTATTTAATTGTCTGTTATTTACCAGTTTGTTTTTATTGATAATTTGATTTGCTCCAAGAGTAGAGACCTCTGTGGGGCAGAAGGTATAACCATCTGTAGAAGTGCTAAAGAGAGCCCAATTGAAGAGCCAAGGATGAGCTAGAGATCAACTAGCAAATGGTCAGTAGTGAAACAGACAGGAGGCCTTTACCATCTCTGAGTACTTTCCAAACATACAAATGAATAACAATTAAAGCAGATTATGAAAAGACAATACTGGATAGTTAAATCTTTGGACTTGATTTAAACTGGACTAAATACTTTCACATGGAAATTTACTCCATAGGGAGGGTTCAAAGCTCACCAAAGAGGATAATTTAGGGCTGTAGATTAGGGCATGGCTTGGCAGCATAGTTAATATTTTCTCATAATCATAAATTATATATACATATATATACTGGCATATGAGGATAGTGATATATATATCTATGTACTTTTATACATATGTGTATATATACGTGTGTGTGTGTGTGTGTGTGTGTGTGTATTTACAAGCCAGAAATCAGCATAACAACATTAACTTCCTATTGTTTTTCAGGGTGTTGCTATGCTCTTTCCTGCCCACCCATAATGTGATAGTTATTACTGGGTCCTTGGAGAACTCTAAAGCTGGAATCAAAGCAAAGTGCTGACCTCACAGAAAGTCTCAGGGAAACTAAAACAAAACAAAACTAAACTAACCAAAAATGATTTACTTATCTGGACTGATGCTCTGCAACAGCGTTTGAGCAGCACAATAAAGACATACCCCTACTCTAATATCTTGGCATAATGTGAGGGCTTTTCCCCAAAGATTATGTAAATTCCAAATTACTGATACTCTGTAACTTCCATATCTGTGGGAAACCCAATCTTTCAGTGAAGGCAGTCAAAGTGGAAGAAAACCAAAGGTCCTGATAAATCAGTATCTGAACTGATGGAGTTTGCAAAGCCAAGCAGCAGAAACTACTTGTAGAGAGATGCTAAGAGGCTGGAGGAGACTGAGGCAGTTAAAAGGTGAAGGGTCCATCAAATTCCATTTAGTCATTCTGCTTGTCAGAGACAGAAACTTCAAAGGCCACACAAGTGAAGGGCAGAATGACCATGCACTTCAGGGAAAGGCAGATGTCTGCAAATAGCTCTGGGACCAGGAGCAAATCAAAGGTACTTGAGGAGAGACTGTGTGAGAAGGGAGTCTTCACTGACAAACCCATTAACAGACTGGGCTCGCCCAGCCATCCTTCAATTTTCTTTCTCATGGCCCCACCCAGTTTTCCCTGGCTCCTCCATCACTGCTTGCTATGACCTCCAGCCCATTCTACCCCC
>NW_011888783.1:15077387-15082968 GCF_000151845.1 Pteropus vampyrus | reverse complement strand
CTGTGTCTAGCTGCCTGCTTCCCTCTCGGCCACTTCCTGCCTGACGACTGACAGCTACACCCTCTGTGCTCTTCAATACCTGTGGCTATCTTCATCTGCTGCTGTGTTTCTAGGTACTACTTACGAAGTGTTTATCTTGAACAAGACACAGTGGAAATCTCTTCAGGAACCTAATGGGGAAAGGCTAGTATTATACCTATTAATCAGATGAGGAAACTAAGGCTCAGAGAGGTTAAATAATTGACTCAAGATTAAAAAACTAGTCAAGGGATTTTGAAAACTACTCATGGGATGTTGAAATCAGGTTTTCTCTTTTCTTGCAGTTTCTCCTTTTAGCTATACTACTCCATTAACTCATCTCAGTCTGACGCATTTGGGGCTTCTAACATCTGTTCTTAAAGACAACTTTTCAAATGGTTTGTCTTCTTTTTTCAGTTAGCCTCAACTATTGCTCCTGACTCCCAAGGACTCCTTTGATGTACTTCTGGGTGTACATGAAAATAATTTAACACTAGCCTCTATGATTTGTAGCTGATATTGACAAAACGAAGAATTATCTCAGCACTACCCACTATGATCTCATAATTACTGAGACGCTTCAAGTTGATTGCTCTAGATTTGATGTCCTTTTAGAGGCTACTCATGGGCTTCCCCAAGAAGGAGCTCTTGGGATAACGTATTTACCATGGATTTAGGAAGGCTGAAAAGGCATCTGCTACCCTTGTTCTTGGGATGCCATTCTCTGGGGTAGTAGAGGCTTTTCTTAGAGCCATAGCAGCCTTGGCTTTCAGAAACAGCATGGTTTGCATGACCCCAATTCCTTTCCTAGATGGAGCGGCTTTTAGCTTTAAAAGTTGCTGCTGGCATTGAAAAAAGGTGAAGTGAAAATGTGGAACTGATCAAACATAACTATAGCTTTGTTCCCAAGGACACATGAATATCAAAATAGGGCCAATGCTGGAGAGTTCAACCCAAGTTCATCCCTTTAAGAGGACGTGGATGGCTTATTGTCCCACCTTCTGCTCCACCCGGTCCTTCCGCCCTTGCCAGGTGGCCTCATACTTGCGCTTCCCATCCTATTGGAGCCTTGCTCCTCCAGCCCAGGCCCAGCTCTGCTCTTTCCTTTTTTGTTCTGAGAGGCTTATCTAGTGTGTGTGTTCACTCAGGACCCTGTAATCTGTGAATAATGGGTTGTGCTGGGTGAACTATGGAGGCTGAATATAAAGGATGCCTTAAAAAAAAAAAAAGTCTTGATACATATGAACTTAGTCTATAACACCGTGGTCTCTCTTTGGATTGCAGATGCAAAACAAAAACAAAACAAAACAGGAAAAAAAAAAAAAAAACCCTGCTGGAGCAGGGAATGGTGACTGCCAGGGAGTGAACATGCCAGAAGGGTCGCATGACTCATTTTCTTCAGGGTAACATGAGAAGTATCTTATTTAGAAGTATCTTATTCCCCTTTAGAGCTCTCATAGCTTCCCATTCCCAAGCTTGCTATTATAGGCATTCAGAACTGGGGATCACCAGCTTACCAGTTTAAATGAGGTGCTTTAGGTGAAAGTGAGTTGTTTAGAGGTAAGAAGAGGATTTTTACAGTTTGCCACAGGCCCCACTGTGCCCTATATCTCCTGATGCCAATGATGAGCCCTAGCTGTACACCACGTGTACACAGATTGTCTTTATCCTGACCCGATTCACTCCTGGGCCTTCCCCACTAAGTATCAGATCTATGAGAAATAAAAACGATCTGGCCTTGAACCTTGGCTCTATCATTTATGCACAAGGTGTGACGATGACCAAGTCTCAGCTCTACAGGTCTCAGTTTCTACATTTGTGAAATGGTACACAGAAGATGATTAATAAATGTTGCTAATCTATTGGCTGATCAACTCCACGAATGAATGAACAAAGTAGGTAGTTCTGTATTAGTTTCCTAGGTCTGTCATAACAAATTGCACAAATGGATAAGTTAAAAACATGGAAATTTCATTCTCTCACAGTTTTGGAGGACAGAAGTCAGAAGTCAAGGTGTTGGGAGAACCACACTTCCTGTAGGGGCTGTAGGGGAGATTTTGGTCCTTGCCTCTTCTAGGATCTGGAGGCTCTTGGCATTCCTGGGCTACTCTGCCTCAGTGTCACACTGCCTCTTCCGTGTCAACTCTCTCTCTGCCTCACTTATAAAGACAATTATCATTGGATTTAGGGCCCACGTGGATAATCCAGGGCGAACTCATCTGAAGCTCCTTAATGTAATTACATCTGCAAAGACCCTTTTTCCAAATAAGGTCATATTTGCAGGTTTGGGGCTTAGGGCATGCACATATCTTTGTTGAGACCACCGTTCAATCTATGGTAGGTTCTCAATGTTGTTATTAAAGTATTCTGGGAAGCAAGGTCGTTTGGAACTAACCCTGAGAAAGTCATCTTCGGCAGTGCTTCTCAAACTCTAACGTGCATGTAAATTACCCAAGGATCTTGGGAAAATGCAGGTCTGTTGCCAGGCCTGATATTCTGCATTTCTAACAAGCTTCCAGTTGATGCCTCTGCTCATCAGTGAAACACACTTTGAAAGGCAAGGTTTTAGAGTACAAGCCTTTCCTATACAGGCCCCACCTGATCAAGGGGTTGTCTCTTGGAAACTAGGTTAGGATGGGAGGCTCTTGGGAGCCTATATGGCTGCCCTTCCTCTAAGTCTTGCCAAGGACTTACGTTGGGCAGCCAGGTAAAATGTTATCTGTTCAGGAAGCACGAATGGAATTTTTACTCCAGAAAGATTTAAGTTTTCCATCTTCTTGGTAGAGAATCCTTATATGTGATTGTCTTTTGCTGCTACTTAAAGCTCCAGCTAGTGGAGGGAGATTCAGCTGAAATTCTTTTTGTTCCAATAAGTGTTTTTTCTATGTACTGTTTATGTCTGTATGTTGCCTATTAATTTGCAGTCTTGATCTCCTTTCTGTTTGTTCTCTATGCTATTGATCTGTGGTTTGTCTGCCTACAGAAGATGACAAATCTTCATATCAGGGCCTGGGCAAGGGTGAGGCAATTGTGTTGCCTAAAGTACAAATTTAAGGAGATGCACTCTCCTGGGCAACTAGGTATAGGGTGGGCACTTTCATAACCTTGAAAGTGAGGGCCTCCTTACATTTAGATCCCTTGGTACCTCAGTTGCCTCACCCTAATCCTGGGCCAGCTTCCTGCTTCCCAGGAGAATAGCTTTCCATGCACTCATACTGTGGGGCTCGAGCCCTCTGTGCTTCTCTCACATTATGATTTAATCTTTACTCTGGTCTGCTTTTCTCTAATGATTATAATCTTCTTGTTAGCAACTGGTGTTTCCGTTTAAAAAAATACTTACAATCTTAGCATGATACACAAGATCTTATATGACTTGGCTCCTACCTACCTGTTCAGCATCACCTTCTCTACTCTCCCTTCATCTGCTCCTACCTTTTGCCCCTCGCCCATATAAAATTCTAAGTACATTTTAGTTTCTGAAATATCATATTTCTTTGTGCCTTCATGCCTTTGTTCATGTCAGTCCACCTGCCTTGAATGCCCTCTCTACCTCATCTCTCTGGCAGACTCCAAGTGTCACTCCGTCTGTGCGGCTTTTAGGATTCTCCTATGAGGATTAGTAGCGGTCCCCAACCTTTTTGGCATCAGGGACTAGTGCTTCTATGAGAATCTATTATCTGATGATTTGAGGTGGAGCTGAGGTGGTGATGCCAGCTCTGGGGAGCAGCTGCAAATTCAGATGAAGCTTCACTCGCTTGCCTGCTGCTCACATCCTGCTGGGCGGCCCAGGTCCTAACAGGCCACGGACCAGTACTGGTCGGCGGCCTGGTACTTTCTTCTGTGTCACCAGGTACTGTGTACAGATTAAGTCTGCATATTGGGTTAAAATTGCCTGTCACCTGAGCACTGGGATGAATTTGAGGGCTTTGTTCATTCCCTGGAGCTATAGCAGTGATGGAACAGACACATTTGCATCTTCATGGTAGCACAGTGATGGGACATATTATTTTTTGAACAGATGAATGAATACAAAAAAGTTGAAAATGCTAAGCACTAAAGATGGAGTAACAGGGACCAGATTTATCTTACTGTTTGAAATAACAACAAAATATAAAATATATAAAACAGTTCTCCAGACACTGGACATCAGACATTAAAGAGCAGTAATTCCCGAAAGAAAGGATATAAACAAGGTAAGCCTTATGGTTTCTCCAACATACTTTCTTGCCTCAGAGAGATTCCAAACTGTGGGGTAGCAGGGGACTCCAGTGGAACCCAGTGGGTACCCTGAGTTGAGGAAATGGATTAGAGCCCTGAGAGACCAAGGTGAAGGAAGTTCACAGGGCCGAATACTGGGGAGAAAACAGCTGCAGAGAGAGAGAATCCTGGGGAACTACACAGGGTCTCCCTCAAGTATTCAGGAGTGTACAGATCAGCGCCAGTGTGGGAGGACACTGCCTGAGGCTGGGAGAAAATACATCCAAAAGAATTAAAGGGAACAGTATGTTTGCTCAAAAAGGGACAGGAATAGTGCCTTTTAACACCAGCTAGAATGGAAAAAAGCTCATAATTCACTACTGAGGAAGGACTTGGCAGTAGAGAGTAATTAGCTCTAGACTGAAGACTGCTCTGGAGACACCTAACGAATTATAAAAGCGAGACCTGAAAGGATCACATTGTTTCCAAAAAAGTTCAAGGTAAAATTTATAATGTCTGATCAATAATTACCAGGAATATGAGGAAGCAGGATGATGTGACTCTTAATTAGAATTATCTACCCATTGAAACTGACCCAGAACTGATTTAGCTGTTTGAATTTGCATAAGAAAACATTAAAACAGTCATTATAACTATACTTCATGTGTTCAGTAAGTAGAGACATGAAAGATATAAAAAAGACCCAAATTGAACTTCTAAAGATGAAAATTACAATGTCTGAAATGGAAAATACATTGGATGCAATTAACAGCATATTAGACACTGTTGAAGAAAATTGAGTGAATTTGAAACTATCCCAAGTAAAACATGTAGAGCTAAGAGAATCCAGGAAAATTAAAAAAGTATCAGTGAGCTGTGGGACTACTCCAAGCAGCATAATAGGCATAAAATTAGAGTGCTCAAAGATGAGAAGAAGGGGAGAAAGGAAAAGAAAAATATTTGAAGGAAAATATGGCTGACAAAATTCCAAATTTGATGAAAAAGACACATATTTAAGAAGCTCAACAAACAATAAGTACAAGAAACATGAAGAAAACTATGCCAAAACATATCATAATCAAATTACTCAAAACTAGTGATAAAGAGAAAATCTTAAAAGCAGCCAGAGAAAAAAGACATTTTATGGACAGAGAAACAAATATAAGACTTATAGTAGATATCTTGTAAGAAACAATGCAAACAAAAAGATGGTTCAACATCATAAAAGTACTGAAAGAAAAACTGTCATCTAGAACTAAACTCAGTGAAAAATCATTTTTAAATGAAGGTGAAATAAGAACACTTTCAGAAATATAAAAGCTGAAACAGGCAAAAAGAAAATGATACCAGATAGAAATATAGATCT
>NW_011888783.1:15050359-15076414 GCF_000151845.1 Pteropus vampyrus | reverse complement strand
TGCTAACTTTAGTCAGAAAATGGACATATTAATAACAGACACAAACTAAATTTCAGAACGAAGAATACTACTTGGATAAAGAAATCAGTTTTTAATCATAAAAGGATAAATTAATTGAAGATAGAAGGATTCTAAACTTCTATGCTTCTGATAGGAAAGCCTCGAAATACATAAAGCAAAAACTGAGAGAACCACAAAAAGAAAAAGACAAATTTACAATTATAGTCAGAGAATTCATGACTTCTTTCACTAACTGATAGAACACACAGACAGAAAATCAGCACGAAGACTTGAAAACACCGTCGCTGAACTTGAAAGAACAATCCGCTCAACAACAGAATGCAAATTCTTCTCAAGTACACATGGAACATTTACCAAAATAGGTAATAATCTAGGCCATAAAATAAGTCTCAATATATTTAAATGATTTAAGTCGTATAAAAATTTTCTCTGATCACAATGGAATTAGAAATCCATAGCAGTAAAATAACTGGAAAATCCCAGAAAATCAGAAATTAAATAGTTCACTTCTAAACAATCCATAGACCAAGGAAGAAATCAAAATGAAAATTAAAAAGTATTTTAAACTGAATGAAGGTAAAAACACTATATATTCATGGGAAGCCACTATAGCAGTACCTAGAGGGGAAATCTATGGCATTAAACACCTATATTATAAAATAAGAAAAGCTTCATAATGACCTTCACTTCCACTTTAAGAAACCTCCGCAAAAACAAACAAACAAACAAAACAAAAAACAGAACAAATTAAACACAAAGTAAGGAGGAAAAACACCAGGCTGAAAATTATTGAAAAAGAAAACAAAATAGAGAAAGAGAGAGAGAGAGAAAGAGGGAGGGTGACAGGGAGGGAGGGAGGGATAAAGGGCGGGCAGGGGGGTGGGGAGAGAGAGAGAGAGAGGGAATATCAATGAACCCAAAAGCTGGCTCTTTGAGAAAATAAACAACACTAATAAACCTCTAGGCAGACTGATGAGAAAAAAGAAAAGAGGACATAAAGTACCACTATCAGGAATGAGAGATAATATCACTACAACTTTTATAGATATTAAAAGGATAATATGGGAGTATAATGAAAAACTATGCATAAAGACTTGATAACTTGGTTTAAAGGGACAAACTCTTTGAAAGACACAAACTGTTAAAGCTTATTCAAGAACAAACTCATAGCCTGAATAGTCCTGTATTTATTTAAAAATTGAATTTTTCATTAAAATCTTTCCCACAAAAAAACTTCTAGGCCTAAATGGCTTCTCTGGTGAATTCTACCAAAAATTTTAGGAACATGTTATAACATGGGTGACCCTTAAAAACATTATGCTGAATGAAAAAAGCCAGTCACGAAGGACTAAATTGTATGATTCCATTTATATGAGATGTCCAGAATAGGCAAATCTACAGAGACATAAGATAGATTAGTGGTTGCCTAGGGACAGAGGTAATAGGGAGACTGGATGATGGCTAAGGGGTGTAGTGTTTCTTTTGAGGGGTAATGAATATGTTCTAATTTTGAGTACGGTGATGGGTACATAACTGTGAATACACTAAAAGCCATTGAGTTGTACAATTTCAATGAGTGCTTGTGTGATGTGTGAATTATATTTCAATAAAGCTGTTTTTAAAAAGGTTTAAGGAAGACATAATACCAATCCTGTATAAAAAATGAAAACTACATGAGATCATTATTCTTCATAAGCATAAATGTAAAAATTCTGAACAAAATGTTAGCAAATTAAATTCAATAATATATAAAAGCAAAATATATCATGATCAATTGGGGTTTTCCTAGAAATGCAGGGTTGGTTGAACATTAGAAAACCAATAATCATTTTAACCGACTAAAAAAACTCCACATGTGATCATCTTAATAGACATAAAAAAATTATTTGACAAAATCCAACATCTATTTCTCATAAAAACTCAAAGCAGACTAGGAAGGGAAGGAAACTTCCTTAACCTGATTTAAAAAAAATCTACAAAAAACCTACAGCTAATGTTATACTTAATGGTAAAGACAAATTCTTTTCCCTATAAGATCAGAAACAAAACTAGAATGTCTGCTCTTCTCACTTCTATTCAGTATTGTACTGAAGGTTTTAGCCAGTGCAATCAGTAAAGAAAAAGAAATAAAAGGCACCTCAATTGCAAAAAAGAAGAAATAAAACTATACTCATTCACAATGTGTAATTGTTTAAGCAGAAAATCCAATGGAATCTATAAAAATGCTATTAGAACTAATAAATTTAGCAAGATTGCATGATAAAAGATCAATATATAAAAATCAATTGTATTTTTGTATACTAACAACAAATATTCAGAAATTGAAATAAAAGTTAATGATAATGCAATTCATTGAAGTTAAAAATACACAGCACTTAACATAGACATAATTTATATATTTAAGGATAATTCTGACAAAGGATGTAAGATCTGTACCCCAAAAACTATAAAATATTACTGAGAGAAATTGAAGAAGACTTAAATAAACGGAGAAAAATATCTCGTTTGTGGATTGGAAGACTCAGTATTGTTAAAATGTTACTTCTTTCCAAATTTTTCTATAGATTCAATATAATACAAATCAACATTCTAGCTTGCTTTTTATAGATAAAGATGAGCCTAACATTTGAAAATGTAAATAACCTAGAATAGCCAAAACAAGTTTGAAAAAGAAAAACAGCTGGTGGACTAGTGGTACCTCTTATCAAGTCCCATTATAAAGCTACAGTAATCAAAACAGCATGATATTGGTGTAAGGCTGGACAAATAGATCAATGGAACAGAACAGAGTCTAGATATAGACCTTGTAATATATAAAAAACCGATTTTGACAACTGGACAAAATATTTGTACAGTCACTTCACCAAAGAAGATGCTTAATATCATTAATCATTAGGGAAGTGAAAAATTAAAACCATGGAGAGATACTGCTATGCATCTATTAAAATGGCTAAAATTAAAACTGAATATATCAAGTGTTGGTCATGATGTAGAGGAACTGAAACTCTCAAACACTGCTGGTGGTAATGTAAAAAGGTACAACCACTTAGGAAAATAATTTGTCAGCATAATCCAGACATTGTATTCTTAGGTATTTAGCCAATAGAAAAAAAACTTATGTCCTTACTAAGACTTATAGATGAATGTTCACAGCAGTTTTATTTGTAATAGCCAAAACCTGAAAACAAGCCAAATGTCCATCAACAGGTGAATTTTATATTATATGGATATTCCATAGAATAAGTAAACTGTGGAATATACATATAATGGAATGATAATAAAAAAGAATGAATTATTGATACATGCAAAAACATGGATAAATCTCAAAATCATTCTGAGTGAAAGACGCCAGACACAAAAACAGAGTATGTACTATATAAGTTCATTTGTATAAACTTCTAGAAAATATCAGCTAATTTTTGGTGACAGAAAGCATTTCGGTGGTTGCCCGGAAAGGTGGGAGAGGGAGCGGGCTGGGAGGAAGGGCTTACGAATGGGCATAAGGAAATTTGAGAGTGATGTATATGTTCCTTACCTTGTTATGATGGTTTCACAGGTGTATGCATATGTCAAACTTATCAAATTGTATACTTTAAATAGTGCAGTTTTCTGTACCTCAATAGAGCTGTTTTTAAAAAGTGATAGAAAAGTTAGTAGAATAACAAGAGATTGAAAGCAAATGCACCTTTGACTCTGATTTCCACAACAGGCACCTGGGTTACCTCGGATCCCACCTTCACAGCATCACATGGGGCCCTGGTTCCCCTGTTCTACTGAAGGGCTCACAAGTGCTGCTCCATTTCAGCTCACTCTGCACTCAACTCGTCTGACATTTAGAGGATTTATAAGGAACTGTGAATGAATAGCCTGTTATATTCCTCATAAAAGTGATTTGTATAAGAATAGCTTCTTGTGAGACAAAGGGGTAAGGAGTGGCAAACTGATCAAGTTTCTGGCTCCTGATCTCTTTGGAAAGGTCTTGGCAGTTTGAGGGTAGCCAAAAAAATCTAGGAAATAATGCATCAAACCTAGGTCATATTTAGACCCCAGTATAGTCAATTTGTGATCAGATTGTCAATTGTCATCAGAGTTCTAGTTGTCCTATATTTCATGTGTGAACGTTCTCATAGAGGCAGCCATTAAAAAATAAATTGTGAAGAATTATACCACATCTAACTCAAATTGTAATGCTGTGTCACTGTTCTTCTCATTTTGTAGCCAAGACTACTAGTGTTTAGAGAAGATCATCTCATGAGCTCCACAAACTGTCAGCCACCCTTGCTGAGGTATCATAAATGTGAAAGACATAAAAGCAATGTTAACTTATAAAATAAAAACCCTTAAACGCATGAAGAAACTTGAGTGCATAAAAAGTCCAGACTGATTTGGAAATAGAGTTAATTGCATAAAACCAATCGCGACCAGCATATTTCAAACTATTTCTTGAGCAGACATTTTATTTTTAGTTAGGAAAAAACAGATGTTCTCATAATATGCATACTATTTCTTCTAACCATTTGGTTTACATTTTCTTTCTTTTTTTCTTATTTTTTTTAAACCAACATGAAAACATCACAAATGTTTCTATTCTGCAAAAGGCTCTGCTTTTGCAGCAGAAGCAGGTTTTATGCAAGAGCAAGTACTGCTATCTACGAGAGTGTGCTGCCTGCCATAGTGTTTACCTTCGCTGGGGCTGCTTGGCTATTGTCGAGCCAGTTGAAATGATTCATGGGTCTGACAGATGTCTGGTACAGCTGGATGTGTCCTTGATTATCCCAAAAGTCTGGACAGCACTGTCATTCACCATTGCCCAAATTATCTTTGTATTGACTGTGGAACCCTCTGTGACAGTACTGTAATGGCTAATTACCCAGGATACCTTTGGTACTCACTTCATAATGGTTTAGTGGAAAAGAAAAAGACCGTAAGGAAATAAGAAAAAACATACTAACAAAATAACATCCTGTTCTTTGCAAAGAATGTGGATTCTAGTGTGATACAGAATATATATTTATTTGATATCATGCAGTTTATGCTAATGAAAACCAGGGCCACGATAGTAGAAGCATAGATTTCTCATGAAACACATAAGGAGGAAATAAAATGTAAAGAACCTTGACAGTGATAAATTATGGACAATAGAAGGAGCTATTAGCTGTGAGAGAATTGTATGTATAACATACTTGAAAAAGGGATGATGAGTGGCCATTTGCCTGCCTCATATGTTGCAGGGGGTGGTGGGAAAACATGTTCTGTTTAGCAAGTAGCCTCCCCAGAAACAGAGGAGGGAGGGAGAAATAAGGAGAGATCCTTAGTAAAGCTGCCTGAAGGAACAAGAATTGAAAGCTGAGGTTTCATTTTCCCCCATCATGCCATAAATTAGAGTATTTTGACAAACATAGCTCCCACAAAGCAGATATATATTAGGGGGGAAAAGATAAGGGAATAGAGGGTACAAAATCCCATTTTGACTTTTAGTGGAGATGATGAGATCCCAGGAGGGCAGACAAAGCAGACTGGGAACAGCTTTTCACACAAAGGATACAGTAATTTGCCACGTCTTGTCTAGGCTGTGTTTGAATGTCACTCCTGTCTTAATTACCAGACTAACAAAGCTATTCTGTTATTCTAGAATCTCTGCCACAGTTCCCGCAATGTAAGAGAGCAATCGGAAGAACTGCTCACAGATCATTGCTAAGCGAGTAGGTGAGGGAAGCAGCCTCCAAAGGAGTGGGAGCAGTGGGGCCACTGAAGGTAGGGAAAGGCAGCAGGTGCCCTTATGCAGACCTGCACTGTCATTTGCTCTTAGGTTTTGGAGTATGAGCTTGGCATAGCAGTGCTTCAGCTTGTATTGAGGTCTGGGATCACAGTGCTTTGGCTCTGCATGTCCTTTGGGTAGGATAAAGTGAAGATTTTCTCATTTCTCCACCCCCTGTCCATGTTCAGCCTCACGCCAAATAACTCATAAAACATATGACATAACAAAGCTGACCACAAAACCTTGGTTACTGAAATTCTGACTCATTAAACTGTCCTTTTAACTAAAGAAGGAAGTCCTCATTTCAATCCATTGCTGAAAGCATTTCTGCAAACATGTCATTCCACTCTCCTGAGTCCTTCTTGGATTACTTATCAATGTTTTGGAGACAGCTTGTTAATTCTCACCAAGGACCATGGTGGTGGTGGTTTGGTGAAGAAGGTGCAGGAGTCTGGGCCCTGATCTGCAGAATCTCCTTGATGGTGACTGTTTAGATACAGAATAACAAGTCTGTACCCCACTGTACCCATCATGTCTTTGTCCTTCAAGAAGATTTTTAGCAAAACCATTAACTGTGGGCTATGGTTAGTTGGAGCGTTTTGTTCTTTTAAAAGAGAAGCTTGCTGCATTTCAAAAACATTCGTGTGATACATTTATGTTTCCTTTTCCATCAGGATTTGGGTGTGATACAGTGATGATACAGTATAGCAAAAGAAGAGGAAAATGAAACAAAAGTCTTTAGATTTATGTCCATCCCAATTATACAGCAATTATCTGTCCTTTATACTCACATCAATAAAATTATTTAACAAAGACAAATTTCCTGGTCACATTTAATCTACAAAATTAGGATTTTATTTGGAGGAGATGGACAGTGACATAAAAATATTCTACAAAGTATTGGAATAATAACATAAAATGTTAGTCGAGCTTAGTAAAAAAAAAAAAAAAGATACATTAGTCTTACCTTTCCTTTACCCTTTTAAAAGAATCAAAGAAAAGGAAGAGTTCAAAGCTACATAAGGCCTGGTTTGCTTTTCACTCAGAGGTGCCATTTATCCTAAGACAAACTATGACAAAAGTTAGCTAATTCCAGGTATAATATGAAGTGTGTCTTAAAGTTTTTTCTCAAAAGGTAATGATGATATGTGACTCCTGAAACTCTTGTTTCCATGAATAGGATTAGATAAGAAAGGAAAGAAGGTCTTAAAATAAAGCAGGAGGCCAGCGCTTAAAGAAGTACATATCTGCTCACCATCTACAGAAATTATCTGTTAAGTTGGGTTTTTAATTAAATCAGTGTATTACAAATGTCTCATGTAGTCATACAATTGTTTCTCTTTCTGTTTCTCCTTACAAATGTGGTACATAACTTAAAATTTAAAGTATAACCTTTTTAAATGCCTTCAGTTATTAGGATTGCCCTGAAAGATTGAAAACTTCAAAATTGACACCAGTAAAAAAGTAGATACAACATACTAATGATGCTGTGAAATAAGAGCATTATCTTATGAATAAAATTGTAAAAGTGCATTTTTATAATGGTCTGCCTAGAACTAACTGCTATGCATGTAATAGGCACACATGTTTTATTCACTAAATCTAAACCTGTGACTATGATGGACCAAACTCTAGAAAGGGAGGAAAAAACATCAAAAAAAAAAAAAAGGAGGAGGAGGAAGAGGAGGAGAAGGAAGGAAGGAAGGAAGGAAGGAAGGAAGGAAGGAAGGAAGGAAGGAAGGAAGGAAGGAAGGAAGAAAAAGAAACGGAAGAAAGAAAAGGCAGTTCTGTATGCTGACTTAATTTGCCATATAGATCTGAATGCATTTCCTAGGTGCAATTATTATTAGTTACATTAAAAATAAAAACCTGTGGCACAGAAAAATTAAAGAGTTACGAACTCAGATACTTACAGGGGCCAGGCAGGAACGTAATGGGCTGGTGGGAATGTGGCAAACTGGAGTACATCTAAACTAAGAGAAACTTCTACCAGTTCTTGCCAATATGGGAGTGCAAGTCAAGGTTTGCCAGATCTCTTACATTTTCAGGAAAGCCGGGAAATGTTAGAGATATGAGTCCCTGTGGCCTCACAAACTCCTATCCTGCACGGATTTGTAGAGCTTAGGGGACAGAGCTGGGTTGCAGGGGACCAAATGCATTCTGGTTATTCAATAAATAATAAAAACCATAAAGGGTAGAATACAGTTTGACATTGTGTAGTACATGGTTGATTACAACATTGTGCTCACACATATATAGTTTAATTAACAGCATTCTCATATCTCATGTCATCTAATTCACATGGTCAGAAAGAAAGTTCATCTTTCTATACTGCTCATTTATAGGTTCCTCCTCTTACACTGGCCTCTGCCTAGTTCCTCTCCACTCATCTTACAGGGCTAGAGAAGACTTCTGTTATCCCTATAATTAGGCTAGGACCTTGTGCCACCCCCCCCAACCCCCCCCCCCCCACTCTCCTGGATCTCACCTGTGCAGCAGTATCACAATTATGAATACATAATTTTTATCGTCTGTCTTCTCTACTAGACTCTAAGGTCCATGAGGACAGAGACCTACATCTGTATCCTCAGCACCTACTTCAATGTCCAATATGTATTCGTTGAATTAACATTTGCAGAAAAAGAGACATTTGAAAGAGACATACAGAAATTTTCGTGTCCAGAGATTATTCTTGTCATTCTCTCTGGAGAGTCCAAATGAGAGCTATTTTTAAAAATCTACTGTCAAGTAGACCTGTTACTTATTTCTTAGAGTTCTTCTGAAATCCCCCTGCTGAGTTGAGGACTTCTTAATTTTCCTGGGGTTCCTGTTCCTCATTTTCTGATATGTATAAATAATGGAGATTTCCTAAAAATTCACATTTAGAACAAATGTTCTGCTTCATTCAGACAACAGAAGGAATGAGAAATACTAATTGCGGTAGATTTAAAAAACAGCCACAAATTATTTCCCTCTCTTCACCCGTGTTCTTGGACAGCCCCATCAACACATGGCTTGGCTATGGGATTTGTTTTGGTCAATGTGACAATTCAAATATGATGCAAGCAGAGACCCAGATATTAGAACATATCCTTTCTCGCTGCTCTTGGAAACCCTACAACAGCCATCATGAGAATAAGGCTGGGCTAGCCTGCTGAGGACATGTGGCCCAGTTATGCCTTCATTACTCCGCCAAGAGCCTACAGACAAACATGAGTGAGGTCATCCTAGATTACCCAGTCTCCAGGTAACCTGCCATCTGACTGCAGTTGTACAGATAAACGCAGTTGAATCCAGCCTCCATTATGCGTTAATAAATAATGGTTGGTTTACACTACGGAGTTCAGACTGGTTTTTTTAAGTAGCAAAAACTAACTGAAACACTATTTTTCAGGGTTGTGGTACTTTTTCAATATGACTGCACTGGAAAACCTGACTATCAATCCTCCATCCCCCCAGCCCACTCATGCACTATTACTGTTAGCTTCAATGAAGTAGAAGCCATCCAACATGGGAGAGCAGCCTATCAAAGATGGGGAATGTGATTGGAAGAGATGGAGTTCCACTGTTTCCCCAGTAGCCTCTCTCCAGATCTCATTAACACCAGAGTGTGAGCAGCAGATCCGAGAGTGAGGAAAGAAAAGGGGAAAGAGAATAGGTGGTGAGAGCCAAGCCGATGGTGAAGCTTACACAGAAAAAATGAAAGAATTCACTATACTGGAATCATATCACGATATCTAGATTATGTTTTAAAAGTCCAGGCAAAGTGTTTCGCCTCTGTGGGCTAAAGCCACGCAGGTCTGGGGACTATGCAGTGTACCATTTTAGTGCAGAGAAAACACACACATTAGATGTATAAAAGCTGGCCTTTGTTTAATGCCCTTAAGCCTTTCTTAGCATTTTTAGGAAAATGCATTGAAAGTAAACATTTGTTACTTTCTAAAATGCTGCTCTAGAATTTTTAGTATGTTTTTGTGCTGAATCTTGATATAATAATTTTAAAAAGCAAGAACCACACAAAATATAGTGTGTTGTTGCAGAGTTGGGGTAGAATAGGGTAGGTGTTTACTGAGTGCTATTTTTAGGACGTTATGTCATTTAATCTTTGCAACCACTCTATGAAATATCTGTTTTATCTTTATCAAACGGATGAAGACCCTGAGATTCCAAGAGGTTACGTTACTTGTTCAAAGGCACACAGTAGCTAGTAAGGTTATAAGTTATACATATAGACATCAAATCTGAATCCACTGGCCATGTTGCCTCAACAGTAATATAGTACTTTCATCATTAGCAATAATAATGATAACTTTAATAAATCTCTTATCATGTAACTTTTTTTATTAAGAAATAATAGGTGAAAATTATTAAGAGTATATTGCCCACAATGTTCTAAGCAGTTAACATAATAATTTAATCTTCACAAAAACTCTATAAAATAGGTATAATTATTGTCTGCATTTTCAAGATAAAAAATCCAAGCCATAAAGAAGTTAACCAATTTGATATAAGTAGTATAATAAGGGGTAAAGCAGATATTGCATTTAGATCTATCAAAGCCCAAGCTCTTTTTTTTTAAATCACACATTCTCACTTTTATGTTTCTTCCAAAATAACTGTGATATATTTTGAACTCATTATTCTTACAGCTGCTAGTGCACCGAGTCCCTGAAAACAAGGGTGACCAGCCACTACCCAGAAATTCTTAAAGAAAGCCTGACCTTCTGTAATATCTGATCTATGACATTAGCCCCATTGACCTTGTTCTGAGGGTCAAATCCCTTTCATGGAGCACGGTGTCTGGAACATGGTGGCACTCAGTTAATATGTGCTGCGTGGATGAGTTATCAGGATAATTCAGTTTTACACTATAAGAAGTAGTATAAAAATGTGTGACATAACATGATGGAGCCCTTTGGGCCTTTTGGTAGAAAGATATGTCTTTGTTTCCCAGGGCTTCCATAACAAAGTTCCACACACTTGTGTGGCTTAAAACAGCAGAAATTTATTCTCTCACAGTTATGGAGGCTAGAAGTCTGAAATGAAGTTTTCAGCAGGGCCACGCACTCTCTGAAAGCTTTAGGGAAGGCCTTTCTTGCCTCTTTGCAACTTCTGGTTGTTGTGAACAATCCTTGACATTCCTTGGCTTGTGGTAGCATAACTCCAATCTCTCTCTCCCTCTTCACATGACTGTCTTCCCTGTGTGTATGTCTACGTCCAAATTTCCCTCTTTTCATAAGCACACCAGTCCTATTGGATTCAAGGCCAAACTCTAATCCAGTATGACCTCATCTTAACTTGCTGACATCTACAACCATCCTATTTCCAAATCAGGTCATATGCACAGATTCCAAGTGGACATAAATTTTGGGAGGAAATTATTCATCCCAGAATGGATACTTTAAGAATTTAAAATACATTGTAACATACAGGGCCAAACATAAGAGGAGGCAGGGCCCAGGGCATGTGGTCAAGGCTGGGAAGGATCTGACAAATTATTTTGGCGCAGGATGATTTTAAATTTCAAATGTCTTATTAAGGCAAAACAATAGATCATATCAGCTGTGATATCTTACTGTGAATAAATTTCTTTGAGAACCAATTAGGATGAGGGATGTGGGGGAAAGCTAAAGTAAGGAAGTACAAAGTTGTAGGGAAATGCCGCCACAGAACAAGGAAAAGGTGGGCAGAGTTGCCAGAAGCAGAAAGTCTGGATGAATCCATGCAAAGATCAAAGACACAATAACTTCAGAACAAAAGGCAGCTGGAAGAAGAGAGATTTCTGTGGGTTATTGGTAGAGACATCTATTTATAGGAATCAAGACCTATCACTTGCCAAGGGATGGTATAGAGGCAAGTCCTCTGAAAATACCGCAGAGGCAGGATGATATGAGTTTTAAAAAAATGCATGGGATTCCCTAGGAGAAATGTTATGCATTTTCCTATTTTTTTTCCCTCCTCTAACATGAGGCATCCACTGGGAGGTCTGTATTACCAGATTACTAGCAGATAAGACACCGTATTATGCTTGGGAAATCAAAGAGGAATGTGAAATGGTCCTGTCCTGAAGCTCTCCCAGCCAAGGTGAAGAATCTATACGTGGTAACCATATCTTGGGCCCAGTGCCATGGCTCCTGGTGTGGTGGGAGAGGAAAGAGGGCATGACTGGTCCTGAGTGGAGTCTGGGAGGGACACTTTCTTTTGGTTGGTGGTCTCTGCAGGTCTCTCCAGTGGGTGACAGAAAGAACATGAGTGAGGAGCTGGGCTAGCTGTGTAGCCTTGAGTGAATTGCTCATACTGTCTGGGTTTCCAGTGAAAAAATTAAGTAAAAATATTCATGTAAACCACCATTCTGGGCACATAGTATGTGCTCAAAAAATGTTCTCTTCCCCTTTCCCTGATCATCAAGTTTATTTTTCAGATAAACTTGTTCTGTGATCTAAGTTTTTTTGCTGAGTTCAGAAATGTTAAAACCTTAATCATAACTTTGTTTGCTTTGGAAGAACTCCCTATTCATCTGGGGCCGAAAGTTTCATTATGATTTTAATTTAAGGACCTAAATTGGGTACTTGGCAGAGGTGGAATGAAATATGCATTCTACAGCTAAATAAATGGAATGCTGCTAGGATTTAAATTTTGATAAATGCATAGCTTTTATGATCTTCCTAGTTCAATTTTACTCTGCTGTGTATTGTAAAAAATTTTTTTAATGGTTTAAGGAATGATTCTCTTTTGCATTTGAATATTTTTGTACAGAGGAATGGGGTAGGGCTGCGGGTGCAGACCGTGAAACAATCTCCTATGTAAATTTGGTGATATTGTTAATGAAGAGTTTAAAAATTCGAATTAAGCTCTTTATTTAACCACTCTAAACTTTCCTCAGGATGGTTACAATACCAATGATTAAAAGTTGCAAAGGTATTATAAACTTCTCTGGGTGGTTTTTTTTTTCAGTAATGCAAATGATCTCTCCAGCTCTTGTAGCATCATTTAAAAATGAATTTTGATTGCTTCTAAGCTTGTAAAACAGTGGAATCATAAATGTGCTCATTTCCCACAATGAAGGGGGACAGGGAGGAGAAGAGCAAAAAAATACATCACATTTCTAAGTAAGCATCACAAAAGACCTTTAAACAACTCAACTTCCGATCATATTTTATCATCTTCTCTCAGTTTTACAGCATTATCTCCCACAGAAATGCAGAGAGATTTGTAAAACACTATAGCATTTAAGTCATTACATTTTATAGCTAATTTCTAATGTGGATTTGATTTTTTACGAGCAGAAAAAGAATCTAATTTGCATTAGTGACAGTAACTAGAGAAATTTAACACCTGGCCCTGGTTGTACCAGAAATTGAATATTAGGTACTTGGGTGCTAAAAACCCATTCAGATCTTCAAGGGAGATTTCTCATTTATTTATGTGCTGCTCTCATGTTTATCATTATAAAACTGTTCATATTATGATGGAAGAAAACTCACTGCCTGCAAAAATTCTGGATATACATTTTTCACCCTCTGCAAGAGAAACAGAATTATTTACCCATTAGCAAGAACACATCCTAAAAATAAAAGCACCTCCATTCCGCACATCTAAAAGAATATCACAGCAGCCTGTGTGAGAAGCACTTTGATTCCTGCTGGCCTTTCCCATCTCCCTCCACAGCTCCTTTCTCCCAAGCCTTCCTGTATTTTCTCTTCCCCACTTGCCCCTCCAAAGCCCCCTCCACATCGCTTTTTCCTAGTTAGAAGCTTGGGTGCAGTGTATCCACGCAAAATTAAACCTCTGCTAAGAAAATCACATTGTTGTTACAAGAGCAATCCATATGTTTATAAAGTGTAGAAAATTAGGAACTGCAAAAGAGGCGAAGCTGGTGTTAAATGATATGGGAAGTGACACTTTACATAGCCAGTTACAATTAACACATTGATGGCATTTTGCTGGCTCCTTGCAGTGATAATGCTGTTGTCAAATGTGTTTAGTGCACCAAATCTCCTGGAGCCTTCAGCCGGGCAGCAAGCTTTTGACAGATTGAAGGTTCGGAGATAGGCTATCATGACAGATGGAAACTGGCACCGATGTTCAGCTTTCGCCGATCACAGGGGACCTGCCCCCCTTATTCTGCAGGGCTCGGCTCTGCAACCTTCCCCCTTCTGATGAAAGCAGGGGATGGCATTGTTAAATAGTGCATCTGTGTGAGTTAGACTCCTCTGATGAAAGCATAAGGCAGACGCGCCGTGAAGCAAAAGACAGTCTCTGCTCTAACTGCATTTTAGATAGACTTGAGGAAGACCCTAGGGAGCTGGGAGAAAACTTTGGTAAATTTCAGACATAAATGGAAAAAAGACCACCTATTAATTTCTTTTCCTCGAAGAATATAAATATCTGCCTCTGAAGACAGAATCCCAATTAATGACTTTCATAAACATTTCCCCAAGATAGCACTCTTTATGGAGTTGTATGGCTGTGTTTTTTTCTTCCCTTATCATCGTTTGCTTGTTATTAATCAATTAATTCCCAAACAATCCATGGAAATTTGTAAGGAGGTGCCCAGGGGCAGTTGTGTATAGTTGACTTGTTGGAAAATGATTCAATTACTCCAAGGTATTCTTCTTGAAACTGGGCTGGGTTCTTGAATCTAGGTTTTAAAATCCAGAGCAGGGTGGACAGAGCTTTACACAGCTGGGCATAAATGGGCAGATAATACAGTTAATTAACCTTTCACCCTCTCCTACCAACCTTCGTTTAAAGAAATACATTAGTCATTTTATTTCGAACGCCCATCTGTTTCAAAGCCTTCCTCTTCAGCTCCTGTAGTTGTTTCTTCTTCTCACTGACAAATTCCTCTTTAATTTCATTAAACTGATTGAAGAGCCCTCTCTCTTTGCAGTCTCAGTCTTCAATTCTGCTCTTGCCCGTACAGGTTGGGAGCAGCAAGTACTGCAGCCCATTTGAGGTATGATAATCAGCTGATTAGCTAGTGGAGTTGTTTTCCCTGAGGCTCTTTTGTGTGAAAAATCCTCGCACTCAATTGACATGTGGACATCATAAAGCTGATGAAATGCAATTGTAATGAACAAGAGGGAGCGGCATCTGCAGCCATCTAAATGAAGGACCCTTCCCTCGTGCCATGCTAATCCAGAAAATCTGCTCTTAACGTGTACTCCCCCTGGATTCCAAATCGAGGCGCATCTCCATGAATGCATATTCAAGAAGTGAATTAGCCTCTGTGGCAAGTGAGCGCCTATCCTGGCCAGACGGATTCTAATTTCAAGACAGATTATGCTGCATCAACTGTAGTAATGATCTGACAGTTCATTTGTGACGAGTCCTCCAGTCAGGTTTACTGCACGGATGACACAGGTGCATAGAGAGAGGGAGCAAAACCTTTCAGACAAGACCAAAGGTTGTTTTGCTGTCAAATATTTCAGCCAAAGTAGTCTGATGAAGGAGAAAAGAGGTAATGCATTTTCTAAAAAATTTATGTTTCCTCATATTTAAACCATGGTTGTAATGGTGGTCAATGGGTGTTTCCTTCCCTATTATAGGATCTTGTACACCTGGCAGTGATGAAATTAGGAAGAAAGAGGTGAGAGTTCCCTCCCAAACCCCTTTTCAGAAAACTACATTACTTGCTAAGAAATTTCCAAGAGAATGAAACTTGGCATACAAGTTGTTTTTTTCCCCCTTAAATTGAATTTCACATGAATCAGTTTGTAGGAAGAAAAACTCTGCAGTATTAGGGAAAGAAGCTGTTTATTTCCCCTGCCTGCTCTGTGACAGTTACTAATATAATACGACAGGTTTGTTCATCACTATTTTGGATCACCTTTGAGTTTTCTGTAGTACTCTTTCTATTAATACATGTTAATTAATGATGCTAAGAAATGCTCGCTTTTATATCGAAAAGCTCAAAGCACTTTTCAGACATTGATTTATCTCTGAGAGTTAGAAAGAGGGCAGGTATTCGCACTGTTATTTTTACACAAGTGGAAATAGAAGGGTGGTGATAAAGTGACTTGTGCAAGGTCACACTGCAAACCAGTCCCAGATCTCTGCCTTGAACTCATTCTCACCCCTCTCCACAGCTTCAGACACAGAAAATACTCCAGGGAAAGGGCTGCTAATCCAACATTAAGGAGACTCCTTCATAAGCACTGCTAATAAATACAGCACATGCCTTAAAAGCAAATGAACAAGACAAGCTTAATAAGGACTGTTGTTACTACCGGGCAAGCCACCCAGAGTCTGCACGGTTCACACAGAGGTCCTTGTCAAGGAGCCACATTTCAGAGATGACAAGAGCCACTCCTCAGTCTTTATGCTCCTTGTCAGCACTCACACTGACCTTGATCTATAACCTTTCAATTCAACGTGTCTCAATAACAGTGCAGCATGTGTATTCATAGATTATTTTGCTTTCTCCAGTATGTTTGGAAGCAAATTTTTGGGTGGCTGCTGAGAGCTGTCATTGTACACCTACTTCCTCTAGTGACTAGGAGTTAACCAGCAGATCACTGGCTGTCCACTGTGGGCAAAGCAGTGCAGCAGGCACTTCAGGGAGGTAAGCGGAATGTGAGAGAAGTCTGTCTCCAAGGCAAAACTGCCTAACACTCACATACGGGAAAGATAAAGATGCATGTAAGCAAACCAAAAAGCATGACCCTCATTCCAACTGTGCCAAGGCACATATGCAGCCCCTAATTCACCTATTGGCTGTTTTCCAAAATCTGCTTGTAAATCGGTTGCTTCAAACTCACATTGTGGTTTTTTTTTTTAATGGAAGCTGAGTTCTAGATGGTAGCTAGGATCTCAGGCCAGCTGTCAAAGCCATATTTAACCTACAATGTAGCTGAATGCACTATTAAACAGTACACTTACCTCAAGTATGGCTGAAAGAATGGCACTGCATTAAAGGCAACATTTGGGTGCTGAGATCAGGTGACTTGTGTTTAAGCTCAGCTCTGCTATTTACCATCCTGGAGCTCCGAACAAGCTATTTAACCTCTCTAAGCTTCAATCTAAGCCTCAATTTCTCATCTGTGAAAGGGGCTCATAATAGTACTTACTTCATAAAGTTGTTGTAAGAAGGATTAAATAAGACATAGAGTAAAATACCTGACCTAATAAGTAGTAAGTGCTCGATAAATGCCAGGTAGAAATCAAAGGGTCATTTACATATTTGTGTGTGTGTGTGTGTGTGTGTGTGTGTGTATGTATATTTATATGTATATGTGTGTATGTGTATATATTTGAGCTTATGTTCCTCAGATTCATTGCTGACATGGAGAGGCTTGTGCGTGCATTTCTTTATTGAGAAAGGGACCTTCCCCATTTGTTTAAAAGATGGTATTACAGCCTAGGAGTGAAAAGCCAGATTCCAAAGTCAAAACAGGTTCAAGTTCTGCCTCTGTCACTTACTAGCTATATGACCTTGGGCATGTTATTTGGTCTCTCTGTTCCTCATCTGTAAAATGGGGATATTTTAGTACACATTTCATAGGGCTGTCATAAGAATTAAGTACATTAACATATGTAAAGTGCCATGCTTGTAAGCATGACCCAAGAAAATGTAGCTATTATAAGAATACCATGGCCTGTCATTGGCAATGATAAATGAGCAGGAAACCAAGGCCTGGCTGGAGATTAATGATGGTCTTAAGGTGACTGTTAGTAAATAATGATCTGGGACTCCAGGTTGGTCTTCTAATCCCTTGGCCCATGCTCTTTTCAGGTCATGGTTTTCCCTCTACACCACACCTATGAGGCACCCTGGAGTGTTAACACTTACCGAGTACCCAGTGGGCGTACAGAACTGGGCTGATTCCTGTAGAGTTTCCTTAAAAAAGGGAAGTTATGCTCTAGACTCTAAAGCAGGAGGTGGCAAACTACAGCCACAGGCAAATCAGTCCACTGTTTGTGATTGTATGGACCATGAATTAAGACTGGGTTTTGCATTTTTATATGGTTGAAAACAATTCAAAAGAATAATATTTTGTGATATGTGAAATTATATAAAATTCAAATGTCGGTCTCTGTAAATGAAGTTTTATTGGAACAGTCACATGCACTTATTTACATATTGTCTAAGTATTTTGTGTTACAACAACAGAGACGAGTACTTGTGACAAAGACCATATAGCCCACAAAGCCTAACTTATTTACTCTCTGGCCTTTTGTAGAAAAAGTTCACTGACCTCTGGTCTAGACCCAGGAAGATTGATTCTGTCTGGTTATTGCTGAGAGGGGTTAAGAGGCTCAATGATCTAACTCAAGGTACATATACTATGCCTCAAACTGACTGAGATGAGAATGTAATTGTCTTCCACCACCTGAGTTAATGTCGTAGCATTGTGTTCTGAAATATACTAGAGGCAGAACAGTGTTGTGGCTGAACTCACAGACTCAGGATCCAGGCTGCCAGGATCCAATCCCAGCTCTATGACTTGCCAGTTGTGTGACTTTAGGCAAGTTACTTAATTTTTCTTGTGCCACTGTTTCCTCATCTACACAGGGGATTGTCTGGAGGATCTTGTGAGTTTTTATGGCGAAAGCATTTTAAAGAGTGCCTTGCACATTGCCAGCTCTATGCTATTATTAGCCATTGTTATTTTTGAAATCTTATGACCCTTTGGAGAAATAAAGATGCCTTTCTCAGAAGAGTGGGCAGTGTGTCCATGCAAGCTCTCTCCTCTCACTGTCTCTCCTGGGCCAATGCCCACTAATTCTTTAGGCCAGCGTGGATGTCTGCATCTTTCCTATCAAACTTTCCTTGATCTGTTTATCTTTTTGTGCTTCCATGGAACATTGTACATCCGTTCTTTAAGGCTCTTCTACTGAATGAAGAAAGAAACGTATACACATTTTTGTCTGTACTAGATGGTGAGCTCCTGGAAGGAAAAAGAATCTTCTCATCGTTGCCCCGCAGTGCCTGGTATGTGGAATACATGGTATGTAGTAGTATCAGTAAATATTTGGTGATTTAGAGAATGAATAATAGGCTAGGAAACTACAGGGCTGAGAAGTCCCTAAGTTCTTTTTTTTTTTAAATGTGGCAATTTATCCTTACAAGGTACAAACTTGCAATGCAATCACACTGGAAATTTTGAGGCTTAAAATAAAAGGCAGATGGATACTTTCACTCACTAAATTTACAAATCATAGAACAGAAATTCTTGGTCTGGGGAGAAGCTTTGTATGAATAAGCTCAGATACCCTAAATTGCTATATGCTCTTGGGCAGGGCACTTTCTGACTTTAGACTTTCACATTTCATCAAAACACAAGGGAAATTTATAGTGGATAATCACTAAGGCCTCTTCTACTCCCCAAACTATAATTTCTGCTTCTCCCAGAAATCTTACGAAACTCTGCTCACTTGTGATAGATAAGGCTGGTAGGTAAGTTACTTAAGTTTTCTGAACCTGAGTTAGGGACGTAAAGAGTAATGTGATCATTGAAGTGTACAAATGAGGATGAAAGGCAAAAAAATAAATCTATAAAAGAGGTCACAGCTGGATCATGACAAGCTTTGGGTGCTGTGCTGAGTCTGGATTTGACGGAAAGCAGTCAATAGGAGGCTATAGATGGTCATAACCAACTTTGTGTTTTACCGTAAGGGCTCTGGCCACAGTGTGGAAACTGGATTGAGGGGAGAGAAGGAGAGCCAACATACAAGAATACTAGAGGAGAGGGTGTTTAAGAGGCTGGATTTTGATTTTCCTAATTTAGATAAAGCTGAGCACCTGGGCAAATGAAATGCCGTTCACATGATAGGCAACAAGAGAAATAATACTCTGGTCAACTTTTATTTCCTGGATTATATTCTTAATTAAGTCATAGACTGATATATTTGTGGAATCACACTGGAGCCAAGATAGGGTAAGAGCTTAGGCCCTGGGATTGAATCTTAATTCTGAATTAGCTCTGGGATCTTGGGTAATGCGTTTTACCTCTTTAAACATTAACTTCCTTGGCTGTACTTCCCAAGGTCACAGGAGGACTAAATAAAATGACACATGTTAAGTGCATATCATAGGGCTCAGTAACCAGCAAGCAGTAGATTAATGCTGGCTGTTATTATGAGAGTGCTTTGGGTTTGCTCCAGCTGCAATCTCCTCCAGCCTTCAACTATGTTTTCATTCTAGAAAGACACATGTAGAAGATCAGACTGAGACTCTTCTGCCAGAACTGATTTTTTAAAAAACTAGATGACTAAAATAAAAGTTTAAAACCACGATTCTAATAGGAGTTTAATTCTTGGAAACCCAGAAACAGTTAAAGAGAGCTTCTTGGTTAAGTTAAATGCAATTCTTTGAAATCACCTTAAATGTATGGCTTGCTACTCAAAGGTTCCAGAGAGCTCCACTTGCCTGCTTGGGAAGCAGCAAACAAGGTCAGTATTGATAGCTCACGCTTCAGTGAGTGTATCAATTTAAAGCTTCATCAGTGATCCTCACTTATCTGCAGCCCTGCATGGCTGTTGTCTTGTAAGAACCAGGTGACTTACGAACCTATTAAATAACTTCTCCACTTGTGCTCTAATGAGCCTATTGTTTCCTTGGAAGAACACAAACACCTGAGTACAAGCACAAACAGAAGCCTGAGAGGATGCATATTTCAGCCATGCTTTACCTAGAGGCAGTTTTTGTTCTGATTCACTGTGCTTTCCAATTGTTTGCCAGCCTAGCCGGTTATATTTTTATAACAAAGTTCTGAGTAAGGTCGTCAGGGTTCCCCTGGCCACTCTGAGGTGCTCTGGTTGTGCGTGACTCATCTGCTGTGTGGGGTGCATGTGTGTGACCTTTGGGAATTGCTTCTCTCCTGTTCCCCCTGATGCCAGCAAGTGCATCTTCAGTGAAGATAACCACTCGCCCCGTTCCTAGGTCCCTGCTGCATATGTGGAAGTAGGATGAACCTGCTGCAGTGGAGGGGGCACAGAGCCCACCCACGAAGAGGGCATCTTGGGGATGTCAGCCAAGACGTTCTCCTGCAGTCCTGCGCAGGAAGGCTCTGGCCCTGTTTCTCTGTTACCATAATTCAAGGTTAGTGTTCCCATGTCCTCTATACACAGTATGACTGGTGAGAGATGAAAGATTGAAAATTAGTCCCTTAGGGTTTAGGCCCAACACTCTCTATGATGGTATAGCAGGTAAAAAAAAATAAATATATTATATATATTTACACTTGGCACTTCGTTTTGAGAACAAACTTGATAAAAATTTAAGAGCAGGGCATTGGAAGAAGAGATGGTTCTAAATGGTTCTATTTCAGAAATGAAGACTAGGGAGGGGGGAAGGGCGAAGAAGAGAGGAGAAAGGAATGGGGAGAGAGCGCCGGACACTGAGAGAGGCTGGAGTCCGCTCAGGAAGATGGTCGCTGAGATTTCCGTGGAAAGGTGCCAGAGGATTTTTAAGAATATCTAATAGTCAGTTTTAAGCTTTTTTGCACAGCTCATCTTCCCAAAGTTTCAGAAGTGACTCGTTTGAGAGGCGCTCAATAACAACGGAAGGCAAAAGGGTGGAGAGTAAGAAGAGAAAAGGGAAGAGCCCAAAAGGCAAGGCGTAAGATCAAGAGGACCCCAGGTGGCGATGAGAGCACAGGCCCCTGGAAATTTTCAGAAATTGTGGGAAGGGCCTTGAACTTCCACAGGATGTGAGATAGAAAGCTAGAGAGGATTGCAATTACATTTTAACATACGGGGTGTTCTCAGCTGAGACCTGGGTTTCGCAAACTGTAGAAAACAACATCCATCTGTCACCGAGGTCTTCTGATCCCTTGATTCTCTTTAGATTTTCGAATATCTTCTCTTCAACAAATTTTCCTTAATTATGAAGACCAACATATACTTGGGCCTTGAAAAATGGTCAGATGGAATGCTGGGAAAGTAGGAATTGTAATAATCTGGGCTTCTCAAGTTTACTGGAACTCATTTTTTGCTTGGTATCCTCTCAATGGCCATTACAGGGTTGGGAATGGCAACTGTCCCTTGGGGGTAACGAGACCCTGATTACTGGAGGGTTTGAGCCGAGCCTGAGTAACCAGTTGACCCAGAGCAGTACAGGGGATTCATGTGTCAGGTGGAAGCTGGACAGAGGGGCCTTCAAGTCTTTTAACCATTTAGCTTCTATTACCTGGTGGAATACCTAAAACTTTCAGAGAAGTTTAAAATGTCCCAAATGTCTTGGCTGTTTCTAAAGAATGTATATTTAGCCCTTTCCATAGCTCTATGTTAATGTGTTCCAGCTTATGCTAATTCTGTTCTCATTACTTGGAAGGAAGGAGACTTGGACGTCTCCAAGGGGTGGAAGTGGCAAGCTCCTCATGCTGCGCATTGGCAGGAGGCAGCATGTGGCATGCTGGGGGACCCTCCAAGTGCCCGCAGGACTGGGGAACTGCAAGGCACCTTTCTAGTCTGTCTTCCAATCTCATCACAATGTGGGATAGGGTGGGGTTCTAAAGCCTCATTATGCTTGTTTGCAGAGGTTTAGATTGGGGAGGCTGGGGAAGAACCACGACCAATATCCAGAGAGTTTCTCCTGTGGGTCAGAACTGTGAGCCTAAAGAATTCCCTAGGGCCTGAGGAGTGAGGAGTGAGAAGTGAGGGTATAACTTCATTGGGAAGAGCATAGTCAGTTTTTCCTGGTAATCTCTCATTCTTTCTCTACTCTTTTGTTGAAAAGTCATTGCAGACAGGTAGAGTTAGGAAATCACAGCTTGCTCACTTTGCAATGCAGATGTGCAGAGAAAATGCACTTTTAGAGTTTGGTTCTACAACTGATTTCTTCATGAACCCCAGCTCAGAGTATCAGGGAAAATATATTTTTCAGCTCAGTCCAATTTAAAGCTTAGTCTGATACAATAATTTGCAAAAAAACTGCTCTTTCAGATGTCTCCCTGCCTCTGTTTCTCTCTCTAATGTGGCTTCTAGATGGAGTATATGTGACCTCAGGGCATGAAGAAGACAGGCACTCAGGTCCACGAGGTATCCACACCCCATCCACTGGCTTAGCCAAAGCAGCATCCACTTCTGCCTGTCTATGTGTATCTTGTTGGCATTTGCAGTTATGGTCCCGGCAGGTGCAGCCTACGGTGTGCTCATGTTCCTGGTCATGCTCTTGGTGTGAGTATGGCTTTGCTTCTCCTGGGTTAGCTTACTTTAGCACTCATTGCAGTCTGGCAGCAGCTCTTGGTCAGGCCTAGGTAGTGTTGCCAGATTTAGCAAATAAAAACACAGGATACCTACTTAATCTGAATTTCAGACTTTTTTTTTGTATAAGTATGTCCCAAATATTACATGTAATATTATTTATTGTTCATCTGAAATTCAAATTTAACTGGATATCCTGTAGTTTATCCAGCTACCCGCTGCCAGGCCCAGTGTCCTCAGCCATAAAGACGGTTGCTCCTGATGAGGGAGTCCTTTTGGCCAACTCACCAGCCATACCTTCAGGAACCTTCTGTGTCTTCCACAAGGCACAGGCTAACGCCTGGATACGTTTTGTGCCCAAAATGAGTCAAAGATTCCTTGGGGGAGCTGACTCCAGGCTCCTTCTGGATAAACAACTATGCTAGACTGTCACTTTTCTCCTGATGTGGCCCCCAACATGGTGCCAGGAAGGTCTGTGAGCACCAGGGGCATGGGGCAAAAACCCTTTCTGCCCTTGGTGTGACTGCCCTCATCCTCTTCACCTCCTGTTCCCCATCCCGTCCTAGTTCAAATCTCCCAGGCAAGAAGTGCTTCTCTTTGATTTCCCCTACGTCATATCCCCCTCCTCCCATAGTTTAGCAAACAAGCCTCGAGCCTGGCTGCCATAGCAGAAGGAATATTTTATTTGCACTAGAGGAGGACTCAGTGACCTTCATTCTCTAGCCTTAGTCCTGATTACAATACAGGCAGAAATAAAGGACTGTAGGAAGCCCCCTGTCAAAGTAATAACCTACCTTGCATGGTTTTTGTCTTGCTACGAAATCCTATATTGAATGTCAAAATTTGTGTTGTTTTTCTTGCATTCTTTCTGTACCAATCCTATTCTCTCCCAGGGTAGAAGGATAATGTCAGCTGATGAGAGGTAAGATCGCGAGCTCAGAGAGGCTAAAGAGAAAGATCATGTTAATAATTTTTCCCAGTATCTCCTCATTATAGTCACTTTATGAGGGACTGGCTGACATAAATACTTCTACTTTGAGCTCTTCTCAAAACTTTTCACACCTTCCTTCTCTCGCTATTGAGAGGCTTCTTGTAATATGAACTTCTATTATGAGGAAAGTTGACTTTGTCTCCTGAAATCTTCCAGAGATAAATTAATTTCTAGGTGATACTTGTTTTTTTTTTTTCATTGAATTATGAAATTTCTTAAACAAATAGGTAAGTGAAATAAAATAGTAGCATACGGGTACCTGCCATCCAGATAAGATTCTTTAGGTAAGATCGTACAAACTTCAAGTATAAAGATAATTTTAAAAGATAGAAAAAAATTATTTATAGCCTTTTGTTCTCAGTTAAAACATCTTTATATTTTTCTAGTGTTTGCGGCTACAGGTTGTGCCACTGAAGTAAATAATCTAGCTACAAGGATAAAATTACATTATTTGATTGGACACAATTGGGAGATACAAAAACGAGAAATCGTATATACAGGATGCATTCCATTTCTGACTTCCTGAAATGCCATTTGTAGATTGAGCATTGGGAAAAAGAGTATGGAATTCTGTTATTTGAAAATAAAATCATTGCCTGCTCCAGGTAATCTGTGTCTCTGGCTTCCTTCTGCTCTGCCTGGACCCATAGCTCTAACATGTGTTGTTACGAGGAATGAACTTTGTAAGACTGTTTACATAACCAATCATTCCTGCATTCTCAGTAAACGCTTTTAAGATGCACATGTTTCATATTTTTTCTTCTTTAGGTTCATGGACTGTTTGAAGTGAAATGTAGATGGGAGACAATTCAGTGCCATCTCCTCACTCTGTAGCTTGAGAAAGAGGTGAGGTGATCTGCCGTCTAGCCAGTGGGAGGCAGAGCTGGGATGACAATCATGCTCTTCCATCACCTGCTATACCACACCACCTTCCTTCTGCTGACTAACAAAAACAACCCACCATACATTCTGCTATCAAGAATGTTGTAAAGTTTAAATTGGCCTATCTTGTAATTAACTACATTTTAAGGGTTTGGAGGTGGGCTAAGCGCTCCACTTTAGCATATTAACAGTTTCACAAGGAGGAAGGGGAATTTAAACAGAAGACAAAAAGGGAAAACATGTTCTTTATTTGGTGGCAATGAAATCTGTTTTGATGTTATTGGATTATAATGGCCCAATTTTTATCTTGAAACTGTGCCTCTGGAAACGCAACCCTCAAAAATGAATAAAAATTATTTTCACACATTTTTTAGGTTAACCTCAATAATTGTATAGAAAGTTTACCTACTTGTGGCCATTTTTATAGGCACTGGGTTTTTTTTTTTTTTTTTACATTTAGTCTTTTCTGAGAAACATTTATTTTCTGCATCATCATTTATTTATTTCAGTAGAAAGAAGATCCAAACTTTATGTTCGGATTCAAAACCCTCCACGATCTGATTATATTTCTAAGTACATGGATTACTTTTTTTTTTTTTTTTTGCTTCCTAGTTCCAAATCAGACCACCTAACACAGTTTTCCTGCTCTTGGTTGGGCTCTCGCATATGCTTTACTGATTTTTTAACACTTATACTTCTGAAAGCAACTCGGATACTACTTGCTTCATAAAGTTTTTTTCCAACCTTGATTTCTATGCATACCTTCTGCAAAATGAAGCTTTATATCCTTAGTATTCCCAGAGCATATTATTTATATATTGAATATACTAAGTAAATAAGCAATATGTGGAAAATGTGCCACTTTATCATATGTATTTTACTTAATTATTTCACTTAATTATAGCACTTGCAACATTCTGCATTGTTATTTGGCTCAGCATCTTAGCTTTTTCACTGGAATGTAAGCACCTTAATAGTGAAATTTAATTTCATATTTGTTTTTGTGTAACCCACTATATTATGTTTGGCATATAAGGGTCCCAACTGATTTGTTGGCACTAAATTGATAGTGGAGTCCATACTGACCTGAAGGGATTAAATTCCTAAATTTCAATAGATTATTCCTTGTCCTCAGATGACGATTCTGGTTATGACCCAGCAGGCACTGCTAGCCTCAAATTCCACCTCCGACTTTGAAGTCTGGCAGCCACCTCAGAGCATTAATAGGCAAAGCTGTGACTTGCTGGGTAAT
>NW_011888783.1:15038421-15049329 GCF_000151845.1 Pteropus vampyrus | reverse complement strand
GCTTTCTGAATTAATATTCCAATGATAATAACAACAGACGGTGATTGGCCATGAGATTGCCAACCCCTGTGCTGGGTTTTTAAGTACGTCATTTCATTCAGTCCTTGCAGGTACCTTGGGAGATACACTATTATTTCCTTTACTTCACAGATGACGACATGAGGATAAGAGAGCTATAACTGACTTGTCTAAAGACATACAAGCCGATAAGCAGTACCCAGGCTTTGAACTCTCCTTACTGACTGAAAGCACTCCTAGCATCCCCTCTAAACATTACAGTTTAAAAATTAAAGAATGGATCAACCTGGGCCACAAAGGCAGAGGAGTAAAAAAAAATGATGATCGAAGCCAAAATAAATTATCTCTGAAATAATGGTCACCAGGAGTAGGAGTTCAAAATCCACACCTTAAAAAAAATTACTGTGGTAACATTGCTTTATAACATTATACAAGTTTCAGGTGTTTGACATTATAATTCAACATCTCTACATACTACATTGTGCTCACCACCAAAAGTCTAGTTTCTATCCATCACCATAAAATCGATCCCCTTTACCTGTTTCGCTGCCCCTCCATCCCCTTTCCCTCTGGTAACTACCTATCTGTTGTGTCTAGGTGTTTGTTTTTGTTTTTTGTTCTTTTATTTTTATTACACATATGAGTGAAATCATACAATATTTGTCTCTTTCCATCTGACTTATTCAGTTACTATAATAACCTCGAAGTCCATGTATGTTGTTGCAAATGGCAATATTTCATCTTTTTATGGCTGAGTAATATTCCATTGTATATATGTACCGCATCTTCTTTATCCATTCATCCATCCATCAGTGAACACTCACGTTGTTTCCATATCCTAACTATTGTAAATAATGGTGGAATGAATATATGTGTGTATATATCTTTTTGAATCAGCATTTTTGTATTCGTTGGATGAATACCCAGAAGTGGAATAGCTGGATCATACAGGTTCTGTTCTTAACTTATTGAGGAACTTCCATACTGTTTTCCACAGTAGCTGTACTAATTTACATTCCTACTAACAAGGTATGAGGTTTCTTTTTCTTTGCATTATCTCTAAAACTTCTTGTTTTGTCTTTTTGATGATAGTCATTCTAACAGGTGTGAGATGATATCTCATTGTGGTTTTAATTTGCATTTTCCTAATAACATCTTTTCATCAGCCTGTTGGCCATCTGCATGTCTTCTTTGGAAAAATGTCTATTCGGATCCTCTACTCATTTTTTTAATCAGGTTGTTTGCTTGTTTTTGTTGTTGTTGTTGTTGTTGTTGAGATGTATGAGTTCTTTATATTTTGGATATTAACCCCTTAACAGATGTATGATTTGAAAGTATCTTTTCCCATTCAGTAAGTTGCCTTTTTGTTTTGTTGATGGTTCCCTTTGCTGTGCAGAAGCTTTTAGTTTGATGTGGTCCCATTTTTTATTTTTGCTTTTGTTTCCCTGTTAGAGTCAAATCCACAGAAACATTGCTAAGACTGATGACAAGGAGCTTACCGACTATATGTGTTCTTCTATGTACTTTATGATTTCAGGTCTTATGTTCAAGTCTTTAATCCATTTTGAGTTAATTTTTGTGTACGGTTTAAGATGGTCTAGTTTCATTCTTTCGCATGTAGCTGTCCAGTTTTCTCAACAACATTTACTGAAGACACTTTTTCTCCATTATATGTTCTCGGCTCCTTTGTTGTAAATTAGTTGACTTTTTTTTTTTTTTTTAAGTCTCTGGCTATCAAGGTTAAAATCATAGCATTTAAAATGCTAGTGTTAAGAGAAAAAAAGAAAACTGCTGTGTAAAGTTAGCAAAACAAAGAGAACCATTAAAACAGCGGAATGAATAAAACCCAGAAAGCTTGAAACAAGATGAGATCAGTGGGCTGAAACTTACCAGTTACGTCTGTGGGTAGAGGTCAAACTCCCCTTTTTCCCATTTAACAATAAATTTAGACAAAGTGACAGAAAAGGTTAGAAGTAAAAGAACAAGGTGTTACCTTAAAAATACAAGTAAAAGTGGCCAAGGACATGGCATCATTAGCAACAAATGTAGCAATCAAAGGAAAATCAAAGCGTTCAGCAGAGGACAGTTTTTAAATGAAGGTTAGAATCTCCAGTGAAGACAAGACAGAGGAGAGACTTATGTGCAATTGTAGTAAAGGACATGAAAGTGCCGTCCTCAAAACCTGACTTATCAAGTAAACACAAAACAAACTATAATGTAGTTTAGCCCAACCTCCCAAACCAGAGATCCTGCTGGTTCAGTAACGTTATTTTAGACCTTTGGCCAACATACCCTCCTGCCCTGGGGGCCCAAACCCTACAAACAGTTCCAAGGGGTTTCTTTATTTGCTTCCTTCCTTTCCCCTTCTTTGTGATGCCTGTAAACACACCGCACAATTACAAAGTCGCAGCCGCATGCAATATTGGAACAGAGACACCCTGTTAAATCTGTTCCTGACAGCTGCAAGCCCCTTTTAAATTTCAATTATAAGATTAACAACTGTAACCACTGGCAGACTGTTACCACCCAGGGTTCAGGGAGTTCTGGGGATAGAGCAAGCCACACAAGCCACCCGGTGGGAGGAGGCCCAGCTGGGAGAGTCCTGATCTCCTTACCTGGCTAAACCTGCATCTGCACCTGAAGGATAAACTCAAGAGCAAATGTGAAAGGCTCAAGCTTGCAGTAACTTTAGACACGGGGCTGGAGCCTACTCAAACGGCCAGACATAGGTCCCTGACTGCTCCTTATTTTTCTTTAATTTCACCTTGCTTGAACTTAAAAACTGAGTCCCTCATACCAGAAGTTAGGACAGACAAAGGTCTGGTGTTCTCTGGTAGTTCTCGGCTCAAAGAATTACTCCAAAAATTCTGCTATAAAGACCAGACCTATGCTCTCACCCTTTAAAAACAAAAGCCTTGTGCTGCACCCCCAACAGTAGCAGCTGGCAAGGTTTCCCCTGCCCAGAGTTTTGGTCTACAGCAGGAGGCCGCACACACAAATCCTGGTGCTGGGATCCCTGGGCAAAACCGGAGGTTGTCTGGTAAGCTCAACTTTCCACTTGTGCTTGTGCCTACTGAGGCATCAGCCAGACTGAGCTCCTGATGATTCCCAAATTAGATTGCGGAAAAGGTACTTTCATATGTCAGGTCTTGCTTTTTAAATCTGTTTCCATCCAATCCACTCATGTTGCTTGCTTTTAGGACTTAAATTAGACTGACCCTCATCCCAAGAACATTTCACTGAGTTTTCTGGAGTAAAAGCCATTTGAAAGTAAGTCTAACAGCAAATACGTATTGAGCCTCTGCAAAGTTCTGGATTCTTCATCTTCAAAGTGCCTAGAACTCATAGACATAAAATTTATTATTTTGTTTATAGTTATGAAGTTCAGATGTATCTTTTTTTTTTATAAATTATGCATTTGAAAGCGTTGCCTGCCGAAGCCTTCACTCATATTTCCCTAAAGCTGATGTGATTATTTGCAGAGTTCTCTAAAGAGAACAGCCCTCAGTTGCTACATTCCCTTAAAAACCCCGGCCACCCATATTTATTCCCTTGTGAACTCTGAAAAGCTACATTTCACAGTTTAGAACTTTTATGAAGAAGTCCTACTAACTAGCTTGGCTCTCATGTCTAAGGCCTAAAAGACTCTGGTCTAAAAGGAACATAAAAATACATGAGATGATTTTAAAAATTGTGCAGTCTTTCAGGCATTCTTCTTGACACTACACATGCCCTTTGCCTACAAAAACACTGAGGCCAACATTGGTTGTTACAGTTGAGATAAAATGAGATTTTTTTTTTTTTTGCTAAATTTATGTTTATGGCAAAGCACTTACATATTTGTGTGTGTGTGTGTGTGTGTGTGTGTGTGTGTGTGTGTGTGCGCGTGACATCTTAGCCAGATGTACTATCACACGGCACTCCTCCAGTAACCCGGCGAAGCCCTGCACAGTCTTTGTGAGACTATTCCTGGCATCCTGAGAAAACATTTTATATTATTCCAAGGATCTGCTTTTGTAGGAACTAAACATTTAAGCCAGTATCTTTCAGTAGTTGACTCATATCTGTCTGTAAAAGGAGTGTAATACTCCATACAAGACATCCTTATTCAGATCCAATCTGTAATGTATATCAATATTTTTGTAATAAGACCTTTTTAAAAAAAATATAAAGTGTTTAAACTTCTAATTGAAAAAAAAATCTGTTTCTGACAAACAATAGCTCATCTTAAATTTCATCTCTGGTTTCTTAAAAATTGTAAAGTATTTTGGCAATACATATTTGAAACTCAAATTTGATAAAGATGGATTGAATAGAGATTATCTCCCACAATAATCAGGAGTTCTCTGTGTACTAGATAAACAGCTATTACAGGTTCAATAATCTCTCATCTACAAGTCTTAAACTCCAAAATCTTAAACTTTTTGGAACTTATTTGGCAACAAAATCTAAATGTTCTGCACCACTCCCATGTGTTTCTCTGCGAAAATGTTACCGTGTTGATTATGGAGTGCGGCCCCATCATGCCTCGTTGGGGATGTTCACATACCACATTACCTTTCGAAACTAGGTAACTTTAAATTCTAAAACATATCTAGTCTAAAGGTTTTAGATAAGAGATTTTGAAACTGTAAAATCGTACAGTAGTGGATGCCATCACATTTTTCTTTAGGGTTTGCTCTTGCTATTTATTTTTATTGGATAAGCCCATTTACGCAAAATTTATACCTGGTTACAATGAGGATGGGGTCCATTTCCTAGGCAAAAAGTTTTTTTCTTACTAGTTTTCCCCATCTTTGTAACGACTAGATGTTTTACTCACATTCTCAATTCATTTCAACGGTATTGCTTGCCTATTCTGTCCAGGCACTTTGCTAGAGGCTGTGAGAGATGCAGACCTTAACAAGATAGTATCAACCACTTAGAGCAACCTGCTTGTAGCTGTAGACATGTAAATACTACTTATCTGTAAGAACGTATTAAATGTCATAAAAAGTAGTTACAAACAAAATGCTGAGGGATCAAAGAGTAATACATGTCAAGGGAGGCTTCACAGAGGAGGTGACATTTGAGCTTATCCATCTGTGCCTTTTCCAGGATGTTAAAATTTTTACATGTGAAAAGGGAGGGATGCTACCCAAAGGTTTTCACTGGTCAAAGAAGCCCTGAGCTTTACTATTTTTCTTAAAGGGTGTTAGTATATAACAAAAGAAAAAGAAAGAAAATAAATTTCAAAGCAGGGTTATAAAAATTAAGATATATTTTAATGTTTCTTTTGACTAGAAAACTTTTTGCATAGAAAATGCAATGCGATAAAATTGTAGTTGTAGGATAATTGTTAGACTGCAAAAAAAATGTTTGTCTAGTCTTCTACAGGAGCGATCTGGTATAAAGAGGTATAAGGAACACCATCTTTGAATCCCATCAGTTATCCCTGCAACTCTTTGTAATGACTTTTTAGGGGATAAGATAAATATCTAAGCTTGAGGGCCCATATGAAAGTGAGACCAGTTTAAAATAAAAACTTCTGTGCCTCCTGACATCTGTCGCCTGCCCTTCCTACCTCACTTACAATGGTTTGGAGGAATCAGGCAAGGGAAACAGCACGGATGGAGGCATGGATGCCAGTGTAGATATGTCCTGAGAGAAGAGTCACCAGCCATACCTAGCTATGCGGTTTTGTAAACGTAATTTACTTTCTTCCACTTTTGTGCCTTTTCATATGCTGACAACTCCTTGCACAAAATGTTCTGCACCGCTCCTAATGCCATCCCAGAGAAGAATAAAATGATCTCTCTCTTGCTCTACCTAGACCTCAATGTTAGCTTAACTATAGCAATTATCAAGTTGTATTGTAACAATTCCATTGCATGTATGTCTCCCCATCGAGGGCATGGGCCTTTTATCTTTCTAAACTTAGGAACTATCAGAGTTGTTGGCACACCATAGCTCTCAAAAGGTTAAGCAGATGTATAAAAGATAGGTTGAGGCCAGATGGTAGAGTGTCATCAATGTCAAATGAAAGAAGTTTAGATTTTATTTTGTACTTGTATCATTCAGGATATGCTAGATTATACTGCAGTAACAAGCAACCCCCAAATTTCAGTGACGTGACACAAAGTTTACTATCTGTTCCTTGTTATCACTTGGGCATCCTGGCAGATGGAGGCTCATTTTGATGTGTGTTTCTAATGATCACCAGAACAGTATGGCAAATCACATGCTGCTTTTTAAAGAGCACTCCCTTTGTTACTTCCATCCACATGACCACACCCAGTTTCAAAAGGGGTGGGAGAGAACCATCCTATTCTGGAAGATCAGGAGCCAGAATTTGCAGGTCAAGTGTACTAATGACAATGTCAGCAGGGAGCAGGGAGTCATACAAGATTCTTTAAAAAAAGAAAAACAGCAACATATGGCTGAGCTAATAGATAAAGTGTGAAGGGGCTCATAGATTTTCTGAAATTGGATGCCTGGGGAAAGCAAAGTGGGAGACATTGGACTAACAGAGAGCTACAAGTTTAGGGTTCTTTTAGCAGTCTTTGCACTGAACTGTGCATTCACATTAAGCAAGATACTTATTCTGGCTTCGCTTCAGTACCTCCAAGGGGAAAAGAGATACAGCCATGATAATGTATACAGCCTTCCTGTTAGTCTGAGGGCTAACGAAAGTTGGAGGATGAGGCACTTAACTTCCTGTTTTCTATTCAATTCTGGAGAGCTGCCTCTTAAACAAAACTAGCCTTTTTCTTTGAGTTCACAGTACATTTCTGCAGTGACAAATTTTGCCAAGCTCACCAAAATTTGAGCTAAACCTGAATAATAAGTTGACTATTTATTTTATGAATTGGATGCACATCCTGCCAAGTTTTCCAAGTGGTTATGACAACAGAATCCCTCATCTATAATATCCATCCACAGCTCTCGTCTATAGCTCCCTTGTTTGTTCTGAAGATAATATATTGATTGAGCCTCTTTTGATGGCATTCTTTCCATGCTTCTCACATGAGGAAGAATTACTGTTGTTTTCCCCCAGGAGACCTAAAACGACTGCATTTTTACACGTGTTATTTACTGTATACATTCTAATATCAAAATGGTCAATTCATTTATAATCTTTTTAATATGCCTTAGAGAATGAAAGGTCTGTTCTTATGTTTGTATGGGAAGGTTGTTTTTCTTTCTTTTGTATGTAAGTTTTACTTTATGTCATTAATTAATCTTGTGCCCATGAATAGTTAACATTAATTATGCACAATTAGCATATGATAATGTATGACACACATTTCAAGCAAGTATTAGACAGCATAATTATACTGAATATTATGGCCTTCAGCTATGTAGGTCCACAAAATATGATGGATGGTGTATTCATCTCTATTGCATCCATTTACCTGGTCTAGAGTAATGACTTTAAAATAAACACAGTTGGAAATAAATACACATAAGTTAAATACTGTTAAACACTAAGGAATATCTCCAATGAGTAAGAGCTAGAGGTCAGCTGACCAGTTCTTTTGCTGTTAGCTGGAAGATTATTTTAGATGTGCATTGTCGGATTTTAGAGCTCAGCCTTAAAGTCCTTCAGAATTCAAAGGCTGTTATATGTAAAGTGTCTGAAAGAAAAAACAATTCATTTTTGAACATAATTCACCTCTGCTCTGCAGGTATTGTGGAGAACAAAAACATCTATGGGTAGTAACAAACTATTTTTGGCATATGTAGAATTGAAGGTGCTTAAGAAATTGGGAAACTCTACCTCATTGTACAGTTGGTCTAAAACAGCGGTCCCCAACCTTTTTGGCACCAGGGACTGGTGCTCCTATGAGAATCTAATGCCTGATGATCTAAGGTGGAGCTAAGGTGATGCTAGCGCTGGGGAGCACTGCAAATACAGATGAAGCTTTGCTTGCTCACCCGCCGCTCGCCTCCTGCTGTGTGGCCCAGTACCAGTCCATGGCCCAAGGGTTGGGAACCCCTGGTCTAAAAGTACTAGATGAAACTGAACAAGAGGAAGAAGGCTAGGGTAAATCCTCTCATTTGCTAGAATTACTAACAAGCATTCGCCTGTCTTTTCAAATGTTCTTTCATCAGAGCATTTGAGTTTTCTATTCAAGTAAAAGAAGATAAATGAATAGGCTATGATTAAACTTTGACTTTCTAGTTAAGAATTCACTATTTGAAAAGTCTATTAGCCTCACAAAAATGAGACTTCCTTTAAAAAGAACTACAAAAGCCCACAGTGAAGATAACCTTATGTTTCCCGTTGCGAACATAGAAAATTACTCTGTTCGGAGCTGTCACACAAACCAATTCCTCTATCTGGCCTTGATCCAGCTATTAGGCTAACTGAAAAAAGCTCATTCTGCTCTCCTGCCCTCTTCTTTCTTTTGTATCTTCCCATTAATTTTGAGGAACCCATCTTGAGACCTCTTGGCTGATTTCTATTTTAAGAACCTAGTTCAGCCATCATAATTAGTCCCCAGTTTGTCTGGAATCCTCTTAGGCATTTGGAAGATTCCAAAGAGCTTAAACAAGTACTTCTCAAAATTTTCCATTAAAATATCTCTAATAGCAGAAGAAAGTCAACTTATTTTCGAGGGCCTGAGGCCTTAACTGAAAATGGAAAATGTCTTTGAAGTCTTTGTTTTTCCATGAAGTTCTGTATACACTTTGTATTCCTCTGGATAATACATCTGAATTATTTTTTTAATCAAAACTCTTAATATTCAAAATTATTTATCACTGAGTAAAATGGATGATCCAGGAAGACACACTGTGCCTGTGACTTTGAACATTTCCTAACACAGTGTTAAGTGTTTACTGGGGCACCAATACATCAGCGTAGAAATAAGAAGAAAAAAGCTCTACACAGGTTGCACCTATGGTCAACCTAACTAGTTAGAAACAAACTCTGCTTATTCAGTTTTGTTTTGTTTTTTTTTTTAGTTAGAGATTTGTATAATTTTTACACTAGAAGGAAAGACAAACTGAGGGTTCTACACAAATTAGGAATTCTTTCTGTAGTAATCTTGATGAATGGTTATATGAACTCATTTTAAATAACTCCATCTGATGACTTGGTACAATTTGTGGTAGAACACTTAGGACATATGGAAAAGGATTAAACAAAATATCCCATATTCCCACAATCTAGAGACAACCTAGAGGTTCTTTCTAAAGTCGAGCTGAATCTCTTCTGCCCAATGGCCCTGGTTCTTTTTTCTAAAGATGCATTTCTAAGAATTCGTCTGTTCCCTCTTCTAGATAATAGCCTCTAAACCAGGTGAAGACAGCCTTCTCTAGATCAAGCAGAACTATTACCTTCAAATAGTCCTCAAAACATAAGTTTCCTCTGCAGGCTTAGAATTTTGACATTGCCCTTCTTAAGTCCTGTCCCCAAATAATTGCATCCTTCTAAATAAAGTTTGACCATCTCAGAGAACAGTGATTGTCACTCAATATCTGGGGACCTAACTCAAAGTGAGAAATTTTTGGAAGTCATCAATTTTATAAAGATTTATATGCATTTTGTATTAGTTTGTATAACATATCTGTATTTTATTTAAAATTAATGTTTTAAATTACCTGTCAAGTAAAATGGATAGCTCAGAAAGCCACACCCTGCTAGTAGCTTGAACATTCCCTAACACACTGCTACAATGCATAGTGTGTTTTCAGAAGCAGTTGCCACAGAATTGTTGTAACGTTGTCATTAAAACAAAGTTCTCCAAGTACAAATGTCATTCTCTTAATCATCCAGTCTTTTGATGAACACTAATTCTCTATACAAGGTACTGGGATACCATGAGAATCTGACAGCCTGTTTCTGCCTTCCCGAATTTATTGTCAAGACGAGTAAACAGGAGATTACAAGGCAATCTGTACGACACTATGATGGGCCACGGGATCCAACAAGGGGTCACCTAATAGGAGCTTGGAGGTCAGAGGAAGCTTCCTGGAGGAAGTGATACCTAAGTTCTGATTTGAAGGGCCAGTGAGAATTAGCCAGGTCATAGGGGTGGGCAGGGGAGGTATGTTCAAGGGTGTTCTAGGCACACAACAACATGAGCGCATTCCCAGGGGCAGAAGAAAGCATGGCATATTCAGGGACTGAAAGCAGATAAGTATGGCTGAGTGTGGAGTTTGAGGTGAGGATTGGCAGGTTTTGTTGTTTGAGAAGCTAACTGGAGCCAGATCATGAAGGACCTTGAAAGACTTGGTAACGTGTTTAGACTTTATTCTAAAAGTCAGGAGAATTCACCAAGGTGGCCACCAGACAGGAGGCAAGAAGTCAGCCTTAGTCATTGATTTATCTTGATGTTCTGAGTTTCAATTTCTCATTTTTGAAATGAGGACAGTAGTACATATCTCAAGGGTTGTATGAGATTTAAATGGAATATTGGAAAAAAGAAGCTAGATGAGTGTCTGGGATATATTAGGAGCCCAGTAATACTTCCTGACCTCTCAAAAGTCTACGGTGTTGTATTTTATTGCTGTCTGATTTACTTTATAACTTGTCGAATTGATATTGAATTACTGAATGATCCTTTAACTGTAGCAAGGCCCATATGGTCACTTAATGAATGACCATGCCTATCAGCAAAAGGGCAATCAGAGTTCTTGTACAAGTTATGAGAATTGTGAACCACGTGCTAACTTTCATGCCTTGGGAAGCGACAACATTGGATGTTTTGTTCTTAGCCTTTTCCTCTTGAATAAACAAGTGGGTTCTTTCCTCAAATTTAGTATTTCCTTTAGAGTTCATATATCGTGTTTTTAAGATTGCTCAACTGTTGCTAACTTATCAAACCATACTCATGGGAAATGAAGGAAAGAGGAGGGAGGGAGGAAGGGAAGGAGGATGAAAGAGAGCAAGCTGAGGCGGTG
>NW_011888783.1:15023153-15038371 GCF_000151845.1 Pteropus vampyrus | reverse complement strand
CCCAGTAATACTTCCTGACCTCTCAAAAGTCTACGGTGTTGTATTTTATTGCTGTCTGATTTACTTTATAACTTGTCGAATTGATATTGAATTACTGAATGATCCTTTAACTGTAGCAAGGCCCATATGGTCACTTAATGAATGACCATGCCTATCAGCAAAAGGGCAATCAGAGTTCTTGTACAAGTTATGAGAATTGTGAACCACGTGCTAACTTTCATGCCTTGGGAAGCGACAACATTGGATGTTTTGTTCTTAGCCTTTTCCTCTTGAATAAACAAGTGGGTTCTTTCCTCAAATTTAGTATTTCCTTTAGAGTTCATATATCGTGTTTTTAAGATTGCTCAACTGTTGCTAACTTATCAAACCATACTCATGGGAAATGAAGGAAAGAGGAGGGAGGGAGGAAGGGAAGGAGGATGAAAGAGAGCAAGCTGAGGCGGTGGGGCGGGGGGGGCGGGGCAACCACAACTGAAGAATGACACTTCCTTTTGCTTTATCCAACATAAAATAAAACTTTCCTTTAGACTATGGAAAACCTTATGCCGTCAAAAATTACAAGTGACACGAAACACTAACCTATTGATAGTTGTAAGCTAATTAGCAATATGCATGTTTGAAATATATATTTTAAATGAAATTATGTTGGGAAATGTGATTTTCCCCAGAGTGGCCCAAGTAGATGTATATTTTTCATTATTTTACCAAGTAAATTGGCTTAGCAAAACCATGACATAGCAACTTTTTTTTTTTTTTTAAATATTACTTTAAAAAATAGTCTGGCTAGGAAATACAATCTGGAAACCAATGGCAAAGTATTCTAACTAGCTAGGGATTCTTAAAAGGGATCCCTGGGCCATAGATAACTCTGAAGTCATACCAAGATGGAAGAAGCAGAATGAATTCTGTCTAATACCAATGGGGAAGTGGCAAAAACAACATGGAAACAAAATTCTGGAATCTTTCCTTCTCAGTAATAGGCAAATTATTTAATAGAAAGCTAGAGATTTAGCAGAAACCACCTGGCCCTTAAAACAGAAACTGATGTACAGAGAAAACCATTATATTTTGTGTAGCTATAAGGTTAGCGATTGTGATTCAAGAGTTGACATTTATTTTATTTTTCACATTCCGCAGGCAGAATTAGTACCATATGGCAACCAACCATTGGGAAGTTAAAAAAAAAATCACAAGATGATAAACTTCTGCTCTTAAAATATAAAGTGGATAAAAATGCTTTGGGCTTCTCTTTGCTTTTGTTTTATTCCACTTTTCTCTCTCCTTTTCTTTCCCTGGGAAGGTCACCATATATTATCAATCACCAAGAAGACAATTAATAATAAATTGGTGATGATAAATATTCCAGGCATATGTAATACACAAGTTTGGGTTTACTAACAGAAGGCCTTCATTGAAATATTCCTTTATAAGAGATAACCCACTTTTTTCTCATTCTCCCAAAACTTTAGCTAAGGAACACCAGTCTTTTCCTTTAGATTTTTAAACTAGTATTTTCTTTATTTGATTAAAAGATAATATTTCTACTTAAAGGTGCCACGGATGTCCCATCACTTGGTGCCCCAAATTACACTGTTAGAGCTTTATTCCTTTAGCTGAAGGCTAAATGACTTGCCACAACACAAATATTCCCATAAAAAGGGTAGCAATTAGTCTTTTGCACCACACTGGAACTCATGAATCCCATGCAGAAAAGGAAACCAAGTGCCCCAAATTATTAGGCATATCACTGCAGAAGGAGAAAGATCTGAGTAAAAAAGAGGCAGAATTCGGAGGCTGCAGCTGCCAACATAGATAAGCCGCTACCCAGGGAATTGGTTGAGCTCAGCTGCAGGTGCAAAAGGTTCCACGCAGGTGGTTCCTTTTATTTCCATGATGTGAATATTCGTAGGCAACAATGCTAGAAGATCTGCATTTGAGTCCTGGGGCAGAGACTTCTAGGCAGCAACTAGTGAAAAACGTTTTTACTGTCCAACCCAAAACTACCCTAGTGGGTAGTCACAGGCACTCCAGAAAAGTCACACTGCAATTCGTTCCTTGAATAACAACACAAGCTCATTTCCCAATGACATCCAACATTTATAGAGCATAGCAGCAGATACTAAAATAAGTTTTTCTCAGTTACTTTTCATGATAACCTGGGTATTGTAATGATCCTCAATTTATAGACAGGACATTGGGGCTTAGAATGAACTAGTTCACCCTAAATTTCAAAGATAAGCAATTGTATTCATTTGCTAGTAATCATAAGCCACAGACTAGGTGGCTTAAACAATAGAAGTTTATTTCCTCACAGCTCTAGAAGCTCAAAGTCCAAGATCAAGGTATTGGGTTGGTTTCTTCTGAGGCCTCTCTCCTTGGCTTGTAGATGGTCTATAGATGTATTCTCTCAGGGGTTACGTCCTAATCTCTTTTTATAAAGACACCTGAGGATGGGATTAGGGTCTACCCAAAAAAACTCATCTTACCTTAATTACCTATCTCCAAATACAGTCACATTCTGAAATCCTGGGGTTTAGGATTTCAACATGTGAATTTTAGGGAGACAAAATTTGGCCCATAACAGCAATTCTTTTTTACGTTTTACATATAGATTTACCATAGATGACACGATTGAGTTACTTACAACAGGAAACTATATCAGCCAATTAAAACAGAAACTACTGTAAGTACCTCAAACCAAGGAATATTGCAAGGAAATGGTTACAGAACAGCTGAGAAGTCCAGCAGAGACAGTCTAGAGATGAATAAGCACAGGAAGATATTCATTCTCCTAGTGTGGGTGTGACAAAGGAAGGAGGTGGTATCATGGAGCAGTTTGGAATTTAGGGCCACTCAGTGGATCTGAACTGCTGTGAGTTTGCCCAGGAGGAGCTGGGACTATAGAAGACAGGTCTGGTTGGCAAGGGATGGTGCCACTAATGTAGGGAGGAGGCAAGAGAACTAAAACGTTAAATCAAGCTACATTCAGAGACTGCAATATGCTGACCAGCCCTGCAGCCAGGCCGTGAGAACACCTTCAGAACAAAGGAAGATTTCTGCTGGGATTGCTAACAACCCATTTCCCACACCTGTGAAAGGGGAAACAGGAAAAAGTCTTTAAGTGGCTGCCCTACACAAAATAAAATTGTTCATTCCCTATAGCTAAAACTATAGGGAATCTATGGATTAAAGGCTGGGAACTGCCAACAGGCCTTTCACATGACATAGTCTTACCTTTTCATGCTATATACTCTTCCCCTTCTTCATATCCATATCAAAGGAAATGGGTAAACAAAGTCTTTAAACTGTAACTCACAGGAACTAAAGAATGATATATAAACTGGATCCCCTTGACACTGGGGCTTTTTTCCTTGTCTTGGGTTTTTGTCTTTTCTTTCTCTAGACTTTGCTTTTCCCTTCTTTAATAAACTTTCCTTTAGACCCTAACTTTGGCGTGTGTGGTGAATTCTCTCTACACTCTCCACCAGAGAGCCCTCTTCTTCTCAGTGCAGGGCTTGGTCCTCCCCACCCCCCAATATGTCCTGTCCTGCATCAAAACTGAAGAGATAGATGCTGAGATACCACCTGAAACAGAAAGGAGGAGAAACATCTTGACTTCTCCCCTCTGCCAGTGCCTCCCTGTAGTTGACCTGCCCCCAAACTGGCAGGTATGAGAACCTCAGAGATGTAGTTCCCTTAATTCCCTATGGTGAAGAGCAAGGAATGGCTCTGAAAGCAAGCAACCAAAGACCAACACAACTATATAGAGTTTATTTCACAAGTTGGACATGATGTTTCTTAACTAGTGGTTTGGTGGACCTTATAATATCACCTGTTAAATTTCTTTAACAACTGGAATATCTGAATCATTTAGACCTGCTTTAAAGCCAGGATGCTGGTGCTTGCTTGTATAGACCAGAAAAGCCCCACACTTTGTACTGATGGACTGTTTTCTTCCTAGTTTTGTCTAGGACGGGCTTAGATCATGAGATTGTTCTCTAAAAGAGCAAATGCTTGCAAAGAGCTTTGAGGCTATGGAAATATGACTTATCTGACAACTGCTTGGTTCACATACCTATCTGTTGCATATTTTCTCTTCTTATCTGCATTTCTTTGAGAGAGGAACATATATGCAGAAATCTGCGGCTTCCAGCAGGATCAAGATTGATCATAATGTCTATGTGGAGCCCTTTGTGGAGTGGGTACAGAGAGGAGGAAGGAGTACACGTTTCATCTGTCTAGAATCCTCTGCAGCAATGAACTGGGGAAGCATGCATGAGATGTCAGACATGTTAACAGAATCATTTAGAGCTACTTGTTTGATGAAGAGACTTTTTCAAGACCTGGGCTGTTTTTGCCTGCTTAATGTGCTCTGCATTTTCTGCAGTCAGACCCCACTGCATGGTTAATGACACAAGTTCTAGGAAGCTCGGAGACTGTGCCAGTAAACACCAGAGATGCTAACCCTGTCAAAGCAGAAAGAAACGACACACTTACGGTATGGTGAGATAGTTCCTAAACCCCCGAAGCGACTGAGATACAAGAGATTTGCTGCAGACACACTAATCACACGGCCGGACTTCTCTAAAGGCAGCAGCCACCAATCCTCTCTCCTAAAAATGCAGATCAACAGAGTAATTCTGAGTAATTTACTGAGATGACATGTAATAGTGGCAGTTATCCTAGGAGTGGAGGCAAGCAAGTAGCCATGGGCACACACAAAGTCACACTTCAAGATGTCACTCCTAGTATAAAAGGCATATATATCAGAGGGATAGCTGATGAAACCACTTTAAGTGGAGGTGTATTCTCAGTAAATATAATCCAGCTGACGGAACACTGCCACACCCTCTGAGCAATACTACTCATGGGACCAACATTTGTGACCCAGAAAACATAATGATTTAAAACAGGTCACTCAGTCTTTACAGGTTTAACTCCTTGCCTCTTGGTGGGCCTCAGCAGGTCAAGTGCTCAGTTTATATTTTAAAAATGAATAAAGAGAAACCTCATTTAAAATAGAGTCCGGAAGCTAGAAGAGAACTCTCATGCATGTGTCACTCAACACACACAGCTTGACCCCAGGAAGAGACATACCTTGCAACGCTGAGAGGAAACGTTTGTCCATAACCACCTCAGCAGGAGGAAATCATTCCTCCTCGCTGAGTAACAGCTCAGCCAATGGGAGGCTGCCATAACGCAGCCAATGAAAAGTCACTATACTTCAAACTTTGAGGTTCCTCGAATGGACTCTTACTTTACAACGGCCCTTTCTCACACCCATAAAAGAGAGGGGTTTTTTTACCTTTGTTTCGCCGGACTTGGATGTGGTTTGCCATTAGATCTCATGTCCCAAATTACAGGTCTTCGTTTTTCCTGAATAAACCCATTTTCTGGAAAAATATCTGGCTATTTGTTTAAGGTCAACATTATCTAGCAGCTTCCCCTGCTAACTCTTGCCATCATCACTTACTCTAAGCTACCATCTTGGTAGAGCCTGTATCTACATTTGTAATTATTTTGTTCTGGACATCCAGCACAGTGCTTGGCACGTGGTGGGACAAATTAATCTCTAGGATGCTCTTGGGTTTACACATAAAATGTTTGAAGTGCTTTGCTATCAGATTTAATGAGTACGGTGGTTGGAATTATTTTCACTTTCTTAGGAAATGAAATCGTAATGTGAATAATCAATTTCACTGAGTCTATTCTTAGATTTTTTGGAGGAGAGGACATTTAATTATAAGTGGAGATTTTGGTTAAGAGGCTTCAAGTTTGGAGTATTCCAGAGCTCTGTGGAGGCCACACCACCTTAGTCTTTATTTTAGGACACCTAGAGGTGGTTGATATTTAAGTTGATTTTCACGCATGGCTGCTCATTGGAATCACGTGGAGGAACTTTAACGTTTCTGATGCCTCAATCCCGGGATTCTAAAGTAATTGGTTTGACTAACAGCTTGGTTATTGGGATTTTAAAAACAAATTCCTAGATTCTAATATGCAGCCAAGGTCGAGAACCCAAGTAAAACTCTTTTGTGGATATGGATGATGAACTTCAAGTGACCTCATCTATTTGTTAAGTTACCAATAAGGGCAGTGTGTTCCATTTCCCATGAACACCATGTTTGGCAAATTGGTGACATAGATTTATGCAGCCTGTTTTCCTTTCCTCTTTATGATAGGCACCTCCCATTTTATGCTTTGGAGTTCTCTCCATCCCCTCCCCGCCCTTACCCCTAGCCCTTTACTAGCTTTAAAGTGGAATATAATCCCCATTCATCCCTATGCCTTGAGGGCTCCCAAGAGCATTTGGTTTTAAGGAGCTTCCTACTAATCACTATGAGGAAACTGGTATAGAGCAACAAAACAGAAGTTTCTAACCATCGTGATGGTAGCAGTCTCTTCTATAGCTCATACCCCTTCTATCTGAGATGGTAACTAGAAACTGAGGCACAGCAAACCTCTCCTCTGACTTTCAAATTCTTTCCCTCTTAGATGAAGCTGCCCAGGTTCAGCTATCAACACTCCTATCCCATGCAGTGTTGGGTGGATGAACAGGCAGATCCTGGCTCTATGTGAGCTGTGTTGATTTTCTGAGACCCTCCAACCTAGCGGGTGGATACTCACTTTGCTGCCTTTTATTGTGTCAGCCTAGGCACCCGATCTCTTTTAAAACATTGCCTCTGTGGAAAAATGTGTTTCAAATTGTAAACAACTCACGTACAAATAAACTTTTTGCAATTCAGCCTGATTTTAAGTTGGAGACAGCTGATACTTACAGTAAATATTATTCAAAGGAAAGAACTCATAATATTAATTTAATCCATTGTTTCAGCCTTAAAAGATAACTAATATTAGGAATAAAACCAAGGTGCTGCAGAGTGTCAGAAGTTCTATTGGTAGCATAATGCATGGTGTTATTGTGTTCTAGCATAAGCTACAAATTACTATCAAGGTAATTGCCAAGACCTCAGGGGGTTCTTGGTTCTCAGAATTAGCATGAGTTTGGAATAATAGTTTACAAGAATGGAGCCCTTACTATGAGTCAAACACATACTAAATATAATTTGATCCTTACAACAACTGCATGGATTAGGCTCTATTATTACCCACATTTCACAAATGGGTAAACTGAGACAAAGAAGTAAAATAACTTTCCTACAGCATAGGGCTCGTGAATGATTTTCACAGGGCAACATGACCTGAGTCAGCACACCACACCATGTGTAGCTCATAAGGTGAGTAAAAGATGTCATCTGAGTCACACGTTACACCTAAAGATGAAAAAAAAAAAAAAGAACACTGCTTTGACGCTAGCAGTTACCCGTGACTACACTATCAGTAGGAGAGGTTTTGTGTGTGTCTCTGTGTGTGTGTGTGCTTGACAGTATAGTGTGAGAGATTTGGCACACTTAAATTTAAATGTACTGAAGAATTGGACTTTGAGTGTCTTGCTCATCTGATTTCTCCGACAGTGTTCTCGCTCACACCTGAGGGCCATAATAGACTCTAGACCTTTTCATGGTCTTGAAAACAACTGTTTTATTCTATTTAGCTCTTCATAAAATACAGTGAACCTTGCCTTTTATGAATTTCCAAATATCAGCTTTAAAAAACTTACTTCTCTCTCTGAGAACACCTTTTTTAGAAAAGATTATAAAACCTCTAAAATTTGAAAAAAATCATATTTTGGAAGTATTAGCAATTTTACCCCCATATTGAGAATAAATACTTTATAAGTCTCTTAATGAAGAATCTCAGTTTTTAATTTTGCAATAGTTTTTATTATTTGTTAAGATTCAGCTATACCTCTCCTAGGAATATGTTGTACATTTCCATGGCCTCAGGGCAATAGGATAATCACTGGCCTATTCAAATAAGTGCCAATGCACCATAACTAGTATAATTTTTCTTGGAGATCAAGGAACAAAGTGTGAATAAGATGCACAATAGTGTGAATAAAATATATTAGGGTCCAAGGAGTTACAAATTCGAATTTCCACACTTTAAAAAATTATAGGTCCATAATCGTAACCCACAATTCTATAGTTCAAAAATCTGTGAAGACACTAAGCATTTCCATAACTTCGCTGGTGGCAGACTTGACCTGAACCAATGTGATGCTATTTGTGGTCTCTGAAAACCACTTTTTAAGTGCCTATCCATATGTTTTATTGCAGAAATTTTAATGTAGAGTTTGGTTATTGGTTATTGGGTTGTTCCCAGGTCCTGCTGTGGATATCATATATTATGCAGTACATATACAGTATTTTTTAAATGAAAAAATTCTAAATTCTGAAACATATCAGGCTCCAGGGACTTCAGGAAAAAAATTGTAGACCTTTTAAAAAAAAGAGCATATGACTGACATAAATTCAGCAAAACACATCACTTAATCTGCTTTTTAAAATTTATTCTTTCATTGATTTAATTAAAAAGTATTTATTAAATATTAAAGCTGGGGATACAATTGTGATTAAAACTAGAAACAGTCTAGTGAAGAAGACAAAGCATTACATTGTCACAACACACACACACACACACACACACACACACATACATAAACTCAATTAAGTACTTTAAAGGACTTTTGATATCACCTAGCCTACAAAACACATGTTTTAAAAAAACTTTAACCTGATCGTACTGGTCATCAAGAAACCATGGTGTTAGAACTAAAAGGTTCTTTTAATGCTTTAACGTAGGTGCATATGAAACAAGGATATGTTTGCCAGCTCACAAACATGGGCGTGCAAGTTGTTAATGAAAAAGCCATTTGCTTAAAAGAAAGAGGGCATCTGGATGAGATCATATATATCAAACTCTACTTGGCAAGGTTAGAATTTGGAGTGTGTATTTATTTAAGTGTCTAGTTAATTGTGTGTGTGAGAGTGAAATAACTTGTTTAACCTTTGCAAACTAATGCAACATATAAATAGTAATCATATAAGAGGTGTTATTAATACTGTTTTATGGACGTGGTAACTGAGGCACAGAGAGGTTATATAATTTGCCCAAGCTGCACAGCTAACAAGTGGCCGAGTCCAAAACTGAACACATCACTGCTCCTGGATGCTCATTGTGCTTATAAATTTGGAGTGTGAGTCAGTGGGGACTAAGATGAGGGAGACAGCGTGTGATAGTGAAAGACCTCTGAGTCTGTAGGCCAGGAAACATATTTAAGTCCTGATTTTACTACTTACCAGCTATGTGAGTTTTGAGCTTCACTTGTAAAATATAGATAATGGTTACTGTTTCTGAGAGTGGCTGTTAATGCTGACTGTAAATCTACTAGATTGGCAGGATTAAAAGTCTAAAACTAGTGTGTTGATAAGGATGCAGAACAATGGGAATGCTCTTCATATATTATTGGTAGGAGTGTAAATTGGTAAACTTTGGAAAATAGTTTGGCATTATCATGTTAAAGTGAGTACATATTTACTCCATGACCCAGAAACTCCACACCTAGAGAAACTGGTGCATATCTACACCAGTATATACGTACAGGCATTATTTGTAATAGCCCCAAATTGGAAGCAAGCCAAATGTCTACAGACAGGAGAATGGATACATCGATTGTGGAATATTCACACTAAAGAACATAAGAAAATAGTGAAAATGAATGAACTTCAGTCATATAAAACAACATGGTTAAATTTTAAATCTATTGATGAATAAAAAAAAAGCAAAGCAATTCCCAGGAAAATACATACAGTGTGATATCATTTTTATAAAAATATAAAACAAGTAAATTAAAAAACACATCTTATTTAGAAATAGAGCCATGTGAGGTTAAGTTATTTTCAAATAGTAAAGGGTAAGGTATAGATAGGTGTGTGGGGGGTGCTGATCTGAGATGAGCACACTCATAGCTTTAACATTATTAATGATGTTCTGGTTCTTACAGTGGATGGTGGGGTCACAGAGGTCAATTTTTAAAAATTATTTTTCATAACATATATATTACATATATTCTTTTAATCGGCATCGAATGTTACACAGCGCTCATTAAAAAGCCCTACATAATGCAACTGTGAGCCCTTTGTGGAATTCTCTTCCTTATTACCCTCTGTGCTCAGCATCTTGTCCAGAAGTAGACATACACAGTAGATGCCTAGGAAGGATTTATCAAATAAACCAATAATACTTGCCTAAAAAGAAAATAAAAAGATTGAATATTCATGAAATGCTTTACAAATGAAAAATCCTTTGCAAACAATAGGTGTTATTAAAAGAAAATTTACGGTAATATCATTTAGTGCTCTCTCCCTCAAGACTGAATTGCTTTAATTGATGGTCTTGCGAGAAAACGCCTGTCAATGCTTTCCATCGTAGATGCATAATGCATTGAATTTGTGCCCTCAAACTTACTAGTTTCTGATGGAACACTGAAGTAAGAGTTTATTTCCAGCATGTTTCTTCTTTAGGTTTTAAGAGTGTTTTCTTTAGCAGTTGTTGAGGGTGTTCGCCATGCAATGAATACTTGTCAGTTTGAAAATACTGAAAATGATGAGGAAAAAGAAACGTGCGCTCTCCTTCACAAACACTTTTCTACATTTCTACAGGAAAAACCCAAGGTGGCTGTTAAGGCTATCAACATTTGGAAAGCTATAAGTGTGCAGCGTGCAAAGGCAAATAGTGTGTGTTTGTAGTTTGTTCTCTGTGCCTAAACTTTGTCTTTCACCTGTTACTGCAAAGAGTGTTAAAAAGATTGCCTCGCATCTTTTCACTAATGGCCTGCTCTGCCAATGTTATCTTTTTCACGTGTCCTTTACTTTGATTTTAGATGTATGCTCAGTTCAACCTCTCTATTTTTGATGATCTCTTTTCTTGTGCATCTAGGCATTGTTCTTTTCTCCAGAATAAAGAGAAAGACCTGAGATAGAAATTCTTTGCATAATTACCAAATAACAATTAGATTTTATTGTGTGTGTGTGTGTGTGTGTTTCTTTTAATACTCTACTGTATTTTTCTTCCTCAAAACAGAGGCAGCCCTGAAGTGTGGTTATAAGTCTGTTTACACCACCCAGATATCAAATTGACTTGCTAATGGTAACTCTTCCTTGGTATCCATGGGTTACTGTGTCATGTGATTTGACATCAAGTACAGACAGTGCTGATTAGGAGCATCCAGCTCTGTCCATCTCCTTGCATCACTGAACCATCTGGTCATTTATTCACTAATAAGCCCCTAATGGCCCAAATATTCACCGGCCTGTCATTGTGACATGGCATAAAATGCCTACATCTTTCAACTCGCTTTGACATGTTGCTTGTTTCACATCAAAACCCGTCATTTACAGGAAAAGAGCTCAGAGGGGTAAAAACTTGACCTAATCTGCAGTGTTAACACAAAGACAGAGGCTTGGTATCTAGTAGCCTGACGGAAAGCATGTAAATGGGCAGGAATTCATTTTGTACATTTTTTTCCATTCTCATTTTACAACATTCTTTAAGTTTGGTATCATTCCTAATATGGGATTTTATGTGGGCTGTGCATCGAAATATTTATCCTGTATCTGTTTAAATAGTAAAGAGTGCTTTAAAAGGGAAAAGCTTCCTGGAGACATGGAGCTTGCCTAGTTTACATTTAGATGGGTAGGGAAAAAATAATACAAAATGTATCCAAAAAGCAGCTCTACGTAATTCTCAGAAGACTATGGTTTGTTATTTTAACCCTCTCTTATTCTCTATTCTTTTCTAGCTTATTATGCATTTTTCCCCCATGCTATATCTGTGTATGATAAGAAATTTGAGATTGTCCATATTGAAGGCATTTGAGATTATCACCAGAACAATAATGAAAGGTCGACATCCCCATTTCAGTCACAACCTTTAGGAAAGAGAGGTCAAAACTCTACAAACAATCAGACTAGCATAAGCAGAATTAAAATAATAAAAATAAGAGTGGGGTGAGAAGAGGGGAAATGCAGCTTTCTAGCACATTCAGTGCTGATGAAATTTTTGCCCTTAAGTGGAATTAACACACATATCACTGAGGTTCCCTAGCTGTTTTTAGATGATTTGTATTTTATAAACATTACGAAAATGGACATTTTCCTCAAAAATCTCTCTACCCCATGTGCCTTTCTGTTTGTTTGCTTGTTTATTCATTTGTTTTGTTTCTGCTGTTTTTGTTGTTGCTGTTGTTTTAGTTTCTAAAAATCGCACGCTGGCATAATTTCGGTTTAGAACATTTTCCCATTGTCCTTCCTAGGCCTCCTCCTCCTCCAGATCAGGAGGCTTAGAGAACACAAGTACCTTTCCGAGGATTTCGCTCAGCCCGTACCCAGAGACCTGTGGAGACCAAATGCAAGGGTGGTGGTGGGGATGTAGAAGGCATATCCAGGGCTTTCCCATTTGGCACAAAAGGTGGCAAGGGTATAATGGTTTATTTGCAGCTGGCTGACTGTCTTTGTAGGTGTGGCAGAGCCCAGATATAGTAATGTTGGTCTCACAAGTCCATCTGAGGGCTTGGCTCATACACCTGCTGGGCTCAGTTGACTTAGAGTTGAGCCCAAACCAGCACCCTTTTGTGTCCCATGGAAAGAAGCTAGGACCAGAGGCTCCTCCTCTGAAGGATGATGAGCGAGGAAAAGTTCACCAATGTATCTTCCCCAGTACTCTTGTCACTCTGTTTTTTTGATTTATTGATGAAGACTTGTTCAAAAAGAGCAGTCCTTTTGCTTCAACACTGATTTGCTAACGAAAATGTCTTACGGCCGCAGCAGCGGCTTTTCAAATTTTAATTCTTTTCCTCTATATTTAGAAAAAGTCTACTATGTTAGTCATCAATTTCCTCATCCTTCTGTGACCATTCATGAAAGTTTCAGCACAAATAATACTGTCTTTATCATTCCACAGGACTGCAGCCAAGCCTTACCTCTTCTCTAAGCTGTAAAACCACATTACTAAACTGAAGTGGAACTTGAAAGCCCCTTGTTTCTGTGGGGATCTGATATTCCTGATTTTCTGGGATACTCTTCATTTAAAATATTCCTTCCTGTCATGCCCTTAATCAGCCTTGCATAAAACCAGCCACAAGGCTTGCCACTTTGTTCAGACAACTTACATTCATTTATTCACCCATTTGGTTGACAGACATGAGTTGAGCATCCTGCATTTTTCTAGATGCCAGGGATACAAAGGACTAAAATGTTGCCTCAGTCCTTAGGGAGCTTAAGGGCTACACTTAGTCCTTTCAGAAAATGGGGTTTGGGAAAAGGTAGGCAGAAATCAGTAATTGAGGCTATTGGGGAGGCCAAAGTTGGAAATTACCAAGGCTTTGTCGTATAGAAACAAATAACTGGAAAACAGTAGAAAAGATATCTTTGTTCAGCCCTATCCTGTGTTCACTGGTATAGGAGGAAGATCTGGCATAGGAGACCATCTACTCCCTTCTCTGTCTTATTGTTTGCACACTTTTCACCTCTTCTTAGGCTTTTCTGATATCTATGATTGTCTTTATTGCCTTTTCTATTGATCTTCTCTTGATCTCCCCTCCGTGTTTTCCTTCATGATGTGTCCTCCATGCTTTTCTGAAAAGTGGGAGAAGGGTGGGATAGGTACCGTTGGGAGTAGTTATGTCCTTGGCTCTTTTTTAACAGCCAGGGGAAAAGGATAGAGAGTCACTCATCAGTGTAATTCCAAAATGTGTAAAGATTGCTGGGATTACAAAAATGATTCATAGTTTCACCATTTTGTTTGTTATTCCTGATATGTAGGATAACATGTAACTGGGAGTTAGGAGACCGATTTTGTTCCGCCATCATCTAGGTTTGTGATGGTGAGAGGTTGGTGGTGGTTCTCATGTGTCTGGTTGCTTGGAGAGCCACTAATATAACATCTAAGTAAAACCTATTTTACATTTCAAAATATTTACAGAAACAGAGAAATTGAAATCATAGGTATACACAAAAAGGTTATCTAGGTAAACCAAAAATTTATTTTTTTAATTTTTTTACTGTGGTAAATATATATAATGTAAAATCTGCCATTTTAACTATTTTTAGGTATGATTCAGTGGCATTAATTACATTCACAACGTTGTACAATCATCACTACTATCTATTTCTAAAACTTTTTTATCACCTCAAACAGAAACTCTACCCATTAAGTAATAACTTCCCATTGTTCCTTTGCCTTAGCCTCTGGTAACCTCTAATCTCCATTCTGTCTGTACACATTTGCCTATTCTAGATATTTCATATAGGCGGAATCATGCAATATTTGTCCTTTTGTGTCTGGTTTATTTCACTCAACATGTTTTCACATTCATCCATGTTGTAGCATATATCATTACTTCATTCCTTTTTATGGCATGTGTAGATCACATTTTGTTTATCTATTTATCTGCTGATGGACACTTGGGTTTTGTCCATCCAATTTCATTGTTTTGATTAGAATGTTATTATATTATGCTAATTAAAACTCAAGAAAAATAGATTTTACCTAATTAGAAAGGCAGTACAGTATAATGATGAAGAACTTGAGTTCTAGTGTTAGACTTGGGTTCAGATCCTATGACCTTTCCTATAAAATGCTCAGTCTTACACTTACCTTGGATAAGTCAACATCACCTCTTTGAACTTTAATTTTTCTATTTTCGAAGTTGGAGTAATAATACCTATTCCATTGAGTTCCTGTGAGACTTAAACACGTGCTATAAAGCACCACATATGTTTTTTTTTTGCATATAATTACCACTCAGTAAATATAAGCCATTGTTGTTCCTTATATTAAATCTGAAAGGCAAATATCTTTCACAATGTAGGATTTGGAGCAGGTAGTCAAAGAACAAGAAGGAGGGCCTCAGTGATGAAAACTATTGAGACTTGGTGATCTCTATGGTTATTTCTAAGCTCTAAAAGTTCTATAATTTTCAAGTTTTCAGCTTGCTTCCAGTGATTTAGATGAAATAAATAAAATGCCTTAAAAATTAGAGAGGCACGTTATATTGCATCACTGACTTCTCTGCAGCTGCCTTCCGGGTATGACTTAGAGGCAATAGACAAGCACATTACCTCAAGATTAACATCATTAAAACAAATGCTCAGCCATTTATACAGTACTTTCCAGAGCACTGTTTATGGAATATATTAGGAATTTTTAGAATGTCATGGACTGAGATTCAGAAATTAAATCTGTGTTGAGTTTTTAAAAGGCTGATTCAACTAAACATTATTATCCCTGGAAATAAGGACTAATCACTAACCACT